>NC_025999.2:64311161-64386013 GCF_000442705.2 Elaeis guineensis
GAGTCTCCTGCAATTAAAGTCAGGTGCGAAGTCCGACTCCCATAGGAGTCCGGACGGATCTTACCGGCGGTTGAAGTCGGCGACGGAGCCCGGCTCCCGTAGGAGTCCGGGCGGAGTCCTCCTTGCGGTTGGCGTCGCGGGCGGAGCCCGGCTCCCGTAGGAGTCCGGGCGGGGTCCCCTCAGAGTTGAAGTCGCGGGCGGAGCTCAGCTCCCGTAGGAGTCCGGGTGGAGTCCCCTCGGAGTTGAAGTCGCGGGCGGAGCTCGGCTCCTGTAGGAGTCCGGGCGGAGTCCCCTGCAATTAAAGTCAGGTGCGAAGTCCGGCTCCTGTAGGAGTCCGGACGGATCTTACCGACGGTTGAAGTCGGCGACGGAGCCCGGCTCCCATAGGAGTTCGGGCGGAGTCCTCCTTGCGGTTGGCGTCGCGGGCGGAGCCCGACTCCCGTAGGAGTCCGGGCGGGGTCCCCTCAGAGTTGAAGTCGCGGGCGGAGCTCGGCTCCCGTAGGAGTCCGGGTGGAGTCCACTCGGAGTTGAAGTCACGGGCGGAGGTCGACTCCCGTAGGAGTCCAGGCGGAGTCCCCTGCAATTAAAGTCAGGTGCGAAGTCCGGCTCCTGTAGGAGTCCGGACGGATCTTACCGGCGGTTGAAGTCGGTGATGGAGCCTGGCTCCTATAGGAGTCCGGGCGGAGTCCTCCTTGCGGTTGGCATCACGGGCGGAGCCCGGCTCCCGTAGGAGTCCGGGCGGAGCCCGGCTCCCGTAGGAGTCCGGGCGGGGTCCCATCAGAGTTGAAGTCGCGGGCGGAGCTCGGCTCCCGTAGGAGTCCGGACGGAGTCCCATCGGAGTTGAAGTCACGGGCGGAGCTCGGCTCCCATAGGAGTCCGGGTGAAGTCCCCTGCAATTAAAGTTAGGTGCGAAGTCCGGCTCCTGTAGGAGTCTGGATGGATCTTACCGGCGGTTGAAGTCGGCGACGGAGGGCGGAGTCCTCCTTGCGGTTGGCATCGCGGGCGGAGCCCGGCTCCCGTAGGAGTCCGGGCGGGGTCCCCTCAGAGTTGAAGTCGCGGGCGGAGCTCGGCTCCCGTAGGAGTCCGGGCGGAGTCCCCTCGGAGTTGAAGTCGCGGGCGGAGCTCGGCTCCCGTAGGAGTCCGGGTGGAGTCCCCTGCAATTAATGTCAGGTGCGAAGTCCGGCTCCTGTAGGAGTCCGGACGGATCTTACCAGCGGTTGAAGTCGGCGACGGAGCCCGACTCCCATAGGAGTCCTGGCGGAGTCCTCCTTGCGGTTGGCATCGCGGGTGGAGCCCGGCTCCCGTAGGAGTCCAGGCGAGGTCCCCTCAGAGTTGAAGTCGCGAGCGGAGCTCGGCTCCCATAGGAGTCCGGGCGGAGTCCCCTCGGAGTTGAAGTCGCCGGCGGAGCTCGGCTCCCGTAGGAGTTCGGGCGGAGCTCGGCTCCCGTAGGAGTCCGGGCGGAGTCCCCTGCAATTAAAGTCAGGTGCGAAGTCCGGCTCATGTAGGAGTCCGGACGGATCTTACCGGCGGTTGAAGTCGTGATGGAGCCCGGCTCCGATAGGAGTCCGGGCGGAGTCCTCCTTGCGGTTGGCGTCGCGGGCGGAGCCCGACTCCCGTAGGAGTCCGGGCGGAGTCCCCTGCAATTAAAGTCAGGTGTGAAGTCCGGCTCCTGTAGGAGTCCGGACGGATCTTACCGACGGTTGAAGTCGGCGACGGAGCCCAGCTCCCATAGGAGTCCGGGCGGAGTCCTCCTTGCGGTTGGCATCGCGGGTGGAGCCCGGCTCCCGTAGGAGTCCGGGCGGGGTCCCCTCAGAGTTGATTCTGCTGAGAACTTCGGCTGTGGGTATTTTGTACCCAACAATAATATTTATAAAAGATTAATCATCAATCAAATTGATAATTAAATCGTTCAACGATTCATAATCATCGATCAGCCACTTGATCAGACAGGTACTTCTATGTGTGTGACCCCATAGGTTCAAACCTAAATCGATAGTATAAAAATAATTTCTATACTAATCGATGTAATCATCTAGCAATGGGATCCGACATCTAGATAGGTCGAATGTATGTCCAGCAACACTCTAGAACCCATGTGGATATAGTTACTGTATAATTCATCTCTTTGACACTTGATGCTCAAGGATGACTAAAGATAAATTGTCAACCCAGGAAGAGTGGTCCATATTATGTCTCAATCTTAAAAATCTTGTGACTCCTCACTAGGACTACTTTGACCAAAGTTTTGCTGAATTGAAACGTAATGATGCATCATCCTCAATTTTATTTGAAGCGATCAATCTCTTCTTGACTCACACTCAGACTTCACAAATACTTGATTGTACCCAAAAATCTTCCATCATCGAATTAAAAATTCGGGTAGTCCGACATCAAAGCACAGTGAGTTGCTTGCAAGTCACTGAGACAGCCTCAGGTCCGAGGGACACTTATACCCATATCCTATCACAGCAATCCTTGACAGCAGAGTGCTCCAAAAGTGGTCACACTCAATGAAATATACTCCTACACCCGTATGCCATATTCGTGTCACCACATGTCTTGGTTAAGAGGACAACCAACTAAGATGGCATACAACAACCTACACTTGATACAATTATCATCTTTGTAACAATTGTATCATTTGATCATGAGCAGGATTTAAGAACCACATAATAAATCCTCTTTTATCATTTTGGTAGTAGTTCTAAGGACTTCATCAAAATATATGAGTTCTATTTTGGAAGATGTATTCCTTATGATGAATCTTGTCAGATAATATTTATCATTTTATAATTCATATACATGTATGGAGTATAATCATCTACAACCAAGATGATTAGCTTTAGGATATATTTTCTAACAACTCCCATTTGGATTAAAACTAATCAGATCGGTATCAAATACCCATCTTCCATTTGAGATCATCAAACTCATTAGATCCGATTGCTCTAATCAATGAGTTGGTCAAGTTCTCCTTTCAGTCGATCTTTCCAAGGTCGATTTTGTTTTGATCTTATCGAACAAGTTGATTGCAATGCAGAAAATATTTAATTCTTAAATGAAACATCAATTCTTCAGCTTGAGCTATGGCTCCAGTACTGCTGTCAATACAGCAAAACTAGACCATCAATGGAGGGTGCCACTCAATGCTCACTAATGAACTTTCATAATCAAATAACTTTTTTATCAACATCAAATGCCGCAAAAAGCTCTGTATCACAAATAAAATTTGCTACTGAATACTGCATGAAATCTTTCCAGCATGTCGCTCCTCTTTTTAGGATAAAAATATAATCTGACACAACTTTGTCATTTCGATCTAACTAGAAATTGGAATCAATATTCTATAGATTTTAAGTCAGACTCTTCATAAATGAGTCATTGGTCCTTAGTATTTCATAAATACTTAAGGATGGTTCTAATAACCTTCCAAATTTTTATGGAGAATGGAGATGACAACCAAGCTTTTATTTCCTGTAATGTAGGGATGTCATTTTTGATTGAGAGAATTTCATCCAAACAACACAAAGAATATTTTTATAAAACTATTAGTCCGTTTGTACATACAAGATTCTGCTTCATTCTTAATGAAGCCATATGTTCAAAATATATGTTCCAACTCTGAGAAGCTTGATTCAATCTGAATGGACTTGAGAATTGCCACAAAGAAACTGTCTCATCATAGTCAACATTATAACTTTGATGAAATCCTTTGACAATCAAATAGAATTAATAGGTCTCTACCTTTTTGTCTGTGCCTCTAATCCATCTAGAATCCACTCACACCCTATGGGTCTTATCCCTTCAGGTGAATCAATGAATGTCCATACATTGTTGATCTTGATAGACTTCATTTTAGATTTAATGGCTCCAAGCCACTTCTCAAAGTTAGATCCCTGTATTACATCTGTATGGGAGATCAAATCTCTATCCCAAATCTAGAAACTGAAGTATCTGATCGACTGATATGGTACTCTACTGTATTTACTCAAGGATGCCTTTACATCGGGCTTCAGATTTGATCTAATCAGCTCCGATTCTGTTGGTTTGTGTTGGAGTCAATTTCTCTACCTATCAAGCTTCACCAAGCTTGCTCTTAACAGTATCAGTTCCTTCACCAAGGAACTTCTTTTCCAAAAAAATACGTTAAGATTCATGAACATCTCATGTCCATCAAGAAGGTAGAAAAAATATTCTTAATATAATATTTATCAGATCAAGATCCAAGTTAGTTGATTTGTGAATATTTCATATAAGTTCGATACCCCAGACCCTAAGGTAAGAGAGTATCGAATTACCCAAGTCCATATCCCATATGGAGTTTTGATGATCGATTTGCTCAAAATGTTCTCGAGTATATATCAAGTAGTCTCTAAAATATAACCTCAGACAGATCAGCAAATCTCACAGTGGATCGAATCATGTCTAACAAGGTTCAATTCCTCCTTTTAGACATCCTTTTTAAATAGTGATATTCCAAGAGAGGTCCATTAAGAGAGAATATAATTTTTTCTAAGACATGTCAAAACTTACTGTAAAGATATTCACTTCATCAGTCTAATTGATGAGTTATAATACTCTTGGTAGTTTGTTTTCTAGCTCATTACAGAATCGTTTAAACATTTCAATTGACTCAGATTTATGCTTCATAAGCAAAATGCACCCATGCCAAGATAGGTCGTCAGAGATTTTAATGTAGTAAAGCTCTCTTCTGGCATTTAAGTTCATGAGTGCAAATACAACAATATGTATCAAACTTAGAACATCATTAGCTCATTCACCCTTTCCAATAAAAGATGAATAAGTCAACTATACCAAAAGCAGACTTCAATGACATTGTCTAATCTACGATGTTAGTTAGATATGTACTTTACACTAACAGGCTATGGTACTAAGTTTATGTCATTTTTAATGATCCACATATATTGCAGTATCATTCACAATGATGTCATAATAATCATACTTATTGACACCATCAATAAGATTGGACAATAGTGACAATCACTTAAAATGACATCTTTAGGGTTGAAAATAAGTTCGATGATTCCTAATGTTGAGACTGGAATAGACTTCCATCTCTTACATTTAGGAGTCTCTTGCCATTTTCAAACCTTCTACTATCCTGAAGTCTTTTGCAACTATTTGCAAACATGACTTACACTATCGGTATCCTATATCCTGATAGTAGTTTTACCAATAGAGAAACTTCAAGAAGTTATCACATAACATCTTGACCAATAACTATTTGTTGATTTCTCTTTTAAGCCTATTTAGGTTAGCCTGAGACTTCTTGATCAATTTGCTCAAAAATTATATTCAACTTCTGATACTAACTATCGAAGTTAGGCCTGATAACATTTTCACTGTCTAACAGTGAAGACAGTGACTATTTTCTAGCTATTTTTGAAAAGAGAATAATTAACCTATTAGTATATGAACTATTTTAAGCCTAAAAAATTGGACTTTAGTCTAAAGGTTCTTCCACTATTTTATATGAATTGATAGCCTCTACCTCCAATTCGAAGAATTACTTTAATTCCTTAGCGGCTGTTAGAATCCACATAGATTATATTCAGACCCGAGTGTGGCTTGACCAACCCTAATGCATCCATGGGTAAATTTATAATCAATTATTTCTTCAAATAATTTTTAGCAATCAGATTTTGCCCCAGGCATCCCTTCAACAGGTGTGTGGTGCCTTCACTGAAAATCCTGGTTAGGTCCAATCATTAACATGACAAGATCAAGTACATCCAACAAAATAGATGTTCAGGCTCGAGTGTGGCTCGATCAACCTGAGCATTGATCTGAAGGTACAATAAGATGGTCATATAATGAATGATAATTTTAATACATAATAGACACCAGACATGTGGCACCTCCAATGCCTATTTGAAATATTAGACTTCATTATCATGCACCTTAATGGGAGGCTATGATCTAGTTATCTCCATAACAAGCTCATTTTATGGACTTAATAATTTAAAAAATTTGATTAATTTATTTTATAAGACATCAATCGACCTACAAATCATAAATTCTTCCACTGACTTTATCAAGTCATGAAAAAGACTAGTGACTAATGGGTCCAACCGGCATGTCATAGATCCTCCCACTGACTTTATCAAGTCATGAGAAGGATTAGAGACAAGTCGGTTTAGGGCACCTAAATCAGTCATACTGATTAACCTTAACAACATAGGTCAACTCGAGTCACCTAACGTCTAATCAGCCTAATGACTCGGGCTCAACCTTTGAGCCTCATTCAAGATCCATTTGGTTTGATCAAAGATATGGACTCAATCAATTATAACTTTTTTTTTTTGATCTGGAGTATCCTTGATCTAATCTAAATCAACTATTGGTTAGATTTGATCAACTACTCTTCTAGTCTATTAGATTTTTGATTCTAATCTTAGATCTAACCCAATTAAAAGGATCTGATTTGAGCTAACCCATGTCCCATGTTTTATGCAATGTCATTCGATCTTTTAACATAATTTTAGATCTAAAATATATCTCTTAATTTTCAATTAAGTATAGCATCAACATGGGTTAAGGTTATGAAATAATATTTTATGTAAATCTTTTACATTAAATCATAAAATCTTTTAGATCAAATCTAAATTTTTATGATTTTCAATCAAAATAATTTTGATTAATCAAGGTTAGATGTAACTAGTTTCTTCGCAACTTGTATCACATACAATAATACCTAGGGTTTCAAGATCTAAAGTTTTGTAAGAAAGTAAGTTTTCTTCTTTTACTTTCTTCTTCATGGGACCTCACAGTGGCACCCCTACACGCCATGAAGAGCACCCCATTAATGAAAAAAGAGGGTCATGTCACCCTTCTTGCTCCTATGATCGGACGGCTTGGTGATTACCCAATCTGAGTACTTTATTACTCAGAATATCTAATCTAATTCATATATCATATATGCAAAAATTTAGATCAAATCTAAATTATATTAGATCTGATTTTATATTAGATCATACCTAAAATCAGATCATAAAATATCTTATACATTGCTAAATCTAGATTTCAACTCTACATGCATATATGTTCATGTCATAATGAACCTGGCTCTGATACCATTTTAAGGGAAGCATGGTGGATGATGTGGATGTATTTTTAAAAAATTTATAACAGAACATACATAGATTAAATAATTTAATCTATAATGTATGCATAGATCAAATTTAAATTATCATATAAGATTTATGATATAAACTAATATGCATGTATGCATATCTGAAATCTAAAATTTAGCAAGTATAAAATATATCTAATTTATATTTAGATCATATCTAAATATTAATTGAATTCAAAACTTCATACCTGAGCATGGGTAATAGATCACCGCATTCAAAATTCATGATAGGTGATTCTTCATGATGCTTGACAACCGCACACGCGTCCGACCTCTATGAGTATCCACATAAAGTCTTTGTGCTGATCAATCTCTTCGAGAGTGCTAGCTCACGAAGACACCATCCTTTGACTGATCTAAAAGAAAATATAAAGATGAAAAATAAGAAAATCCTCTCTTTTTCTTTATGGATCCATACATCTGATCTCTACAATAGAGATCAAGAGAAGAAACCTTTGTTCTCAATTTTCTCATGCATAAGAGAGAACCTTTGTCTCTTCCTTTCACACCTTTGAGAAAAAATTTTTTCTCTAATTTTTATGATAAAAATAAGATCTAATTTGATTTTTTTATATTAAAAATTATAGAAGATCTTGAGTTCTAGAAGAATCCAAAAGAGGGATCCAAAAGAAGAACCGTTCTTCTCTCTTCGAACTCTAGGAAGCCCCTTACACCCAACTAGATTTTTTTGATATTTTTTTTCAAAATTTTTATGTTAAAAATTAGATCTAATCTAATTTCTATCTTAAAAAAATAAAAAAAATTAAAATAAGAACTTCTTCTTCTTCAAGGCTGCGCACAAGAAAGAAGACCCTTCTTCTTCCTTGATCTAGAACTCTAGGAAGTCCCAAATGCCCAACCAAATTTTTTTAATATTTTTTCTCTAAATTTTTATGTCAAAAATTATATCTAATCTAATTTTTATTTTTAAAAAAAATTAAAAAAAAAATCTGAAAGATGAACTCCTTCTTCAAGGCTGCGCACAAGAAAGAAGATCCATCTTCTTGATCTTTCTTTCTTTGGAAAGAACTTTTCTTCTTCAATTTTTTACTATAAAATCAGCAGAAGAAGCTCTCTTTGATGCCTAAAAACCAGCAAAAAAAAACTCATAAAATGCTCCAAGAAGAAGAGGAGAAATGGGATGTTGGCATGTGGGATGTTGGGGCATCTAACTCTTGGATGCCCCCTTTTTCCTTTTTTTTTTCTTTGGGGTGACAAGAAAGAGAGGAGAGATATCTCCTTTTCTTCATGGAAAAGAGGAGATGGCGCACAAGAAAGTTGGGGCATGGGATCTCTTTTTCTCATGATGAATAGATGTGGCGTGGAGAATAAATCACATGGGATGTTTTGGGTTTAGTCCTATTCCAAATAGGATTCAAGATCTTGATCAAATTTTAGTGGTAAGTTTATAATTTTTCACCTGTTAAAACTTGTTTAAACTAGATCAACTAATTTTTAGATTCAATCCTAACTAACATAGAAATTAGTTATAACAAACTAACTAATTGGGTCCTAGCCCAATTATGAAACATATTAGGCCCCAATCAATTTTAAAATTAGTTAGATTAAAACTCCATTGATCCAGAGATTGATTCTTGATGGATTCAGAGAAGCTATTTGATAATAGGGCTTGATCCAATCAAGTCTATTATCCAATAGAATTTGATCCAATCAAAGTTTTTATCAAACTAATCTCATTAATTTGATTTTATATCCCTGAGATCAATTGGAACAAGCCTTGTCATTCAATAGAGCTGCATCCAATCAATCTAAAGCCAATCTAATTGAATCCAATTCAATTAGATCTAATCCAATCTCCATTGCTCAATCAAATTAAATCAATTAATAATCATATTATTAATTAATTAATTATTTTTTTAATTTATCAATCATTAGTAAATAATTTATTATAACTTTTGCAAAGGATTAATCATCAATCAAATTGATAATTAAACCCTTCAACGATTCATAATCATCAATCAACCATTTGATCAGACAGGTACATCTATATGTGTGATCTCATAGGTTCGAACCTAAGCTGGTAGCACAAAAATAATTTCTATACTAATCGATGCAGCCATCTACCAATGGGATTCGACATCCGGATAGACTGAATGTATGCCCAGCAACACTCTAGAACCCATATGAATATAGTTACCATATAATTCATCCCTTTGACACTTGATGCTCAAGGATGACTAAGGGTGAACTGTCAACCCAGAAAGAGTGGTCCACATTGTGTCTCAACCTCAAAAATTCTGTGACTCCTCACTAGGACTACTTTGGCCAAAGTTTTGATGAATTGAAACACAATGATGCATCATCTCCAATTTTACTTGGAGCGATCAATCTCATCTTGACTCATACTCAAACTTCACAAGTACTTGACTGTATCCAGAGACCTTCCATCATCAAGCTATAAATTCGGATAGTCCAGTACCAAAGTATAGTGAGTTGCTTATAAATCACCAAGGTAGCCTCAGGTCCAAGGGACACTTATACCCATATCCTATCAGAGCAATCCTTGACAGCAGAGTGCTCTGATCTGAAAGTGGTCATGCTCAGTGAAATATACTCCTACATATCATCCGTATGCCATACCCATGTCACCACACATCTTGATTAAGAGAACAACCAACTAAGATGGCATATAACAACCTACACTTGATACAATTATCATCCTTGTAACAATTGTATCATTTGGTCATGAGCAGGATTTAAGAACCACATGATAAATCCTCCTTTATCATTTTGGTAGTAGTTCTAAAGACTTCATCATAACATATGAGTTCTATTTTGAAAGATGTATTCCTTATGATGAATCTTACTAGATAACATTTATTATTTTATAATTCATATACATGTATGGAGCATAATCATCTACAACCTAGATGATTAGCTTTAGAATATATTTTTTAATATTTTGTATGAGAAATTTTTGGTGTGAGAAAGGAGGGTGCAGAGAGGGGTGGGCGGTACTCATGATGAGTCATGAACCTTATCTCCTTTCGTATTTGAATTTAATTCAAATCATAGATAAGAAGATAATAAGGAAATAAATCTGATCTCATGGGAAAATTTTAGTGGCACCAAAAACTCTTTCCTTATTCACGTTAAGAGATTGGTTGGCATAAGAAAGATTTGATTTCTTTCTCATGCCATCATAAAATTAGCATTGGAAATTTTGGATGCCATATCTTTTATGGCATGAAGGGTGTTGGTGCCTCCTTTTAATCCTAATCCCTAGCCCACCTATAAAAGGGATCCAATAGTTGGACACCCAAAACAACATGAGTGATTTCAAGAAAAGAGAAAATAGTTTTCTCTAACCTCTCTTCCTTCTCTAGTTCTTCTCCCCCTCAAGAGTATCTAAGAGATTCAAAGAAGAAGAAAAAAAATCTGTCATCAAAGATCTTCGCGAGCTAGCACTCCCGAAGAGATTGATCAGCAATCAATCTTCATGTAGACAATCAATAGAGGTCGGACATCTTATACGATTGCAAGCAACCTGAAGGAGCTTTAATCTATATGATTCAATTACAAACATTAGCAACCCATGCTCTGGTAATGAGTTTGGAACTCGTTAGATAAAATTGGATCAGATCTAATGGTTAGATCTGATCTAGAGCATCGATATGATCGATGTAGATTTTATTATTTTCAGATCTTAATCATATGTTTAATCATATCATAGATCATGGCAAGGTAGTTTAGATTAGATCTTGTGGATGTAATATAGATTAAATTATTTAATCTATCATGTTTTGCTGTGAAATTTTAAAATTACATGCATAGAACTGCCTAGTTTCCTTCAATTGATATCAGAGCCTCATTCAATATGATATGTTTTTATATGTATTTAGATCTAATTTTATATTATTTAGATTAGATCTAAATTTTTTTATTTATAAATTTGATGTTTGATTAGTTCTGTATATGTTACATTAGATTATCTGAGTAGCAAAGTACTCGAACAGGATAATCACCAGGCCATCCGGTCATAGAAGCAAGTAGGGTTACATGATCCTCTCCTCTAATTCAATGAGATGCTCTTATAGCATGTAGGGATGCCACTGTGAGGTCCTATAAAGAAGAATGCAAAAGAAAGAACTTACTTTTCTACAAAATCTTAGATCTTGAAATCTTAGAATTTATTGTATGTGATACAAATTGTAAAAAAATTAACAACATCTAATCTTAATGATTAAAAATATTTTAATAAGATTTGAGATCATAAAAGATTTAGATGTGATTTAAAAGGTTTTATGATTTAATTTGATTATGATTTATGCAAAATTAATCTGATCTGAAAGAAAAAATTTTTGAAATTTTTATTGCTGGCAGGCCTTTTCAAGCTGACTCGAAGCCTTGCTGAGCCATCTCGAGTCCAGGATGACTTGACTTAATATTTTGGTTAAAATTATTTTGCATAAAATTAATGTAAAGATGTTTATATGTGAAATGGTTTCAAAACTTAGCCTAAACCTATGTTGATACTAAACTTAATTGAGAATTAAGTATTGAATTGATTAGATCTAGAATTGTGATTTAAGATCTAATGACATTATATAAAACATGAGGACATGGGTTCACTCAAATTAGGTCCTCTTAATTGGGTTAGACCTAAGGTTAGAATTAAAGAGTTAATAGACCATGTAGAAAAATTAATTAAATCTAATTAAAAGTTGAATTAAATTAAATCATATTTTCTCTAGAACCAATACAATAGTTATAGTTGGTTAAGTTTGTGTCTTTGATTAGACCAAATGGATCTTGATTGAGGCTCACTGATCGAATTCGAGTCATTAGACTGGTCGAATCGAAACTAATTAACTAATTGATGTCTAAGTTAAGTTTGATATTTTGACTGATGGTTTTTAATTTAGAGTAGCTTACCTGATCATTTCAATGATGTCTAAGGCAAGCTTAGCATACCCTCTGATCATCTCACTTATCTAGCTAACTTGATGGATTATGTTTTGATTAGACCACTAAGTGATTCGAGTTGATCCATGCCATTAAGGTTGATCAGTGTAACTAATCTAGGTGCCTTTCAACCAGCATGTTATTAATCCAATTCAATGACTTGGTGAAGTCAGTGGGAGGATTGTGGTTAACTAATTGATCTCTTTTCTTCTCTTTATTTATCAATTAAATTCTTTAAATTATTAAGTTTCTAAAATGAGATAGTTATGATGATAACTAGATCATAGCCTCCCATTAAATTGGATGATAATGGATCTATTAGTTTGATGATCATTGAAAGCCCAAAGGCCTGATGCTCATCTACTATTAAAATTATCATTCATAATATGATGACTCAGTCAAGTCTCTCTAGCAAGTAGTCAGGTTGGCTGACTAAAATCAGGCCTGATAATTTGGTAGTTAGATTTTTGAGTATGATCATGTTAATGGTTGAACCTAACCAGGGCTTGCAGAGAAGATCAAAGTCAACTAAAAAGTTTTTTGCAACAAAATCAATTACTAAAAATTATTTGATAAAATAATTGATTGAAAACCTATCCATAGATGCACATGGGTGGGCTGGCCAAAGTCAGACTCATGTGCAGTCTATGTGGACTCTAGCACCCGTTAAGAAATTAGGATAATTTTTTGAATTGGAGGTAGAAGCTATCAATTCATATAAAATAGTGAGAGAATCTTTAGACTAAAGTCTATGTCTTTAGGCTTAATTAATTCATATACTGATTAGATTGTTGGTTTCTTTTTTATGCAGTTATGGCCATAAATTTGTTGCTCTGATCACTGTTGGATAGTGAAAAATTGATGAAATCCAATTTTGATAGCTGGTATCAAAAATTAAAAATAGTCCTAGAGCACGAGCAGATCTTGTATGTCCTTACAGATTCAGTACCAGAGGAGCCCGCTCTGAACCCTCATGGTGCGGTTCGAGACACTTACTTGAAGTGGCTCAACGACTGCACCACGATGCATTATATCATGCGGGTGGCCATGAATGACGAGTTCAGCCATAAATTTGAGGAAGCTTAGCTAGAAAATATGCTCAAGGTGTTGAATGAGTCTTTTGGTATTTTCAATGATGTTGAGCGGCACAAGATCAATTATGTTGTTTTCAATGCCTGAATGAGGCAGGGAGCATCGATCACCGATCATGTATTGTACATGATCGAACAGATCGAACATTTGAGTAAGCTTGATTTTTTCTTACACGAACAGCTTGAAAAAGATGTGATCTTGAATTTTCTATCGAAATCCTACCTACCATTTCTCAGTCATTACCGAATGATGAAGCCTGTAGTGAACTACCACGATCTATTGGGGTTGCTGCAGACTTTTGAGAAGGATCACCAGCTCCATAAGATGATGGTAAATGTAGTGGGAGGATCTTCTTCGGGTGGACATCATCCCTTTAAGAAAGAGAAGAAAAAAAAGAATAAAAAGGTGTAAAGTGCTGAGAGTCAGACCCAAAAGTCCAAGTCCAAGTCTGACCAAAGTCAAGCAGAGTGCTTCTACTATAGGAAGCAGAATCATTTAAAGATGAACTGTCCTCAATATATAGCATCTCTTGACCCAAACAAGCTGAAGAAAAAGAAGCAATTGATTGCTGGACAAGGTAATTATATGATAACACCTTGCAACTTCTTAATTTTTGATACAATGACCTAGGTATTAGATACTGGTAGTCCTATTAACATTTATAATTCATTACAGGGACTTCAGATTAGTAGGAGATTTTGAGATGGCGAGAGATTTCTGAATGCTGGAGATGGAAGATTAATTCCAGTTCTAGTTTTAGTAATTATCAAGCTGGTATTCGATTCTCATTCTATTATTCTTAGTGATTGTGATTTTTGTCCTAGTTTCTTATTGAATATAATTTCTATAGGCCTTTTGGCCAAAGAAAATTATGAGATTTCAGTAAAAAAAAATTATAATATCATTCTGAATGGTGTTACTGTAATGTATGGACAATTGAACAATAGTATTTATGTTGTATCACAGCCTAGTTTAATGTACATATCGAATAAATGCTCTAAAATAGATAATGTCACAGAAGTCTACCTTTGACATTGTAGGCTAGGTCATATTAATAAGAACAGGATGAACAAGTTAGCTCAAGAGAGAATCCTTAAAGACAATGATTATGAATCATTGCCTACCTGTGAGTTTTATCTACTTGAAAAGATAACCAAATCACCTTTCACTGAAAAAAGTGAATGAGCCAATGATGTTCTGAGTCTTATACATACTGATGTATGTGAACCCATGAGCACTAGTGCCAGAGATGGATATTATTATTTCATTATGTTCACAGACAATCTATCAAGGTATGGATATATCTACTTGATGAAACATAAGTCTAAATCATTTGAAATATTCAAATAGTTCTGTAGTGAGATAGAGAAATAAACTGAGAAGAGTATTAAAACTCTTTGATCTGATCGAGGAGGTGAATATGTTTCTGATGAATTTTTGATATATCTAGCAGAGAATGAGATTCTCTCATAGTGGACACCTTCTGAAATGCCACAGCATAATGGTGTGTCGGAAAGAATAAAGCAAATCCTATTGGACATAGTTCAATCTATGATGGATTTTTTTAGACTATCAATCGCCTTTTGGGGATATGCACTCGAGTCGGCTTGCTGTGTACTTAATAGGAGTCTGAGTAAATTTGTGAGTAAAACACCACATGAGATGTAGACGAGATGTAAGCCAGTGCTCTCTCACCTAAAAATTTGGAGGTGTCCGATTTATGTCAAATATTTAAAAATAGACAAGCTCGAAGCTAGGTCTGACAAGTATATTTTTATAGGATACTCGAAAGAAACTAAGGGGTATTATTTCTATCTTGCTGGTGAACAAAAGATGTTGGTCAGCCTTAGGACAGTCCTTTTAGAAAAAAAATTTTTTGGAGAAGAAATTAATGCCTCTAAGGTTGAACTTGATGAAGTTCAATAGATAGAACCGATACAATCTAGTAAACCCATAGAATCATATTTGATAGAAACAAATTCGAATCCTATTATAGAGGCACCATTAAGGAGATCTGAGGGTGTATCACGTCAATCGGATAGATACTACGATTTTTTGGTCTAAGACGGAGATCCTGTTGAATATGATGAAAATAATGAGAATTCGATCACCTATATGGATGCAATGCAGAGGTCCAACTCTAATAAATGGTTTGAAGCCATGAAGTCCGAAATAAAATTTATGAAGGTCAATAATATTTGGACATTAGTTGACCCATCTGAAGGGGTTAAATCCATAGAATGTAAGTGGATCTTCAAAAAGAAGAGGGGTGCAAACGAAAAAGTGGAGACTTATAAAGCCCATCTAGTTGCCAAGGATTATCGTCAACATTATAGTATTAACTATGACTAGATATTCTTTTCTATAGAAATGCTCAAATTTATTCAGATTATGTTTGCGATAGTAGCACATATGGGCTATAAAATCTGATAAATAGATGTAAAAATAGTTTTTCTAAATGGAGAACTAAAAGAAGATGTGTATATGATACAATCTGAAGGTTTCACATCCACAGATGAGTCTAAAGTGTGCAAGCTTCAGAGATCCATCTATGAATTGAAGCAGGCATCTCAGAATTAGAACATACATTTTGATAAGGATTAGAATGTATGGCTTCATTAGGAATAAAGAAAAATCCTACATTTACAAATAGGTTAACAACTCTATGGTTGTATTTCTTGTTCTGTATGTGAATGATATTCTTTTAATTAGGAATGACATCACTGGATTATAAAAAATAAAAGTTTGATTATTGTCTCAGTTCTCTATGAAGGACTTGGGAGAAGTATCCTACATCCTAAGGATGAAGATCTATAGAGATAAATCGAAGAAGATTCTTGGATTATCCCAGTCCACATACATAGATATTGTGCTGAAGTGGTTCAGCATGGAGAATTTCAAGAAAGACTATTTGCTGATAGGTCATGAAATTTTTCTCTCGAAGAGAGATTGTCCGACAACTCCTCAAGAGAGAGAGCATATGAATAGAATTCTATTTGCTTCAGGCAGTAGATTTTATAATGTACGTCATGATATATACAAGATCAGATGTGGCATACTCACTAGGGATAATGAGCATATACCAGTTTGATCTAGGAGAAAATTGCTGGAAGGTCGTAAAAATTATCCTTAAGTATTTGAGAAATACTAAGGACTAGTGGCTTGTTTATGGAGAATCTAACTTGAAACTAGTGGGGTTCATTGACTCCAGCTTTCAGTCAGACCATGACAATAGCAAAAATATATCAGAATACGTGTTTATCCTAAATAATGGAGCAATCTACTGAAAAAATTTTAAACAGCACACCATGGCCGACTCTATTTACGAGGTGGAGTATATCGTGGCATCTGATACTGTGAAGGAAGCTGTATGGTTATGAAAGTTTATCAATGAGCTCGAAGTGGCACCCTCCATTGATGGCCCTATCTTGTTGTACTGTGACAGCACTGGAGCCATAGCTCAAGCCAAGGAGCCAAAGTCCCATCAATGCACTAAGCATATTTTGCACCGCTACCATCTTATTCGAGAGATCATGGATCGAGATGACATCGACCTTCAGAAGATTGATAGAAAAGAAAACTTGACTGATCCATTTACTAAAGCCCTCAGGTCAAGGAGTTCGATGATCACAAATCAAAAATAGGTATATGATACTATACTGATTGGCTTTAGTTCAAGTAGGAGTTCTTGAGAATTGTATTCCAAAGCCAATCATTAGTCTGTTGACGGTTGTACTCATATTTATACATTGTATATGAATTTTTATTAATAAATATTATTTGGCCTTTTCATCACATTTTGTCCATCTTCTTTGAACTTTCGTATAGTGATGGAGTCCTTAGGACTATATTTAATTGATAAAAAAAAATTATCATTTAGTCCTTAAATGTGTTCGTGACCAAATGATATGCTATTAATAGAATGATAGTGATATCAAGTGTAGGTCATTGTGTGCTATATAGGTTGGTTGTCCTCTTAATCAAAAAGTATGGAGACATTGGTATAGCATACATGTGGAATATGAGAGTACATTCATACCGAACATGACTAATTACGGAGTACTCTACTATCAAGAGTAGCTCACAAAGGATATGGATATAAGTATCCCTCCAACCTGAGATCACCACAATGACTTATAAGTAATTCACTGTACTTTGATATCGGATTATCTGAATTTTTAATTCAGCGACGGAAGGTCTCTGGGTACAGTCAAATACTTATCAAGTCGGTGCGTGAGTCAAGATGGGATTGACCTATTCGAATAAATAGGAGTTAATGCATCAGTGTATTTTAATTTAGTAAAATTTTGGTAAAGATAATCTATGTGATGGATTTGAAAGGTTAAAATGCAATATGGTTGACTATTTCAGGGTTGACAGTTAAATCCTAGGTCACCTTGAGCATTAGTATCAAAGGGATGAATTATACAGTAATCATATGCCAATAGATTCTTAAATATTGCTTTGCAATCATTCAGCCTATCCGGACATCGAGTTTCATTGCTAGATGATTACATCGATTAGTATAAAAATTTGCTCCTATACTACCGACTTAGGTTCGAACTTATGAGATCACGCACATTAGAAATTTTGATCTGATCAGATGGATAATCTGGTGAAGAGTCCCATTAGATTGAGACTTTGGTGAAGAGTCTCACTAGATTAGGACTCTAGTGGAGAGACCCGCTAGACTGGAACTCTGTCATTAATGAAGAATTTATTAGCAACTAGATTGCTAATTAGCTCAATTTGATTAACCAATGAGGTTCGAATCAAGTCTAATTGAATTAGATTTAGTTTGAATTGGATTAGGTTTGATTAGATTAAGCCTAATTATAAGGGTGACTTGTTTCTAATTTGATCAGGACTTGAGTTCAATTAATTTCTAATTATATTAGAAATTTATTGAGAAGATTATGTTACTAATTAGATTAGGTTCTTTCCTCTCATTGGTTTCAAACCAAATCTGATTTGGATTGGAATTAAATAAGAAACTCAAGAGTCCCAACCACCTGGGATTCTCTCCCTTGCGCATGCCCTAAGACCCACGCCATTCTTTACATGCAAAAGGAGTTTTGCATGAGGAATTTTTGGCATGAGAAAGGAGGGCATAGAGAGGGGTGGGTGGCACTCATGATGAGTAATGAACCTTATCTCCTTTCTTATTTGAATTTGATTCAAATCATAGATAAGAAGATAAAAAGAAAATAAATCCGATCTCATGGAAAAGTTTTGGTAGCACCAAAAACTCTTTCATTATTCATGTTAAGAGATTGGTTGGCATGAGAAAGATCTGATTTCTTTCTCACGCCATCATAAAATTAGTATTGGAATTTTTGGACACCATATCTTTAATGGCATGAAGGGTGTTGGTGCCTCCTCTTAATCCTAATCCCTAACCCATCTATAAAAGGGATCCAATAGTTGGACGCCCAAAACAACATAAGTGATTTCAAAAAAATATAAAATAGTTTTTTCTAGCCTCTCCTTCTTCTCTAGTTCTTCTCCCTCTCTAGAGTGTCTAAGAGATTCAAAGAAGAAAAAAAAAATCAACCATCAAAGATCTTCGCGAGCTAGCACTCTCGAGGAGATTGATCAGCAACCGATCTTCATGTCGACGATCTGTAGAGGCCGAACATCTTGTGCGGCTGTGAGCAACCTGAAGGCACTCTAATCCACGTGATTCAATTATAGAGATCAACAATCCACGCTCTGATAATGAGTTCTAAACTCGTTAAATCAGATTGGATCAGATCTAATGGTTAGATCTGATCTAGAGTATCGATATGATCGTTACAGATTTTATTATTTTCAGATCTTAATCACATGTTTAATCATATCATAGAGATCATGGCAAGATAGTTTAGATTAGATCTTGTGCATGTAATGTATATTAAATCATTTAATCTTTCATGTTCCATAATAAAATTTTAAAATTACATGCATAGAACTGCCTAGTTTTCTTCAACAGGATTGGGACTGACACTTCTAATCTTAGATAGTATATTTTTCAGACCATGAAGGAACAGAGGATATCTTCAGAGGGACTACTTGATTTATTGAGTCAGCAGCTCAGTAACCTATCTCAGAATTTAGAAATTTTTGAAAAAAGGCAGCATGGAGCAATTGAGGAGGCGAATCAATTGAAGGCAGAGATCGCCAAAGTTGCAAGAAGGGTTGAAGAGATTGTTATTTCATAGCACGGGAGCACCGAGGCTCTTATCACTGCTGTCTACTAAGTCGAGACGTAACTGGACCAGCTTTGGTCTCAGATTTCAACACCTTCCACCCAGCCAGACTTTCTCCTATCCAGTCTCAAACTTCCACTCCTAGACCCCCTTTTAGTACCACGATTAGGACTGGCACTGGTTTTCCACCCATTCACCCCAGGCTTTTTGCTAGAACCAGGAGCAAGAAATCAGCTCCTTCCTCCTCATCCACTGAACCTATCATAGAATTTTCTTCTGATGAGGATTAGTTTTAGTTTTTATCTTATTTTTGTTTTAGACTATGTTTTGTGTTGTGACCTGTTGGTGCAAAAATCCGCTTGCGCCGGAGAAGCTGGAGTCGAGGAAGTCGCGGTCGCCGCCGGGACCTGCAAAAGAAGTCTAAACCGGAGGTGGGGTTGCTCCGGCAAGACCCTCCGACGCTCAAGTCAGTTCTCTGCCTCAACAAGAATGGAGTGCTCGAACGGAGAATTTAGCAGAGTTTTTAGATGAAAGATGAGAGCATATCGAATAACGTATCTGGAGCCCCCTTTTATAGGCGGAGGGGGCAGTAGCCTGACAGCGACATCTGTAACCATCTGGTAGTGGGCTGCCCAGGGTCAGGCGGAGTTTGCTGCGAAGAGTGGTGGAGTGGACCCGTGGCTATCACCGGGGTGTGCCACGTGGAGTCTGTCGTGGGGAGTGGAGCGGCGTCTGTTGTCGCGACTTGCCAGCGGATGGGAGAATCGCGCAGTATCCATCGCAGGAAATGGAGCAGGATCGTGGCCGTTATTGTGGCCTGCCAGGGAGTAGTGGAGCTGCGCGAGATCCGTCGTAGGAAGTGGAGCAGTGCTGTGACCATTACTGCGGCCTGTCAGGGAGTGATGGAGCTGCGCGGAATCCGCCGCAGGAAGTGGAGCAGGATCGTGGCCGTTATTGTGGCCTGCCAGGGAGTGCAGATCCGTCGGCTGAAGTTTGGCAGCGGTCGGAGCTGATGACGGAGTCTGGCTCCCGTAGGAGTTCGGGCGGAGTCCTCCTTGCGGTTGGGGTCGTGGGTGGAGCCCGGCTCCCGTGGGAGTCCGGGCGGAGTCCTCTCGGAGTTGAAGTCGCGGGCGGAGCCCGGGTCCCGTAGGAGTCCGGGCGGAGTCCCCTGCAATCAAAATCAGGTGCGAAGTCCGGCTCCCGTAGGAGTCCGGACGGATCTTACCTGCAGTCAAAGTTGGCGACGGAGCCCGGCTTCCGTGGGAGTCCGAGCGGAGTCTCCCTTGAGGTTGGAGTCGTGGGTGGAGTCCGACTCCCGTGGGAGTCCGGGCGGAGTCCCCTGCAATCAAAATCAGGTGCGAAGTCCGACTCCCATAGGAGTCCGGGTGGAGTCTACTTGCGGTTGAAGTTGTCGGCGGAGTCCGGCTCCCGTAGGAGTCCGGACGAAGTCTGTCTGCAGCCGCTGGAGTCGAGGATGAAGCTCGGCTCCCGTAGGAGTCCGGGCGGAGTCTTCCTGCAATTAAAGTCAAAGGCGAAGTCCGACTCCCGTAGGAGTCCGGACAAGGCTTACCGGCAGTTGATGTTGAGGATGGAGCCCAGCTCCCGTAGGAGTTCGGGTGGAGTCTACTTGCGGTTGAAGTTGTCGGCGGAGTCCGGCTCCCGTAGGAGTCCGGACGAAGTCTGTCTGCAGTCGTTGGAGTCGAGGACGAAGCCCGGCTCCTGTAGGAGTCCGGGCGGAGTCTTCCTGCAATTAAAGTCAAAGGCGAAGTCCGGCTCCCGTAGGAGTCCGGACAAGGCTTACCGGCAGTTGATGTTGAGGACGGAGTCCGACTCCCGTAGGAGTTCGGGCAGAGTCTACTTGCGATTGAAGTTGTCGGCGGAGTCCGACTCCCGTAGGAGTTCGGACGAAGTCTGTCTGCAGCCGTTGGAGTCGAGGATGAAGCCCGGCTCCCGTAGGAGTCCGGGCGGAGTCTTCCTGCAATTAAAGTCAAAGGCGAAGTCCGACTCCCGTAGGAGTCTGGACAAGGCTTACCGGCAGTTGATGTTGAGGACGGAGCCCAGCTCCCGTAGGAGTTCGGGCGGAGTCTACTTGCGGTTGAAGTTGTCAGCGGAGTCCGGCTCCCGTAGGAGTCCGGACGAAGTCTGTCTGCAGTCGTTGGAGTCGAGGATGAAGTACGGCTCCCGTAGGAGTCCGGGCGGAGTCTTCCTGCAATTAAAATCAAAGGCGAAGTCCGGCTCCCATAGGAGTCCGAACAAGGCTTACCGGCAGTTGATGTTGAGGACGGAGCCCGGCTCCCATAGGAGTTCGGGCGGAGTCTACTTGCGGTTGAAGTTGTCGGCGGAGTCCGGCTCCCGTAGGAGTCCGGACGAAGTCTGTCTGCAGCCGTTGGAGTCGAGGACAAAGTCCGACTCCCGTAGGAGTCTGGGCGGAGTCCTCCTGTAATTAAAGTCAAAGGCGAAGTCCGGCTCCCGTAGGAGTCCGGACAAGGCTTACCGGCAGTTGATGTTGAGGACGGAGCCCGACTCCCGTAGGAGTTCGGGCGGAGTCTACTTGCAGTTGAAGTTGTCGACAGAGTCCGGCTCCCGTAGGAGTCCGAACGAAGTCTGTCTGCAGCCGTTGGAGTCGAGGATGAGCCCGGCTCTCGTAGGAGTCCGGGCGGAGTCTTCCTGCAATTAAAGTCAAAGACGAAGTCCGGCTCCCATAGGAGTCCGGACAAGGCATACCGGCAGTTGATGTTGAGGACGAAGCCCGACTCCCGTAGGAGTTCGGGCGGAGTCTACTTGCGGTTGAAGTTATCAGCGGAGTCCGGCTCCCGTAGGAGTCCAGACGAAGTCTGTCTGCAGCCGTTGGAGTCGAGGATGAAGCCCGGCTCCCGTAGGAGTCCGGGCGGAGTCCTCCTGCAATTAAAGTCGAAGGCGAAGTCCGGCTCCCGTAGGAGTCCGGACAAGGCTTACCGGCAGTTGATGTTGAGGACGGAGCCCGGCTCCCATAGGAGTTCGGGCGGAGTCTACTTGCGGTTGAAGTTGTCGGCGGAGTCTGGCTCCCGTAGGAGTCCGGACGAAGTCTGTCTGCAGCTGTTGGAGTCGAGGATGAAGCCCGGCTCCCGTAGGAGTCCGGGCGGAATCCTCTTGGAGCTGATTCTGCTGAGGACTTCGACTGTGGGTATTTTATACCCAACACCAGTCCCCCTACTTTCGAGTTTGAATTTCGAACGAAGGAAGTACAGAGAGATGGGCACAGCCGAAACCGTCCCCTCGAATCCTGCGCACTGCCACCCCCAGATATTTTGGCATTAAATATGCGCGTGCTGGAGTCTTTTCGGATCAGGGCGATACGAAGGGACCCTTCGAAATTCTCGCCGGTACACTGGCCTAGGTACGATGCCATAATGGCCCTGCTGATCCATCAGCCGCTTTTAGCCGCCCGCCGGGGGGAGTGGGACACGTGTCGGGTGTGGACTGGCTTGGGGGGATTCGTGATCATTATGGCGTCGGATCCCAGGGTCTATTTAAACCCGTCCTCCCACCTTTAGGTGCCCTATTCCATTCCAGAGTTTCTATCAGTGTCTGCCTTCTCTTCGAGAGCCCTGTTTCAGTGGGCATCTTCTCGAGCCATAGGTGTCTTCCAAATCGTCCCTGTCTTCGTCCCTCTGGTCCCTCAGAGCGATATAGGTTAGTTCCAGCACCTTCAACCTTCTTCCCACCACCTAGGGACTTCTTCTCTGTCATTATTTTTTGCATCCCTCCAAGTTAGTTTCCTGCGGCCTCTCGTTCCCCATCCTGTCCGTCTTCTTAGGGACCTTTAGAGCCCTCCTTCGAAACTACCCGAAATGTCATCCGGCTCTTCCGCTCCCTGCAGTTTCGGGTGCTCTTCCGCCTCAAACCCCCAGGTCCCCTGCTCTGTAGACGAACCTGCGTCTGGGGCTGGGCTCCGCTCGGTTTTTGCACCGGGCGCCATTCCATGTTCCCTGACCTCGGAGGAACTCCTTCTGATAAGGGTTCAGTATGGAGTTCCTTCGGAGTACGATCTGGAGCTGCCTGGCCCTTCTGATCGGGCCAGCACTCCCCCATCTGGTCATTTTTGTCTGTACCAAGAAGTGTTTCATGCCGGACTCCGGCTTCCGCTTCCTCCCTTTGTTGTTGCCCTCTTCCGCTTCTTAGACATCTCCTTGGCTTCCGTGGCCCCGAATTCTTTTAGGTTTTTGATAGGATTTCTCTCCCTTTACCACGTAGTCGAGGTCCAACCGTCCCTCTCCCTGTTTAGGCACTTCTATACTTTCAAGCGCCATCCTTCGACGAAGGACTGGTGGTACTTCTCCCCCCAGTTCGGCAAGAAGGGGTTGCTGAAAGGCACCCCTTCTTCAATCCACAATTGGAAGGAGAAATATCTCTTCGTCCACTGCCGACCTTGAGACTGGGCCTGCCCCCTTGGGGCTCTCTGAGGGATTCTGTCCGCCGGGCCCCCAGCCTGGGGGAGGATGACCTCCAGGCTGCCCGGAACCTTCTAGCTTACTCCGCTCCTTCCCTTCCCAATCTTCTGAGGGAGCAATTTCTTTTCAACATCGGCCTGAGTCTCCAGGATCCAGCGAGTATTCATCTTTTACCTTATCTTCTCTTTTCATGACTTTCTTCTTTTCCTTTCTCTTTTTACCTCTTCTTCCTTCTCTCTCTTTTTCCCCTCTGTTTCTTTCTTTCTTTCTTTCCCTTTCTTCTCTTTTTTTTTTTTTTTGACTCTTGATTGATTGGTTTGCTTCTTTTTCTTCTTTCCTTTTCTCTCTCTCTTTTTCTCTTTTTCTTTTTTTTTTTTTTTTTTTTTAGGAATGGACGCCGAAGCAGCGCGGATGCTTGCCAGGGGCCTTAGGGCCCACAAGAGAAAGGGTGCCGCAACCTCCAGATCGGCAAAGAGGGCCAGGGCGGAGGAGTCGAGCTTAGCTGCACCCGTCCAGGCGGCCCCGGCCATCGACATTCCCTCGGATGCCAAGCCAACGGCCCCTCGGGCCTCCTCGAGGAGTCCGCCGACTGGGGCCCCCATTTCGAGGGTCCGCTCCACGGAGGCGCCCATAGCCGAGAGGAAAAGAAGGAAATCGGTGGCCCGCAGGGCGAGTAGCCGCCGAACTACTGCGGACGAGTCCCTCTGCTCTGAAGAGGGGTCGGAGAATCCCTTCAACGATAAGGACTTGATCAGGCGGCTGATCGACGGCTGCATTCTGCCTGACGTCGTTGAAAGGATCGACCACACCGATCCTGAGCAGCGGGCCTGGGACTCTTTGGGGTCCTTCCTTGAGGTAAGCGAATCTTCATTTACATGGCTATTCGGTCTTTGTTCTAATTCCCTAGCCGCCCTTGCAGATTGGGCACCAGCTCCTCACCTATATCAAGGCAGCGAGCCATGCGAGGAGGGACATCCTCCAGGTGGAGGAACACTGTCAGGCCGAGATTGCTCGCCTCCAAGCAAAGACGGCTGAAGTAGTTGCCCTCCAGGAGGCCCTGGAAAGAGAGAAACGAGCCCGGGAGGAGGAGAGGCAGACCTTGGAGGAATCGGCGAGAAAGGCAGAGAACGAGGTCGCGAACTTGGCCGAGCAAATTTTGATCCTGGTCTCGGAGGCCAGAGCCCTTGCGGTAGAGGAATTCAAGGCCTCCACGGAGATGAGAGACCTGAAGGTCCAATTTGGCCAGGAAGCGTTCATAAAGGGGTTCGAGCTCTGCCAAGAGAAGGTGGCCAGAAAATTTCCAGAGCTCGACCTCAGCTTCCTAGGCGAGGAGTCTGAAGATGAGATCGGTCCCTCGCCAGCTGCCACTGCTGTCGCAGCCCCCTTGTCGGGGACGCCGAGTTCTCCAACCCCCACCCCCGAGGTCTGAGACCTCCGATCTTGTACCCTTATTTCATCGCAATTTTTCTTTTCTATTTGTCTTCAAAAATCATCCAATCAATAAAGTTGAATTTCTTGTTGCGGACGGCTTCTCCTCCCCCCTCCTTCTCTCTGTTCTTCTTCCTGCAATGAGTCATGCTTTGACGCTTTTGCCTTCCGATGGCAGTGTCCTGCAGAAGCACTCCCCCTACCCCTGGGGGTCCCACTGAAATCGACGATCCAGCGGCTGAAGAAGGAAGTCCTTCACCTGACAAAGAAGTTAAAGAAGATGGAAGGCGAGCTCCGCAGATTGAGAGAGGGTCATTCTGAAACCATCGTTGAGGCCACCCACTTTCGGAATCTCCACGTGAAGGGGATCATGGAGTATAGCCGGAGGAAGGCGGACTTCACGAAGGAACTCGAGGAATGCAAGAAGAGCACCAGTGATCGAATTTGGGCCCAGGCCACCAGGATCAGCGCCCTCAAGGTGGAACTGTCAGCTGCGAAGGGGAAGATCGACCAGCTGGAAGGAAATTCATCCCGGCTCTTGGCCCGGGTCGACGGTGACCAAGAGTGGTCGAAGAAGGTCTCCGACCTTCAGCAGCAGCTTCAGGACGTCGAGGTGAGCCACGACGTGCATCGGGCTAGCTGGCGCAGGCAGGTGGAAGAATATAAAGGGAGGTTCAGGGCGGCGGCCGATGAAGTCATCCGTCTCCAGAGGCAGCTGGCTAGCAGGGCACAGCTTACTTCCGCCCGAGATTCTGATGAGCTCCAAGCCCTAAGAGGCACTGTTGAGGGGATTTCTGTCTCCCTCGGGGAAAAGACAGCTGAGCTGCAATAACTGAAGATCCAACTGGCATACGAGCAGCGGGCCGTTACGGACGTGGAGGCAGAATCTGAGGTCTTGAGGAAGAGGCATCGAGAGGCAGAGACCGAGAGCCAGCGACTTCATCGGGCGCTCCAGGACGCACTGCAGAAGAGGAAAGAGCTAGAAGAAGAAATTGAGAATCTAAGGCAGTCCGGGTTAAGGGATGGAGTAGATAATTCTAGGTCAGAGGGAGCAGGGCCTCCTTAGAGCTCTTTTCGTCTTTCTGTCTTTTCATGTATTTACTTTCCTTTTTGTCATTTTGCCTTTCTTTCCTTGGCCTTCCGGGATTTGTAGCGTGTATATCAGAAATGGAATGAAAAGCGTGTTTTGTGTTACCTCGTCCGCGCGTTGCACTAAATTGCCGTCCGCCGAACTTTTCTTGTCGTTTGACTTGTCTGACGTAGACGTCGTTGGGGGGCGTCCGGTCGTCGATGCGTTAGCTCGCCTTTCTCGTCGTACATGGCCGCAAGCCCGAGTTTGGCTGTCCGGGCTCTGCATTACCTCGGGGATGTCGTTGTCTTCCTAACCGGTGTCGAAAGTCTTTTTAGAGGCTGGGGGTGTTTGGTAGGAACTCCCCGTTTCAGTTGGGATGAAGTCCTTTAGGTCTTTTGGTGCGGTTCATCCTTCGTCTGTTTCTGTCGTAGTTCATCATCCTTCCTTTTTAATTTTCCTCCTCTTCTCAGAGTGAGGGCCCTCCCTCTGCTTTTCGCGGGGTTGCATAGAAGCGAGGAGGTGCCGCTGAGGGGCTTTTTCCTTTCATCCGATCTTGTTGGGCGGTCGGGTTTCGCCACCATCAGCCCTTGCTGCAGAAGTCACGGGTGGAGCCCGACTCCTGTAGGAGTCCGGGTGGGGTCTTCCTTGGTGTCGTGTATGGAGTCCGACTCCCGTAGGAGTCCGGGTGGAGTCTTTCTTGGCATCGTGGATGGAGCCCGGCTCCCGTAGGAGTCCGGGTGGAGTCTTCCTTGGCGTCGTGGACGGAGCCCGACTCCCGTAGGAGTCCGGGTGGAGTCTTCCTCGGCATCGTGGACAGAGCCCGACTCCCATAGGAGTCCGGGTGGAGTCTTTCTTGGCATCGTGGATGGAGCCCAGCTCCCGTAGGAGTCCGGGTGGAGTCTTCCTTGGCATCGTGGACGGAGTCCGACTCCCGTAGGAGTCCAGGTGGAGTCTTTCTTGGCGTCGTGAATGGGGCCTGGCTCCTGTAGGAGTCCGGGCCTTCCACTTTGCTCAAGCCAGGACGAGGTTCTCCTTCCATTCCCGGCTTGGTTGTGGGGCCGCGTTAGGGCACTGTAAGGCCTCTCCTCCCATCCGGTCTGAAAAAACCGGGCCTTTGACTTTGCTCATGTCAGGATGAGGTTCTCCTCCTGTTCCTGACATGGCTGTGGGGGCACATTAGGGCGCTGTAAGGCCTCTCCCCCCATCCGGTCTAAAAGAACCAGGCCTTTGACTTTGCTCATGTCAGGACGAGGTTCTCCTCCTGTTCCTAACATGACTGTGGGAGCACATTAGGGCGCTGTAAGGCCTCTCCCCCCATCCGGTCTAAAAGAACCGGGCCTTTGACTTTGCTCATGTCAGGACGAGGTTCTCCTCCTGTTCTTGACATGGCTATGGGGGCACATTAGGGCGCTGTAAGGCCTCTCCCCCATCCGGTATAAAAGAACCAGGCCTTCGACTTTGCTCATGTCAGGATGAGGTTCTCCTCTTGTTCCTGACATGGCTGTGGGGGCACATTAGGGCGTTGTAAGGCCTCTCCCCCAATCCGATTTCGAGATAGTCGGACTTTCATTTTAGGTACGTTAGGATGGGGTTCTCCCCCGTTCCTAACATGACTTTGTTTCAAGCATTTGGAGGGGTCATATCCAGTTGTAATAAATCCACGTCAGATGGGAAGAGTACGTCAAGTAGAAAGAAATTTAGATTCAAGGTGAAATCGTAAGTGATACATTTACAGATTTTTTGAGTTCCACGGTCGCGGGTGGTCCGCTCCTCCTTGAGGCTCTCCGGTGATGGAGTCTCTCTTGGCAGAGCTCGAACCCCTTTATGAACGCTTCCTGGCCAAATTGGACCTTCAGGTTCCTCATCTCCGCGAAGGCCTTGAATTCCTCTACCGCAAGGGCTCTGGCCTCCGAGACCAGGAACGGAATTTGCTCGGCCAAGTTGGCGACCTCGGCCTCCGTCTTTCTCGCCGATTCCTCCAAGGTCTGCCTCTTCTCCTCCCGGGCTCGTTTCTCTCTTTCCAGGGCCTCCTGGAGGGCGACTACTTCGGCCGTCTTTGCTTGGAGGCGAGCAACCTCGGCCTGACATCGTTCCTCCACCTGGAGGATGTCCCTCCTCGCATGGCTCGCCGCCTCGATATAGGCGAGGAGCTGGTGCCCAATCTGCAAGGGCGGCTAGAAAATTAGAACAAAGGCCGAATAGCCATGTAAATAAAGATTCGCTTACCTCAAGGAAGGACCCCAAAGAGTCCCAGGCCTGCTGCTCAGGATCGACGCGGTCGATCCTCTCAACGATGTCAGGCAGAATACAGTCGTCGATCAGCCGCCTAATCAAGTCCCTATCATTGAAGAGATTCTCCGACCCCTCTTCAGAGCAGAGGGACTCGTCCGCAGCAGTTCGGTGGCTACTCACCCTGCGGGCCACCGATTTCCTTCTTTTCCTCTCGACTATGGGCGCCTCCGTGGAGCGGACCCCCGAAATGGGGGCCCCAGTCGGCGGACTCCTCGAGGAGGCCCGAGGGGCCGTTGGCTCGGCATCCGAGGGAATGTCGATGGCTGGGACTGCCTGGACGGGTGCAGCTAAGCTCGACTCCTCCGCCCTGGCCCTCTTCGCCGATCTGGAGGTCGCGGCACCCTTTCTCTTGTGGGCCCTAAGGCCCATGGCAAGCATCCGCGCTGCTTCGGCGTCCATTCCTACGTGAAGGAGATCATGGAGTATAGCCGGAGGAAGGCGGACTTCGAGAAGGAACTCGAGGAATGCAAGAAGAGCGCCAGCGATCGAATTTGGGCCCAGGCCGCCAGGATCAGCGCCCTCAAGGTGGAACTGTCAGCTGCGAAGGGGAAGATCGGCCAGCTGGAAGGAAATTCATCCCGACTCTTGGCCCGGGTCGACGGTGACCAAGAGTGGTCGAAGAAGGTCTCCGACCTTCAGCAGCAGCTTCAGGACGCCGAGGTGAGCCACGACGTACATCGGGCTAGCTGGCGCAGGCAGGTGGAAGAATATAAAGGGAGGTTCAGGGCAGCGGCCGATGAAGTCGTCTGTCTCCAGAGGCAGCTAGCTAGCAGGGCACAGCTTACTTCCGCCCGAGATTCTGATGAGCTCCAAGCCCTAAGAGGCACCGTTGAGAGGATTTCTGTCTCCCTCGGGGAAAAGACAGCTAAGCTGCAACAACTGAAGATCCAACTGGCATACGAGCAGCGGGCCATCGCGGACGCGGAGGCGGAATCTGAGGTCTTGAGGAAGAGGCATCGAGAGGCAGAGACCGAGAGCCAGCGACTTCGTCGGGCACTCCAGGATGCGCTGCAGAAGAGGGAAGAGCTAGAAGAAGAAATTGAGAATCTAAGGCAGTCCTGGTTAAGGGATGGAGTAGATAATTCTAGGTCGGAGGGAGCAGGGCCTCTTTAGAGCTCTTTTCGTCTTTCTGTCTTTTCATGTATTTACTTCCCTTTTTGTCGTTTTGCCTTTCTTTCCTTGGCCTTCCGGGCTTTGTAGCGTGTATATCGGAAAAGGAATGAAAAGGGTGTTTTGTGTTACCTCGTCCGCGCGTTGCACTAAATTGCCGTCCGTCGAACTTTTCTTGTTGTTTGACTTGTCTGACGTACATGTCGTTGGGGGGCGCCCGGTCGTCGATGCGTTAGCTCGCCTTTCTCATCGTACATGGCCGCAAGCCCGAGCTTGGCCGTCCGGGCTCTGCATTACCTCGGGGATGTCGTTGTCTTCCTAACCGGTGTCGAAAGTCTTTTTAGAGGCCGGGGGTGTTTGGTACGAACTCCCCATTTCAGTTGGGACGAAGTCCTTTAGGTCTTTTGGTGTGGCTCATCCTTCGTCTGTTTCCGTCGTAGTTCGTCATCCTTCCTTTTAAATTTTCCTCCTCTTCTCAGAGTGAGGGCCCTCCCCCCATTTTTCACGGGGTTGCATAGAAGCGAGGAGGTGCCACTGAGGGGCTTTTTCCTTTCATCCGATCTTGTTGGGCGGCTGGGTTTCGCCACCATCAGCCCTTGCTGCAGAAGTCGCGGGTGGAGCTCGTCTCCCGTAGGAGTCCGGGTGGGGTCTTCCTTGGCGTCATGTACGGAGCCCGGCTCCCGTAGGAGTCCAGGTGGAGTCTTTCTTGGCATCGTGGATGGAGCCTGGCTCCCGTAGGAGTCTGGGTGGAGTCTTCCTCGGCGTCGTGGACGGAGCCCAGCTCCCATAGGAGTCCGGGTGGAGTCTTCCTTGGCATCATGGATGGAGCCCGGCTCCCGTAGGAGTCCGGGTGGAGTCTTTCTTGGCATCGTGGATGGAGCCCGGCTCCCATAGGAGTTCGGGTGGAGTCTTCCTTGGCATCGTGGATGGAGCCCGACTCCCGTAGGAGTCCGGGTGGAGTCTTCCTTGGCGTCGTGAACGGAGCCCGACTCCCGTAGGAGTCTGGGCCTTCCACTTTGCTCGAGCCAGGGTGAGGTTCTCCTCCCGTTCCCGGCTTGGCTGTGGGGGCGCGTTAGGGCGCTGTAAGGCCTCTCCCCCCATCCGGTCTGAAAGAACCGGGCTTTTGACTTTGCTCATGTCAGGACGAGGTTCTCCTCCTGTTCCTGACATGGCTGTGGGGGCACATTAGGGCGCTGTAAGGCCTCTCCCCCCATCCGATCTAAAAGTACCGGGCCTTTGACTTTGCTCATGTCAGGATGAGGTTCTCCTCCTATTCCTGACATGGCTATGGGGGCACATTAGGGCGCTGTAAGGCCTCTCCCCCCATCCGATCTAAAAGAACCGGGCCTTTGACTTTGCTCATGTCAGGACGAGGTTCTCCTCCTGTTTCTGACATGGCTGTGGGGGCACATTAGGGTGCTATAAGGCCTCTCCCCCCATCCGGTCTAAAAGAACCGGGCCTTCGACTTTGCTCATGTCAGGACGAGGTTCTCTTCCTGTTCCTGACATGGCTGTGGGGGCACATTAGGACGTTGTAAGGCCTCTCCCCCAATCTGATTTTGAGATAGTCGGACTTTCATTTTAGGTACGTTAGGATGGGGTTCTCCCCCATTCCTAACATGACTTTGTTTCAAGCGTTTGGAGGGGTCATATCCAGTCGTAATAAATCCACGCCAGATGGGAAGAGTATGTCAAGTAGAAAGAAATTTAGATTCAAGGTGAAATCGTAAGTGATACATTTACAGATTTTTCGAGTTCCACGGTCGCGGGTGGTCTGCTCCTCCTTGAGGCCCTCCGGTGATGGAGTCGATGGTCCCGATGGGAGGCCGGTCCCCGGGTTGCTCCTCCCTTCTTGGCGGTTCAGGCTGCGGAAGGGCCCTTGGCCGATCTCCTCTACCCTCAGGCCTGCGTCGGATGAACCTGTCGAGTCGACCTCGTCGAATGAGCTCCTCGATCTCGTCCCAGAGCTGGATGCATTCCTCTGTGTCGTGGCCGTGGTCGCGGTGGTAGAGGCAGAACTTGTTGGGGTTGTGCTTTTCAGGGTGTGTGCGCATCCTCTCCGGCCTAGGGAGCTGCTCCCTGACCTCCATCAATACCTGGGCCTTCGAGGCGTTGAGGGGGGCATAGTTGCGGAATCTCCCTGGTGGGGAACCGCACCGAACCCCTCGATCCGGGCTTCTCTGCCTGCGCGCCCGGGGTGGAGTATGGGCACGCTTATGCCCAGGAGGGGATCGAGAACGCAGCCGGGCTTCCTTTGGCCTTTTTTCAATTGCGGGCTTACTCGAGTCTCCCGCTTGCCGCTCCCTCGCCGTCTCTTCATCCTTCATTTTGAAGGCTTCTTCCGCTCGGGCATATCCTTCGGCCCGGGCCAGCAAATCAGCAAAATCCCTGGGATACTTCTTCTCCAGGGAGAACAAAAGATCATTCTTCTGAAGGCCACCCTTCAGGGTGGCCATTGCGACTGATTGGTCCAAGTTCCGGACCTCCAGTGCCGCGATGTTGAAGCGGTTGATGTAGGCCCAAATGGACTCCCCTTCCCCTTGCTTGATGTTGATGAGGGACTCCGAACCCTTCCGGGGGCGTCGGCTGCTGACAAAATGGGCCACAAATTGGTGGCTCATTTGATCGAAGGAAAAGATGGTACCTGATTTCAAAGCCGAGTACCAGTTCCTCGCCGCTCCCTTCAAGGTGGACGGGAAGGCCCGACATAAAATGGCATCAGGAGCACCGTGAAGCAGCATCATCGTCCGGAAGGCCTCCAGATGATCAACCGGGTCCGAAGTCCCGTCGTAGCTTTCGAACTGGGGAAGCTTGAAGTTTGGCGGGATTGGTTCCTGCATGATCATTTGGGAGAAGGGAGGGTCAGTACAAATATCTTCACCATAAGCGGGGGGCGCATGGCGGAGTTCTTCGATCCGCCGGTTCATCTCCTGGAGCCTCTGGTCCAGGAAATCCTCTCGACTTCGAGTCTCGAGGGTCCTCTGGCAGAACGGAGATAGGGATCTTCCAGGGGTGGAGTCGTGGTCCGATTGAGGGCTCTCTACCCTCGGGTTCATTTTCCCAAGAAGGACGGGGCGGCTGACCCAGGTGGCCCACCCCGTCGCCAGATCCTGGTGTTCCGGGGATGCCCTTTCTGGGCATACCGATGCCTGCAGCTACTGCTGCTGCATAGCTTGCACAGCTTCGGTGAGGCCTCTGACCTGCTGCGCCAGTAGGTCAAACTGCTCCGCGCCAACCGCCACCACCGGAGGAGGAGGAGGAGGTTGAGAAATAGGAGGGGAGGCCGGAGCCTGAGATCTGGCCGCGGAGGCCATGGACCGTCACGTGGATGCCTTGCGAGGAGGCATCAAGTATGGATCCCGTGGGGGAACAAGGAGTGGGTGTCGGAGGAGACGATCGGGGGCGGCTCCGTTGAACGCTCCTTCAAGAACAAGGGTACTACAAAGACACAGCCCTTCCTCTAGCGCCAATCCTGTTGGTGCAAAAATCCGCTTGCGCCGGAGAAGCTGGAGTCGAGGAAGTCGCCGCCGGGACCTACAAAGGAAGTCTAAACTGGATGTGGGGTTGCTCCGGCAAGACCCACCGATGCTCAAGTCAATTCTCTGCCTCAACAAGAATGGAGTGCTCGAACGAAGAATTTAGCAGAGTTTTTAGATGAAAGATGAGAGCTTATCGAATAACGTATCTGGAGCCCCCTTTTATAGGCGGAGGGGGCAGTAGCCTGACAGCGACATCTGTAACTGTCTGGCAGTGGGCTGCCCAGGGTCAGGCGGAGTTTGCTGCGAAGAGTGGTGGAGTGGACCCGTGGCTATCACCGGGGTGTGCCACGTGGAGTATGTCGCGGGGAGTGGAGCGGCGTCTGTTGTCGCGACTTGCCAGCGGATGGGATAATCTTCCATCCTCAACATCAACTGCCGGTAAGCCTTGTCCGGACTCCTACGGGAGCCAGACTTCGCCTTTGACTTTAATTGCAGGAAGACTCCGCCCGGACTCCTACGGGAGTCGGGCTTCGTCCTCGACTCCAACGGCTGCAGACAGACTTCGTCCGGACTCCTACGGGAGCCGGACTCCGCCGATAACTTCAACCGCAAGTAGACTCTGCCCAAACTCCTACGGGAGCCGGGCTCCGTCCTCAACATCAACTGCCGGTAAGCCTTGTCCGGACTCCTATGGGAGCCGGACTTCTCCTTTGACTTTAATTGTAGGAAGACTCCGCCCGGACTCCTACGGGAGCCGGGCTTCGTCCTCGACTCCAACGGCTGCAGACAGACTTCATCCGGACTCCTACGGGAGCCGGACTCCGCCGACAACTTCAACCACAAGTAGACTCCACCCGAACTCCTACGGGAGCTGGGCTCCGTCCTTAACATCAACTGCCGGTAAGCCTTGTCCGGACTCCTACGGGAGCCGGACTTCGCCTTTGACTTTAATTGCAGGAAGACTCCGCCCGGACTCCTACGGGAGTCGGGCTTCGTCCTCGACTCCAACGGCTGCAGACAGACTTCGTCCGGACTCCTACGGGAGCCGGACTCCGCTGACAACTTCAACCGCAAGTAGACTCCGCCCAAACTCCTACGGGAGCCGGGCTCCATCCTCAACATCAACTGCTGGTAAGCCTTGTCCGGACTCCTACGGGAGCCGGACTTCGCCTTTGACTTTAATTGCAGGAAGACTCCGCCCGGACTCCTACGGGAGTCGGGCTTCGTCTTCGACTCCAACGACTGCAGACAGACTTCGTCCGGACTCCTACGGGAGCCAGACTCCGCCGACAACTTCAACCACAAGTAGACTCCGCCCGGACTCCTACGGGAGCCGGACTTCGCACCTGATTTTGATTGCAGGGGACTCCGCCCGGACTCCCACGGGAGTCGGACTCCGCCCACGACTCCAACCTCAAGGGGGACTCCGCCCGGACTCCCATGGGAGCCGGGCTCCGTCGCCAACTTCGACTGCCGATAAGATCCGTCCGGACTCCTACGGGAGCCGGACTTCGCACCTGATTTTGATTGCAGGGGACTCCGCCCGGACTCCTACGGGAGCCGAGCTCCGCCCGCGACTTCAACTCCGAGAGGACTCCGCCCGGACTCCCACGGGAGCCGAGCTCCGCCCACGACCCCAACCGCAAGGAGGACTCCGCCCGAACTCCTACGGGAGCCAGACTCCATCATCAGCTCCGATCGCTGCCGAACTTCAGCCGACGGATCTGCACTCCCTGGCAGGCCACAATAACGGCCACGATCCTGCTCCACTTCCTGCGGCAGATTTTGCGCAGCTCCATCACTCCCTGACAGGCCGCAGTAACGGTCACAGCACTGCTCCACTTCCTACGATGGATCTCGCGCAGCTCCACTACTCCCTGGCAGGCCACAATAACGGCCACGATCCTGCTCCACTTCCTGCGATGGATACCGTGCGATTCTCCCATCCGCTGGCAAGTCGCGACAACAGACGCCGCTCCACTCCCCGTGATAGACTCCACGTGGCACACCCCGGTGATAGCCACAGGTCCACTCCACCACTCTTCGCAGCAAACTCCGCCTGACCCTAGGCAGCCCACTGCCAGACGGTTACAGATGTCGCTGTCAGGCTACTGCCCCCTCCGCCTATAAAAGGGGGCTCCAGATACGTTATTCGATAAGCTCTCATCTTTCATCTAAAAACTCTGCTAAATTCTTCGTTCGAGCACTCCATTCTTGTTGAGACAGAGAACTGACTTGAGCGTCGGAGGGTCTTGCCGGAGCAACCCCACCTCCGGTTTAGACTTCCTTTGCAGGTCCCGGCGGCGACCGCGACTTCCTCGACTCCAGCTTCTCCGGCGCAAGTGGATTTTTGCACCAACATGACCTCTTTTTATAATGAATATTATATTGTATTATTTGAGTGACATCTTTTTGTAAACAATACATACAAGTTAATGAATATTTACTTCTCTTTATCTTTTTGTGTACTATTGTGTCATCTTGTGAATGTTCTTTTTGATATTGACAAAAAAGAGGAGACAAGACTAATTGAGCATATTAGAGCATAATACTTTGAAGATAAACAGTGAAACATTAACATCTGAATAGTGAATATTAAAAATTTCAATAATACTTTGATTAAAGCATAATACTTTGAAAATGAATAGTGAAACATTAACATCTGAACAATGAACATTAAAAAATTCAATTATATTTTGAAAATGAGTAGTGAAACATTAACATCTGAGCATTACAATCTGAACAGTGAATATTAAAAATTTGACTTGAAAATCACCTCATAAGAAGCATTTATTTAGAGGGAGCCTAAAGTTTAATAGCTAATGTGAAGTTTATATATACATCTAAACTTTGTAAACATATATCTTTTATATAGAACTCATTAAATCTAAAATTACTTGTGCATATAGTATGGTGAAATGTAAAATCTTATTACATTTACACGTTTATTGAAAAAAAAAATTATATATACTATATGCATAATATTTTGTCATCATCAAAAAAGAGGAGATTGTTACCCTTAGGAATGATTTTGATGATCACAAAATATGAGAGCATATTTCGATACTAATATCTTTCAAAGTTTGTCAAAGAATATTTTTGTAAAAGAAAAAGGCTATTAAGAGACTTCAAGCACAATTGAAGATCATTTGAGTCAAAAAAAATTGAGTTTGGTGAGGGTTGGCACCAAAACAATCAGCCCAATGTATTCGAACCGACTCACCCAAAAAATTGAGCTGACTCTAGCATGGTATACCTTCACTATTTTGGCTTGGCATGCAGCCGAGCCAACTTGAGATGGATCTGAGCTGGCTCTCTCAGGATAACAGAAAAGATATTTTTAGGTTCTGACAGTCGAGCCAGCTTGAAACTAGAATTGAGCCAGCTCTATCAGGTTGGCAAAAAGAAGAGTTCTAAAGAATGCAAGTCGAGCCAGCTCCAAGACAGATCCGAGTCGGCTCTCTTAGAGAAATAAAATATGGATTTTTGAGGAAAGTTATTCGAGCTAGCTCAAAGGTGAAATCGAGTCAGCTCTCTAGTCAGACAAAATGATAAAATTTTAAAAAATACTGTTCGAACCGATTCGAGGTCAATCCGAACCGACTCATCGCTGTTTAACAGCCTCAATGGCTACTTCTGTGGATGCTATTTTTTGCTCAGAAAAACTTTCAACGGCTATTTTCCACCTCCAATAGTCATAAATAGCTAGAATCAAGTTCAAAATATTTAAAGCTTGGAGGAAATGATGAAAGGATAAAAAAAAGCCAAGAAAACATTAAAAAAATACTATTCAACTGAAAAAGAAAGGAAATCTGCATTAATTACCATCAAGAGTATTCACCAACTTTCAACTAGTATTCTCTTGATTCTTTGAGATCATTAAAGAGAGGACAAAGAGCTTTGATTGTAAGCATTCAAGTCCATAACCACCTGGCTGCAATGACAATAAATCAACTCAGTTTGATGAGCAAATTTGTTGTAATTCTTTCTTTTTTTTTGAATTGCTGTATTTAGTTTCAGCCGGGGCTGAAACTAAGAGATAGGTTGAATCCAACCCTTGAATTGGATTATGAGCCTTAGGTTAAGGCTTGTAAAGGTTGTGGTTGGCGCTTCTAATTTAAAATCAGCTAGATTTGTAGATAGTGAGCCCAGCAAAACTATCCAACTGTAATCTTGAAGAGATTATAGTAGAATTCTCAAGGAGATAGCTTGAGAGTGGACGTAGGTGCTGGGAGTGCACCAAACCATTATAAAATTTCTGAGTCTTTGCGGGTGTGGCTTCTATTTTTTTTTTTGCATACTCATTTATATGTCACAGCATCACTTCAGTAATCTTTAAATTGGTTAACTGTGCATATATTTATTTTAATTTTAAAAACCCATGTCACCTCCCCCTTATTGGGTTGTCTAGTTGGACAACAAGATCCTTCAAGCAGAAGGACTCTTCTAAAAGATCGCAATCCTTCTCACCTCGCATGTGCACCATGTATTTAACCAATGTTTTAGCATCATTTTTCTTTTCAGATAAGCCTAGTACTTTGTCACATGCATCCTCATCTAAATTTAAATTCAAGTGGTAGGATTTATCAGGTAGGGACGTGAAGGAAATCGACAGATGTTTCAAGCATGATTTTCAAAAAATTTACAGCGAAAGACTAATCAAATTAAACTATTTAATATAAAGAACATGCTTTAGATCTAATCTAAAATGTCTATCCTAGCATCTATAACATGTTATATTGCATATATGAGATCTGAAAATAAAATTAGTAAGCAAGATCATATCTAAACATGCACTAGTAGATCACATCTACATTATAGATCATATCTATATCAAGTATGAGTTCAAAACCCATTACCTAATTGTGGGTAGCAGATCACTTTATTTGAATCTCATGATCTTGTTGGTCACTCACAGTCGCATAGGATGTCTGGCCTCTATGGATTATCCACTTGAAGTTTTGCACTGATCGATCTTTCTGAAAGTGCTAGCTCACGTAAAGATCCTATGGATGACTGATCTGTTCCTTTCTTTGAATCTCTCAGACTCTTCCAAAACTGAAGATAGAGAAGGAGGATGTGGTGGTAGAAAGAGGGAGGAGAACTCTCTTCTCTCTTTATTTTTTCTTCATCCAAAAACCCTAGTTCTGATCTAGGTCACTCACCCAAGAGAAGATGGATCTCCTCCAAGCACATAACCCAAAGCAAGGCTTCCCACCCCAAGACCTCATGCCCCAATAGAGACCCTAACTCATGGTGAATAATCTCTAAATTTTATCACACAAAACTTAGGGTTTTTAATGTTGGCATGGAGATGAGGATGAGACCTAGATCAAATCAAATTTGAACTAGGATAAAGATCAAGTTCCAAGTTGAATTAAATTCAATTTGAATTCAAGTTGAACTAGATTTTATCCTCATCCAATAGGGCATGGAGAAGGGATGAGTGCCATCTTTATGGTGTAGAGTTTTCACATGCAAATTCTGAATTTGTGTTGAGAAATGTGGCATGGGTAAGGCTGGTCGGTGCTAGGAAGAGTCCAACCTAGTTTGAACTTTGGGTTTTATCCAATTGGTTCTCATCCTAATCAAATTAGGTTAGACCCAATCAAATAATAGAACTTAATCTAATTAGGTACGATATGAATTAGATTAAATTCTAATCAAATCAGAATTTAATCGAGTCCAAGTCCTGATCAAATAAAGGATTAAACACTCTTAACGATTAGGTCATCAATAACCTAATTGGGTCAAACCTAATTAAATCCAATTCAATTAAATTTGAACCAAACCACATTGCTCAATCAAATTGAGCTAATCAAGAATCTAATTGCTAATTAATTCTTCTATAATTTACTAATCCTTAATGAATTAATTTATTATAACTTTCGTATAAGGTTAACCATCAATCATATTGATGATTATACCCTCGAACGATTCTCAATCATTGACAAACCACTTGATCAGACAGTAACTTCTTTTGAGTGTGATCCTATAAGTCTAAACCTAAGCTGAAAGCATAGAAATAAATTTCTATACTAATCAATATAGCCATCTAGCAATGGTACCCGACATCCAGATAGGCCGAATATTTGCAAAGCAATATTCAGGAATCCTGGACTATGGTTACCACATAATTCATCCCTTTGACTCTCAATACTTAGGATGACTCAGAGTCAAACTGTCAACTCATAATTAATACATCCATAATGTGTCTCAATCTCACAAGGACTATCCTGATCAAAGTTTTGCTGAATTGAAACACAATGTAGTACTAACTCCTAAAACCAAGAGTGGTCAATCCCATCTTAACTCACACACCAACTTAACAAGTACTTGACTGTACCCAAAAAATTTTAATTACTGAATTAAAAATTTAAGTAGTCTGACATCAAAGCACAGTGAGTTACTTGCAAGTCACTGTGGTGATCTCAAATCAGAGGGACACATACCCATATCTTTCACGAGCAACTCTTAACAATAGAGTGCTTCGTAGTTGGTCACGTTCAATGAGATATACTCCTACATTTTATCTACATACTATACTAGTATCTTCACACTCCTTAGTTAAGAGGACAACCAGCCCATATAGCACACAGTAACCTACACTTGATAATCGCTATCGTCTTGGTAATAGCGTATCATTTGATCACAAATAAGTTTTAAGGATTAAATAATAAATCTTTCTTTATTAATTTAAATAGTCCTAAGAACTTCATCACAATATAGGAGTTCATAAAAGAAGATGTACAACTTATGATAAAAAAAAGTTAAATAATTTTTATTAATTAAAATTCATATACAATTATAAATATGAGCTCAATCATCAATAGACTGATGATTGACTTTGAGATATAATTTTCAACAACTTTCACTTGAACTAAAGCCAATCGATACAGTATCGTATACCCATCTTCAACTTGTGATCATCAAACTCCTTGATACCGAGGGGTTTAGTGAATGGGTTGGTCAGGTTCTCTTTTCTGTCGATCTTTGAAAACTCGACATTATTTCGATCCATGATCTTTCGAACCAAATGGTAGTGGTGCAGAATATACTTGATGCACTAATGGAACTACGATTCCTTTGCTTGAGCAATGGCACCAGCACTGTCGTAGTATAGCAGGATTGGATCATCAACAGAGGGTGCCACTCCGAGCTTGTCGATAAACTTTCGCAACCACACAGCTTCCTTCACAGCATCGGATGCCATGATATATTCCGTCTTCCAAACTGAATCAGCCATAGTGTACTGCTTAGAACTTTTTTAGTAGATCGCTCCATCATTTTGGATATAGATGTATCCCAACATATTCTTACTATCGTCATGATCTGATTGAAAGCTAAAATCTATAAATTCTATAAGTTTCAAATCAGATTCTCCATAAATGAGCCATTGGTCCTTATTATTTCTCAAATACTTTAGGATGATTTTTACGACCTTCCAATGGTTCTCACCCAGATCAGACTAATACTTGCTCACTACTCCTAGTGAGTAGGCAACATCCGATCTCGTACATGTCATGGCATACATAATAGATCTCACTACCGAAGCATATGAGATTCTACTTATATGCTCTCTCTCTCTTGAGGAGTTGTCGGATAATTTCTCTTCGAGAGAGAAATTTTATGACCTATCTGAAGATAGTCTTTCTTAGAATTCTCCATACTGAACCACTTCAGCATGGTATCGATGTATGTGGATTGAGATAATCCAAGCAACCTCTTCAATCTATCTCTATAGATCTTCATCCCTAGGATGTAGAATGCTTCTCCCAAATCTTTCATAGAAAATTGGGACAATAGCCAAATCTTTATTCTCTATAATGTAGGGATATCATTCTCGATTAAAAGAATATCATCCACATATAAAATAAGAAATATGATTATAGAACCATTTGCCCACTTGTAAATGTAGGATTTTTCTTAGTTCCTAACGAAGCCATATATTCTGATCACTTTATCAAAATGTATGTTTCAACTCTGAGATACTTACTTCAATTCATAAATGGATCTCTGAAGCCTACACACCTTAGACTGATCTGTGGATGTAAAATCTTCAAGTTGTATCGTATACACCTCTTCTTCCAACTCTCCATTCAAAAAAATAATTTTTACATCCATTTGTCAGATTTCGTAGTTCAGATGTACCGCTATCGCAAGCATAATTTGAATGAATTTGAGCATTGCCACAGAAGAAAATATTTCATCATAGTCAACACTATAACATTGACGATATCTCTTGACAATCAGATGGACTTTATAGGTCTCCACCTTTCCATCTGCACCCCTCTTCCTTTTAAAGATCCATTTATACCCTATGGATTTTATCCCTTCAAGTGGATCACCTAATGTCCATACATTATTGTCCTTCATGGACTCTATTTCGGACTTCATGGCCTCAAGCCACTTATCAGAATCGGATCTTTGTATTGTAGGAACCAGATCTAGGGTTTCAGGGTTAGATCTTGAAACTTTTTCAAGATCATACAATGGAAGACTAAAATAAATAAAAATTTATTTTATAAAACTAGAGAATTTCTAGCTCTAAGATCTTATGACATAATTATTACATAGCATTAAATCAAAAATTAAAATATATATATACAGCATGAACTACATGTTGATCATATCAACATGTTTCTATACTACATCTAATGTATGTATTAAACAATAGATCAAATCTATTACCTTGCAAGTTAGATGTTCTAACCTCACTGATCCGGGCTTGAGGATGATGTTGCAAGCCGTACATACGTCTGGCCTCTAGGAGTCATCCACACGAGCCCACGAATCTCGATCAGAAGTCCTGCTTCAGGAAATCAGCACAGTATGCTAGTACTGCACTGATCCTTCTTTGATGGTTGATCAAGTGCCTCCTTCTTCTTGATTTGGACTCTTCCAAAGATAAAAAGTAGGAGGAGGAGTTTCAAATCTGAGACACTCTTAGAAAACTCAAGATGGAGGGAGGAAAGATATGAAAACAAACAACCCTAGAAGAAGACCCTCTTCTTCTTCTCGTTTCTCTCTCTAGACACCCTATCTTGTGTCTATTATATCTCCACAACCCAAAGGTATTTTTCTTTGATTTTTGGATGGCCCAAAGGTCTCTCAAATCTCTATCTTCTCCAAAATTTTCATAAAGAAATTCATTTTATACATAGAGATATGATAGAGTTCTTGTCCAGGTCAAATACCTAGTCAAGGCTTATCCAAACATGGCAAGATAAGGGGCGCCCAACTCTTGAGCACCTCCTCTTTATTTTCATGTATGGATCATCAGAAAAGGGTACACAATATATATCCTAAAATTCATGAAAATTCCAAAAAAAATTTGGATAAATTTGGTGCAAAATTGAAAGAGTTTTGGATTTCTAAAACTCTATCTCATAGAATTCGAAATCCAAACTTATTCCTCTTTGATTTGATCCAAACCACCTTCCATATAAAAAAGAAGAGAGAAAACCTTTTGTGAACATAGGAGAGACCTGGGAGAGGGCTTTTGTCACACAAAATAAGAGGAGATTGGCGTTGAATGAGAGAGAGAGCTTGGGGAAGGCTTATGTGGCGCAAGGTGGAATCCTAGTCTTACTAGGATTCTATCTTATGACTTGTTTTAATTTGGTTTCTCAAACCAAATCAAACTAAAATTAGATCAACCCAATTAAAATAGATCTTAACTCAATTAAGAATCTAATTTAATCAGATTAAATTAGATTTAATCTGATTTAATTTTCTAATCAAATTAGAAATTAGATTGACCCAAGTCCTAGTTGAACTAGGACTAGTTTTTCCTTGCACTTGGCTTATCCAATAAACCAATTGGACTTGATCCAATCAAGCCCAAACTAAATCTAATTAAATTATATTTAATTAAACTTAATCTCAGCCCATTGGCTTAATTAAATTAAGCCAATTAGCAATCAAATTGCTAATCGATCCTCCTGCAACACTTGCACTGGGTTAAATGTCAATCGTATTGATCATTTAACCCTAGAACGATTCTTAATCGTTGATCAACCATCCGATTGGATCATGAACTCTAGTGTGTGTGACCTCATAGGTCTGAACCTAAGCTGGTAGCACAGGAATAAATTTCTGTATCAATCGAAGTGACCATCTAGCAATGATACCCGACGATCGGATAGGTCGAATGTATAGAACAACATCCTTAGAACCCATGTGGATATAGTTTTCATATAATTCATCCCCTTGACCAAAATGATCATAGGACACCCCAGAGTTCAACTATAAACTCTGATCAGGTTGTCCACATTGTATTTCAAAATATCAAATCCATCTGATGGATTATCCTGGCCAAGATTTTGCTAAATTGAAATACAGCGACTCATTCTTCTCCAACTCTTGGAGTGGTCAATCCTATCTCGATCACACTCTGACTTCGCAAGTATTTGACTGTGCCCAGAAACCTTCCATCCCTGAATTAAAAATTTAGTTAGTCTAGTACCAAAGCACAGTGAGTTGCTTGCAAGTCACTGAGGCGATCTCAGGTCTAAGGGACACTTATACCTATATCCCATCAGAGATATTCTCGACAGCAGAATACTCTGGAGTTGGTCACGTTCTATGATAATGTACCAGTACATCTCACCTGTATGCCATACCAGTGTCTCCACACTCTTTGGTTAAGAGGACAACCAACCCATATGGCCTATAGCGATCTATGCTCGATAGAAGCTGTCATCCTTATTAACAGCCTATCATTTGATCGTGAACTATTTTAAAGACTAATCGATAAATCTTCTCTTTATCTAATCTAAATAGTCCTAAGGACTTCATCATAACAACGGAGTTCATTTGAAGATGAAAGCTTATGATGAAAATGCCAAATATATTTTATTTATTAACAAATCAATTACAATACTTGGTTGCTCAACCGTCAACAACTTGACGATTGGTTTTTTGGGACACATTTTCCAACAACTCCTACTTATCCTAAAGCCACTCGGCACAGTATCTAATATCCATCTTCGACTTGTGGTTGTCGAACTCCTTTATTGCCAGGGCTTTAGTGAAGGGGTCGGCCAGGTTCTCCTTTCCATCGATCTTTTGAAGGTCGACGTCATCTCGATCCACGATCTTTTAGACCAGGTGGAAGCGGTGCAAGATGTGCTTCGTCCGTTGATGTGCTTTGGGTTCCTTCGCCTGAGCTATGGCACCAGTGCTGTCACAGTAGAGCAGGATCGGACCATCGAGGGAGGGTGCTACTCCGAGCTCGTTGATGAATTTTCTCAGCCACACAGCTTTCTTCACGGCATCCGATGCTGTGATGTACTCTGCTTCACAAACAGAGTCCGCCATAGTATGTTGCTTGAAACTCTTCCAGCAGATGACTCCACCATTCAGAGTAAAGATATAACCTGACACGCTCCTACTGTCATCATGGTCAGATTGAAAGCTAGAGTCTGTGAACCCCACAAGTTTCAGATCTGACTCACCATAAACGAACCATTGGTCCTTAGTATTTCTCAAATACTTAAGGATGGTTTTAACCACTTTTCAATGATTTTCTCCAGGATCAGATTGGTATCTACTCACTACTCCTAGTGAGTATGCCACATCTGGTCTTGTACATATCATGGCGTACATGATAGATCCCACGGCTGAAGCATATGAGATTCTACTCATACGCTCTCTCTCTTCAGGAGTTGTCGGACAATCCTTCTTAGAGAGAAAAATTCCATGGCCTATCGGTAGATAGCCCTTCTTGGAATTCTCCATGCTGAACCTCTTCAGCACAGTGTCTATGTACATGGACTGGGATAACCCAAGCATCTTTTTAGATCTATCCCTATAGATTTTCATCCCTGGGATGTAGGATGCTTCACCCAAGTCCTTCATGGAGAACTGTGATGACAATCAAACTTTTATTCTCTGTAGTGCAGGGATGTCATTCTCGATTAAGAGAATGTCATCCACGTATAAGATAAGGAATACCACAACTGGACTATTTGCCCATTTATAGATGCAGGGCTCTTCTCCATTCTTAATGAAGCCATACGTTTTGATCATCTTATCAAAATGCATGTTCCAACTTCGAGAAGCTTGCTTCAATCCATAAATGGATCTCTGAAGCTTGCACACCTTGGACTCATCTGTGGATGTAAACCCCTCAGGTTGTATCATATACACCTCTTCGGTCAGCTCTCCATTCAAGAAAGCTGTCTTTACATCCATCTGCCAGATCTCATAATCCAGATGGGCAGCTATTGCAAGCATTATCCGAATAGATTTGAGCATTGCCACAAGGAAAAACATCTCGTCATAGTCAATACCATAATGTTGATGATACCCCTTGGTGACCAGACGGGCTTTATAGGTCTCCACCTTTCCGTCTGTGCCCCTCTTCCTTTTGAAGACCCATTTACACCCAATGGGTTTAACCCCTTCAGGTGGGTCAACCAATGTCCATACATCGTTGACCTTCATGGACTCCATTTCAGATTTCTTGGCTTCAAGCCATTTCTCGAAATCAGGTCTCTGCATTGCATCCATATAGGTGATCGGATCCTTATTATTCTCATCAAGTTTGATGGGATCACCATCCCAGACTAAGAAACCGTAGTACCTGTCCGACTGACGCGATACTCTATCGGATCGCCTTAATGGTGCAGGTACATTGGGCTCCGGATCTGATCTAATCATATCCGACTCAGGTTCAGCTATTGGTGTCGGTCCTTCTACCTATTGAACTTCATCAAGTTCAACCTTAGAGGCAACGGTTCCTTCACCAAGGAACTCTTTTTCTAAAAAAATTGCCTTAAGGCTGACGAACACCTTTTGTTCATCAGCATGGTAGAAAAAATATCCTTTTGTCTCTTTGGGGTACCCTATAAATGAGCATTTATCAGACCTAGGTCCAAGTTTGTCTGTGACTAATCGTTTGACATAGGCCGGGCACCCCCAGATCCTAAGGTATGAAAGTACTGGCTTACGTTCTGTCCATATCTCATATGGAGTCTTAATTACAGACTTACTTGGAACCCTATTTAACAGATAACAGGCCGATTCGAGTGCATATCCCCAGAAGGATATCGGCAAGCTAGCAAAATCCATCATGGATCGAACTATGTCTAACAGAGTCTGATTCCTCCTTTCAGACACACCATTATGCTGTGGTGTTCCTGAAGGAGTCCATTGGGAGAGAATCCCATTCTCACCGCTGTGGTGTTCCTGGAGGAGTCCATTGGGAGAGAATCCCATTCTCTCCTAGATATGTGAGAAACTCACTAAAAAGGTATTCTCCTTCTTGATCAGATCAAAGAGTTTTAATACTCTTCCCAATTTATTTTTCTACTTCACTTCGGAATCGTTTGAACATTTCAAATGAATCCGACTTATGTTTCATCAGATAGACATATCCATATTGGGATAGGTCATCCGTGAAAGTTATGAAGTAGAAATATCCACCTCTAGCACTGGTGCTCATGGGCCTGCATACATCAGTATGTATGTGATAATCCGGCCCAATTGGGCCCAAAACCAGCCCACAAAGCCCACCAGGAAAAGAAGAAAAAAAAAAAAAAACAGAGCAGGGAGGAAGACTCCCGATCGGAGTCTTCCTCTTCCCCGTCTCCGATCAAAAATCAGAGTCCTAGGGCCATTAAAAGACCCTAGGACGAGCTCTATAAGAACCCCCTCTTCTCCTCTAAGTGTAGATCCTTCGGTCACCGACGATCGTCGGAGTTTTTCTCCGATTTTTCCGTTTGAAGCCGCGGCCCCTCGACCTGTGCTCGCCGCGATTTCTCACCGGAAACCTCACCGAAATTGAAGGTAAGCCCCGGCCCTCCTTCCTCTCTTCTTTCCCCTCCTTCTCATGGCTTCGTGCACCCTCGCCGGCCGTCGGGTTCGTCGGAAAATCCACAAAGATCCAAGATCATGTTTTGCTCTGTTCGGCCGAGCCATCTCCCTCCCTTTTCCGGCCACCAGCGCCGCCGTCCATGGCGCCGCACCCCTAGGTTTGGACCCCCAACCCTCTACCTATCTTCTCCGAAGGTCATGGCCGCCGGTGATCGGCCAATGACCGGAGAAAATTCAAGGAAAGGGGCGGTCCCCTGTTTTTCCATTTTTTTCTAATTTCCCACTGGCCGATCCTCGTCGCCGGCCATCTCCGGCTCCATCACCGTCGGTCGCCGCTGCCGGACCACCGGTCGTGCCGCCACAGCCCGCCGGACCACGGGCAACGTCCTTCTAGTCCTCCCCTGTTCCGGCCAAAGAAGGCTAGGGGGGAAAAAAAAGAAAAAGAAAAAGAAAAGGAAAAAGAAAAAGAAAAAGAAAAAGAAAAAAGAAAAAGAAAAGAAAAGAAAATACAAAATAGAAAAAAAAATAAGAAAAGAGAAAAATTTCCTCTCTCCCCTCTTTCTCCCTCTTTCTCTCTCTTCTCTCTCCTTCTCTCTTCATTTTCTCTCTCTAGATTTTCTTCCTATTTTCTCTCTCTAGACCTTTTATCTCTTTTTATGGATTTCGTCTTTCTAGGGTCATTCTCTCTCTGATTGCATCACAGACCCTAGGGTAAACTTGAGATAAAAATATGATGATCTGAGACTGCTTCGAAATTCGTGCAGTAGACTAGATCCTGATCCGATCCTTCTTCGAAATTGATAATATCGATCATGGTTAATCCATATTAAGTCATCCTGATATAACCTCTGATGATCTCAATCATGATTGTCATTTTTAAAGGATACGAAGATTCTCTCTCCACTTTCTCTCTCTATTTTCTCTCTCATGACCGACTTTCTCTCTCTAAAAAAGGTCTATGAATCCTGTATCGAGTCATGCCTTTATCTTTTAGAAGCTCATATTGACTCTAACAAGATGATCTGAAGTTGCTTTGATATCCGTGCTGTATGTCAACCTCATCTGATCGTATCAAAGATCTTTCAAATTTATTATTAAAGAACCCTATTGATTGATCTTGACTTTAATTCGATCTGTGCCTCACGATTTCTTGATCAAGTCACTTGAATCTGACCCTCAGATCAGAGATCCTGAATTTGCCCTGGTATCTGGATGGTTCGACACATCCGGACAACAGTCCTCTTTCCTTATGATTTAATCTTGTTATATTTATGGAATAGAATTTGATAATGATTTGAATATTTTAAATAGGATTAGCTGATTCTTCTAACGAAGTCTAAAGATCTAAGATGAAAGAGGTAAGTAATGTTTCACCTTTTCTAGATTCATCGGCAAATTATAGTGTATTCTTCTGATATGATTTGTGAAACGATGCATGAATTGGATGAATGGTATTTTTGTTATGAAAATATCTTATTTGAAATGTTATGATGAAGCATGATTGAATATATTGATTTCATGATGCGTTATATTGATTGATTTCGATACTACATGATTATATGTTTTATTATCGAAATTAGAATATGAAACATGATTATGAAGAATTATGATATAAGAAACAATAAGAATTGACAACCTGACTATGTTGAGGACCCCGCCAACGGGGGCATATACGTTGGCAATTGACTGTCCTGAGGATTTATGTCGCCAGTAAGACCAGCGACATGTCGCCAGATAGACCAGCGACAAAACCGCCAGTTAGACCAGCGGTTCCAAAGGACTTGGCTGCCAGATGATTCGCAGCCCACCGCAAGCAGATACGCGGTATTATGACCCTGCCACAGGGATAATGTGGTCATAGCTCATGGTTGACGAAAAGAAATTGAAGAACAAAAGAAATTGAAATCTCGAAAGAAACTTGAAATTTCGAAAAAGAAATAAATTTGGCATGAATTATATTGCATAATTGAAATTGATTTCGAATTGATGAACTCTATATGCTTATTTTCTATAAATGATTATTTACTTATATGCCTGATGAAATCTGTTGAGAAGTGATCGTTGCTTACTGGGCTGTCTAGCTCATTACCTCTTATTTTACTGTTTTTACAGATGTTGAGGAATTAAGATGATACAAGATATGAATGGAAGAGTGATCAGAAGCAGAATCATTATACTTTTATTTAGGTTGAAAGTCTTATTGAATTTGGTGTAAGACCTATGAATCATTGTTGAATTTATTAAGAATTGAAATTTAAAAATTTAGATCGTTATATTTTGGATTTAAATTATTGACTAATTATTCCGCTGTTGTTTTAGGTTAGTATGATAAGATGCCTTGCATGCTTACGGGAAGAGTTTTCTATGAGTATGCGGCGGTTGCCATGACCCTCGATTCACAATCTCGGGTTGGGGGCGTGACAATTAATATGGTATCAGAGCATAAGTGAATGAATTATGAAACATAGAATCAGATATAGAATGGGTGTAAGTGGATAGACACCAGGGACATTATAGTATAGATCTTTAATGATTGTAGTGGGAGAAATATCTAAAAATTTTTGATTAAACATTGAGATTATGTATAAAAGGATCACAATAGATTATAACATATAGAATTTGAAATATGATGGATGATCTATTGATCATGATATGATTAGTTAGATCTTGATCGAAAGTAATCACAAAAGGATTGATATAAAATTATATTGTGCATTATGGTTATTAATTTGATCATTGGTTATTCAAGTAAATCGTAAGTTCAAATTTGATGTGAGAATAATATTATAATATTACTTCTAGTTGAGAGATTGACTATTATTGGCAAGATAAAGATTTGATAATAAAATATTATTCCAGAATGGGCTAAGAAAAATCTTTTATGATGCTTGATTGGAATATTTATCGAAATTAAATTTGGTATGTGGATTATATATAAAGTGGCATATTAGGATGAATGCATATTTGGAGATATTGCAAAGAAGCCTATTTCTTATTGATGAAATTGATTATGAGGTTGTAGAATATTCATTGTATTGAAAGCTTTAACCATCATCCTTAGATCTAAATAATGGATCTTATTATGTCTCTTGGAGACTACATGATGTGTATGAAATTTCAATTTAAAAATTTCGTATCAAAGTTGATCAAGAGATTTTCTAATATTATTGTTGAGGTTGTTAATGAAAAATTGATATCTTCAGATTAAGATAAAAGATCTAATTTATATTTATTTCAGACTAAGGGATCCATATGAATTTTATAATTTAGAAATTTTGGATTTAGGAATTGATATGGAGTTTCTTTGCTTTTGTTAACGAGGTCCTTAATTGAATCTACTATTAAATGGAGATTTGATTTTTTTTGAAGCTTGTATGATTGTTATGAAAGGATATTTAATAGATATTGAAGATCCTGATGATAGAAATTTTAGAAGAAAAAAAAATATATTAATGATTTGAAATTCATATATATTCAGATTATGTCCAAATTTGGTGGAGCATCGAAGGATTTTTCTCGTTGATTTGACTTATAAAGATTTTTGGTTTGAAAATTTTCGAATTGAAGTGATATGAGAATTAAGATTTGATTCATATTGATTATAGTAAATCTATATGATGGTTTAAATATGATATTGGACTCAAGGGTTAATCAAGATTATTGTACACCAGTAAAAGTATGAATGAGAATCGAAAGTTAATCTTTGACTTCAATTGAAATTTAAAATTTTAGATCTTTTCTATTGATAAGATAAAGAAATAATTTGATCAAAATTTTTTTCGGTGAAGCTAAGAAATTTTGATTGTTAGATCAGAGTGCGCAGCGGAAGCATGGTAATCTGGACTACTTTGAGTAAGTCAAGAATGTTGATTCTTTGAGTCAAAGAATTATGATAAATGATATGGTTTGATACAAGAAATTTATTGATATTAGAAAGAATAATATTTTAAAATTTTGAATTATTTTAGATATCCTAATGTGATTTTTAAAAGTAGAGCTTCCATCTACTATGCTACAAAAATAATTAGCATCCTAATTCTAGGATGAGTGGATCTTTGATTTTAGATTTAGAATATTTAGAGATAAATTTTTTTTATCCTAGAATTAAATTTTATAATTCTCTAATTACTAGGAAGAACTTGAGATTGTTTATCGAATGATGATTTTGATCTTAGATTATTATACTCAAATATTTATCTCCAGGGTATAATAAAATTTGAAGTTAGAATTCTTTTGATCATTATTATTTCTCTGATTGAATGAAAAAGATTGAGGTTATCTATTGATATTGACGATTGCTCTACAAAAGATGGATTAGAGTTATTTATAATTTAATTTGATAATGAATTGATTAATTAAGAGTTGTTAATGTTTAGATAAAGAAATTTGATATACTTACTTAGAATAGAGACATTGATTTTGATTATAAGAAAAATATGGTTTTGATTTAGATCAATTTTTGAGTTATTGATCTTTATTATGGAATGACTTAATGATAAAATTTGCTTCAAGAATTAGAATATTTAAAGAGTTTGAGGGTTTGAGTAAGAAAATTTCGATGACTAGAAATAGTGATATTGATTCAATCAACAATGGTGATATTGATCTTTATGAAATAACTTAATGATGAAGTTGTATCGAGAATTAAAATATCAAAAGCTCGAGAATGAGATTGAAATGATAAATCTTCAACCTTTGAAAGTATGAATAAGAGAAAATATTTTTGAATTTTGATTGGTTAGGATGTCATCATATGATTCATAAGAAGTATGTTTTTCCTATTTTATGATGGGTTGAAATTAAGAGTGGTTAATATTTTCAAAAAAAAAAAAAATGAATGATGATGATGAATGAAGTTCTTATGCAAGAATAGAGACATTGATCCTCTTCTATTCACAAGAGATAGATTTGATTTTAATTTGAGTCATGAGATATTGAACATTAATTTTTACAGGAAATGAGATCATAATTTTGAAATCTTGAAATATTGAAAATCTTTGAGATGTTGATCTTGATGAATAAGAAAATGAATGGTTCCGTATCATATTGATATTGATGTATTGACTTTTTTCTTATAAAATGATTTAAGAATGAATTTGTATTAAGAATTAGAATTTTGAAATATTTGAGGATGAGATTCAAGTAAGAAACTATGAAGACTCAAGCAAAAATATTCCCAGTTCTTCGAGACTATAGGTATGTAAATTTTGAGGACGAAATTTTTTTTAGGGGGGTAGAATGTGATAATCCGGCCCAATTGGGCCCAAAACCAGCCCACAAAGCCCACCAGGAAAAGAAAAAAAAAAAAAAAAAAAAACAGAGCAGGGAGGAAGACTCCCGATCGGAGTCTTCCTCTTCCCCGTCTCCGATCAAAAATCGGAGTCCTAGGGCCATTAAAAGACCCTAGGACGAGCTCTATAAGAACCCCCTCTTCTCCTCTAAGTGTAGATCCTTCGGTCACCGACGATCGTCGGAGTTTTTCTCCGATTTTTCCGTTTGAAGCCGCGGCCCCTCGACCTGTGCTCGCCGCGATTTCTCACCGGAAACCTTACCGAAATCGAAGGTAAGCCCCGGCCCTCCTTCCTCTCTTCTTTCCCCTCCTTCTCATGGCTTCGTGCACCCTCGCCGGCCGTCGGGTTCGTCGGAAAATCCACAAAGATCCAAGATCATATTTTGCTCTGTTCGGCCGAGCCATCTCCCTCCCTTTTCCGGCCACCAGTGCCGCCGTCCATGGCGCCGCACCCCTAGGTTTGGACCCCCAACCCTCTACCTATCTTCTCCGAAGGTCATGGCCGCCGGTGATCGGCCAATGACCGGAGAAAATTCAAGGAAAGGGGCGGTCCCCTGTTTTTCCATTTTTTTCTAATTTCCCACTGGCCGATCCTCGCCGCCGGCCATCTCCGGCTCCATCGCCGTCGGTCGCCGCTGCCGGACCACCGGTCGTGCCGCCACAGCCCGCCGGACCACGGGCAACGTCCTTCTAGTCCTCCCCTGTTCCGGCCAAAGAAGGCTAGGGGGGAAAAAAAAGAAAAAGAAAAAGAAAAGGAAAAAGAAAAAGAAAAAGAAAAAGAAAAAAGAAAAAGAAAAGAAAAGAAAATACAAAATAGAAAAAAAAAATAAGAAAAGAGAAAAATTTCCTCTCTCCCCTCTTTCTCCCTCTTTCTCTCTCTTCTCTCTCCTTCTCTCTTCATTTTCTCTCTCTAGATTTTCTTCCTATTTTCTCTCTCTAGACCTTTTATCTCTTTTTATGGATTTCGTCTTTCTAGGGTCATTCTCTCTCTGATTGCATCACAGACCCTAGGGTAAACTTGAGATAAAAATATGATGATCTGAGACTGCTTTGAAATTCGTGCAGTAGACTAGATCCTGATCCGATCCTTCTTCGAAATTGATAATATCGATCATGGTTAATCCATATTAAGTCATCCTGATATAACCTCTGATGATCTCAATCATGATTGTCATTTTTAAAGGATACGAAGATTCTCTCTCCACTTTCTCTCTCTACTTTCTCTCTCATGATCGACTTTCTCTCTCTAAAAAAGGTCTATGAATCCTGTATCGAGTCATGCCTTTATCTTTTAGAAGCTCATATTGACTCTAACAAGATGATCTGAAGTTGCTTTGATATCCGTGCTGTATGTCAACTTCATCTGATCGTATCAAAGATCTTTCAAATTTATTATTAAAGAACCCTATTGATTGATCTTGACTTTAATTCGATATGTGCCTCACGATTTCTTGATCAAGTCACTTGAATCTGACCCTCAGATCAGAGATCCTGAATTTGCCCTGGTATCTGGATGGTTCGACACATCCGGACAACAGTCCTCTTTCCTTATGATTTAATCTTGTTATATTTATGGAATAGAATTTGATAATGATTTGAATATTTTAAATAGGATTAGCTGATTCTTCTAACGAAGTCTAAAGATCTAAGATGAAAGAGGTAAGTAATGTTTCACCTTTTCTAGATTCATCGGCAAATTATAGTGTATTCTTCTGATATGATTTGTGAAACGATGCATGAATTGGATGAATGGTATTTTTGTTATGAAAATATCTTATTTGAAATGTTATGATGAAGCATGATTGAATATATTGATTTCATGATGCGTTATATTGATTGATTTCGATACTACATGATTATATGTTTTATTATCGAAATTAGAATATGAAACATGATTATGAAGAATTATGATATAAGAAACAATAAGAATTGACAACCTGACTATGTTGAGGACCCCGCCAACGGGGGCATATACGTTGGCAATTGACTGTCCTGAGGATTTATGTCGCCAGTAAGACCAGCGACATGTCGCCAGATAGACCAGCGACAAAACTGCCAGTTAGACCAGCTGTTCCAAAGGACTTGGCTGCCAGATGATTCGCAGCCCACCGCAAGCAGATACGCGGTATTATGACCCTGCTACAGGGATAATGTGGTCATAGCTCATGGTTGACGAAAAGAAATTGAAGAACAAAAGAAATTGAAATCCCGAAAGAAACTTGAAATTTCGAAAAAGAAATAAATTTGGCATGAATTATATTGCATAATTGAAATTGATTTCGAATTGATGAACTCTATATGCTTATTTTCTATAAATGATTATTTACTTATATGCCTGATGAAATCTGTTGAGAAGTGATCGTTGCTTACTGGGCTGTCTAGCTCATTACCTCTTATTTTACTGTTTTTACAGATGTTGAGGAATTAAGATGATACAAGATATGAATGGAAGAGTGATCAGAAGCAGAATCATTATACTTTTATTTAGGTTGAAAGTCTTATTGAATTTGGTGTAAGACCTATGAATCATTGTTGAATTTATTAAGAATTGAAATTTAAAAATTTAGATCGTTATATTTTGGATTTAAATTATTGACTAATTATTCCGCTGTTGTTTTAGGTTAGTATGATAAGATGCCTTGCATGCTTACGGGAAGAGTTTTCTATGAGTATGCGGCGGTTGCCATGACCCTCGACTCACAATCTCGGGTCGGGGGCATGACAATGTACTAGGCCCAAGAGCTCAGTAGCTCTCTCACCTTTTCCAGTAAAAGGTGACTTGGTCATTTTACCAAGAAGACAGGACTCACAAGTTGGAAGTGATTCACAATCACTGACTTCGAGGATTCCCTCTTGAGTCAACCTGTTTATTCTGTTCTTGTTTATATGACCTAGCCTACAGTGCCATAAGTAGATATCTGACACACTATCTAATCTAGGGTGCTTGCCAGTAGAATAGACTCTTATCGGGCTTGATCTTTCTGGTCTGGCCCTGCACTGATGTCCCAGCCTGAACATGCACCTTCTTCACTTTCTTCTTCTTGTTCTTTTTTCCTTTCTTAAAAGGTTGAGAACCAGAAGACGAACCTCCCACTAAGTTCACCGACTCCTTGTGAAGTTGGTGATCCTTCTCAAAGTTCTGAAGCAACCCCAGTAACCCATGGTAGTTCTCTTCAGGCTTTGTTATTCTATAATGAGTGAGGAATGGGAGATAAGACTTGGGCAGCAAGTTCAGTATTGCATCTTTCTCAAGCTGCTCATGCAAGGAAAAGCCGAGCTTGCTCAATCGTTCCACCAGCTCGATCATGTACAATACATGATCAGTGACAGAGGTACCATCCCATATTTTGGCGTTGAAGATGGCACAACTAGTCTTGTGCCTCTCCACATCATCGGGTGTGCCAAAGGCATCCTCCAATACCTAAAGCATGTCCTTTGGCTGAGCCGTCTCGAATCTGCGACTGAACTCGTCACTCATGGCAGCCAGCATGATACAGCGCACCGTGGTCCGATCACTGAGCCACTTCTAGTAAGTGTCTCTGACTGTTCCATGTGCATTGACAGCTGGCTCCTCAGGTGCAGGATCTATTATCACATATAGGATCCGTTCATGCTCCAGGTGTTAGGAATAGTGTCCCAAAACCAATCGTCAGCCTGTTGACGATTGTGCTCCTTTTGTATTAGTACATGAATTATAAATAAATAAAAGTTATTTTGACATTTTTTTCATCATAAATGTTTCATCTTCTAATGAACTCCTGTGTTGTGGTGAAGTCCTTAGGACTATTTAGACTCGACAAAGGAGGATTTGTCGCTGAGTCCTTAAACTTGTTCGCGACCAAATGATACGTTGTTACCAAGGATGACAACGTTTATCGAGCATAGGTTGTTGTGTGCCATATGGGTTGGTTGTCCTCATAACCAAGGAGTATGGAGACACTGGTATGGTATATAGGTGAGATATAATGGTACATCTGCACTGAACGTGACCGACACCAGAGCTATTTCTGCTATCAAGATTTGCTCCGATGGGATATGGGTATAAATATCCCTCCGACCTGAGACCGCCACGGTGACTTACAAGCAACTCACTGCACTTAGGCACTGAACTACCTGAATTTCTAATTCAGTGACGGAAGGCTGCTGGGTGTAGTCAAGTACTTGACTTGTCGGTGCGTGTGTCAAGATGGGATTGACCACTCCAGTTTAGGAGCTATGTACAGTCGTGTTTCAATTTAGCAAAACCTTGGCCAGGGTAGTCCTAGTGAGGAGTCACAGGACTAATTGAGTTAAGCACGATTCGGATGATCTCATCAGGGTTGACAGTTTAACCTTGAGTCGTCCTAAACACAGGGGTCAAAAGGGATGAATTATACGATAACCATATTCACGTAGGTTCTGAATGTTGCAATTGCAACTATTCGACCTATCCGATCATTGGGTACCATTGCTAGATGGTCACTTCGATTAGTACAAGAATTGGTTCCTGTGCTACCGGCTTAGGTTCGAACCTGCAGGGTCACACACATTAGAGGTTTCTTTCTGATCTGATGGCTGATTATGAGTCTTATGTGTCTGAGACTCTATGATTGAGAATTAGGATTCTCTGATCATGAGTTCCATACATTTTGGGTACCGGGGTCAAAATTTTGAATTTCAAATTTTGAATTTGAAATTTGAACTCTTTGATCAAGATTTCATATTGATGGACTTTGATACCCGATTGCCCATCGGATTTGGACTCAATAATTATGAGAGGTTTTGTTAGTAATTTGATCGCTAATTAACTCAATTTGCTTGAGTAATTATTTTTGGATCAAGTCCAATTGAATTGGATTCAGTTGGGTTTGACCCGATTAGGTTAAGAGTTGACCTAATCGTCAAGATGGTTTGGTCCCTGATTTGATCAGCGGTTGGGCTTAGTCAATTTTGATTAGGATTTTATTGAGCCTAATTAAGCCTAATTAAGTTGGGTCTAATTGTGCTTAACCTATTTTGATTAGGTTGGTTCAATTAAGATCAAACCACCATTCGAATTTGAATCCCTGCACCACCTTAAATCTCTGCGCCCATTTGAATTCACGAGAAGAAACTTCTCGTGAATTTTTTCTCACGCAAAGCCCTTCTCACGCCCACTTTTGTGCACCATATGGATGGATAAAGCTGATTAGTTAACTATTCAAATTCAAAGCATGTTTGAATTTGAATGGATAACTTATCTCTTTTGCCTTCAAGCTTATCCATCTTGTGCACCACATAATTCACACGAGAAAAAGTTTCTCGTGAAACTTTTTCATGCACAAAGAGTCCACGCCCTCCTCTTCTCATGCCACAAGTGGATAGGGATGAGTTGGTTTTAGTTTGAATTCAAATTTGATTTGAATTCAAATGTGTAACCACTTATCTTTATCCTCTCACATGGATAAGACACGTTTTGAACTGTTTTAAAAGAGATAGGAAGCTGGGGCGTGCGTAGAAAAATTCTGAGAAAGAAAGTGGAGCGTGAGGAAGCCTTGTGCATGAGGTGAAGGTCCAAAACCTTCCGAGAGAAAAAGAAAGAAAAGAAAGAAAATTGGGCGCAGGGTTTTTGGTGTGTACCCTAGGGTTTCTACCTAGGGTTCGAGAAGTGAGATTGGTGTGCCACGAGTGTCGTGAGTCCACCAAATTTTAGGTAGAGATCCATCAGCCTCTCAATCAATCATGCATACAATCCAGAGCATCCAAGGAGTCGACACATATCGATCGAAGGAGTTCGATCAACATCAGCCATCAAAAGGGTGAAATCACGAACTAGCATTCGTGAGGAGCCGATCAGACGGGAGCTTCATGTGGATGATCTGCAGAGGTCAGACACTAGTGTGACTGCGACGTGATGATCAGAGCCCTCCGATGGTGATCAGATTGCGGTGATCGACTATCCGCAAAAGGTGATGTGTTCTGAACACAGTACAGTAAAAAGTTTACTGTTTCAAATTTGAATTTCAAATTTAAATGCATGCTGTTGTATCATATTTAGATCCTAGTGTAAGATTAATTAGTATTAATTAATGAGATTAATTAATAATTTTACTGTAAAATAGTAATTTTAAAAAAGTTTTAAAATTACCATTTTGCCCCTGCACTGAATTTTTGCTTCAAATGGTATCAGAGTGTGGTTCTAGAATATGATATACATATGCATGCGTAGATTAAGGTATAATCTATAAGTTTAAATTTGAAATTCAAAATTTGAATTTTGAATTTTGAATTTTGAAATTTGAAATTTGAAATTTGAAATTTGTTTGAAATTTCAAATTTGAAATTTGAAATTTGAAATTCGAAATTCAAAATTTGAAATTCAAAATTCAAAATTTAAAATTCAAAGATTGAAAATTCAAATTTTGAAATTTGGTTGAAATCTCAAATTTGAAATTTGAAATTTAAAATTTAAAATTTAAAATTCAAAATTCAAAATTTAAAATTCAAAGATTGGAAATTTGAAATTTGAAATTTGGTTGAAATCTCAAATTTGAAATTTTAAATTTTAAATTTTAAATTTGAAATTCAAATTTTAAATTTTAAAATCGGTATATTTAGATATACTTGATCCAAATAGCAAGTAATCTAATTGGGTTGGTTGCCATGGCCATCCAGTCATAGGAGAAAAGTAGGGTTTAAAGGCCCTCTCTTCCCATTCGATGGGGTCTCCTATGGCGGTAGGGGTGCCGATGCAATTATATCCCATACCGATGAAGCAGCGAAAGGACTTAATTATAAAATTTATCATGAATGTGTTAGATTAGATCTAAAAGAAAATTCATGATTTATTTTGAGTTATTTTCTATTATGAAATGAGTAATAGGATTGCTGTTTATGAATTGTACTGACCCGTTTGTGAAATGAGTCAACACATTTGGTGAATAGAAAATAAAATCTTTCAAAATTTGAAAATTATTTTCGAAATGCCAAACCCTGATCCATCAGCCCAAGTACTTAATTAAAAGAATTAAGTATTGTCTAGTAGGTCTAGAATTGTGAATTAAGACCTAAGACAATTGCATAAACTTGTGGGTCAATGGGTTAGATGAATTAAGTCCATAATTGGGTTAGACCTAAGGTTAGCTTAAAAAAATAGACTAAATGGAGTAATTGGTCAAATCTAATCAAAAGTTGAATTAGATTAGGTCAAGGATACTCTAGACTCAACTTCAATAGTTGTAGTTGAATGGGTCCATGTCTTTAACTAGACTAAGATGGACTTAATTCATGGCTACGTGGTGGAGCCCTATTTACTAAATTGATCAAAATTAAAACTAATGAACTGGTTGGTGTCTAAGGTAAGTTCGGCAGTTTTGACTAGTGGTTCTTAAGCGGGAGCTACTCGCATTAATTCGATCATTGACGAGTTAATGGCAAATCCCTACCACTGATCTCACTTACCTGGCCAATCTGGTAAGTTAGACTTTGATTAGATCACTTGGTGATTAGAGCTCACCCATGTCATTAGATAAATCAGTGTGACTGATTTAGGTACTCCTAATGCCAGCTTTAATTAAATCCTTTTTAATCTGACTTGGTGAAGTCAGTGGAAGGATTAAAATTGACTGGATGATTTCTTCTCTACTATCCTTTAATAAAGTCCTCAAAAATTATTAGGTCCCTAAAATGATTAAGTTATAATGATAACTAAGTCAATGCCTCCCATTAAGTGAGTGATAATGAGTCCATTAGTTCAATGGTCATTGGAGGCCCAAAGGCCTGGTGCTCATTGGCTAATGGAATTATCATTCATAATATGATAATTTGGTTGAGTATTTCTGATGGTGGTTAGGTTGGCCGGCCAAAGTCGGGCCTGATCATTTATTGGTCTGATTCACCAAATTAAGTCATGTTAATGGTTGGACCTAACTAGATCTTTTCAGTGGAGGCCAAAGCCTACTGATTAGGTTCTGGGGCAAAATCAATTACTAGAAGTTGTTTAGAGAAACAACTGGTTAAGAACCTACCCATAGATGCACATGGGTTGACCAACCAAAGTTGGGCTCGTGTGTAGTCTGTGTGGATTCTAGTACCCATTAAGGAATTAAAGTAATTCTTCGAATTGGAGGTTGAGGCTACTAGTTCGTAAAAATATTGAGAAAAACTTTAGACTAAAGTTCAAATTTTTAGTATTAATTTATGTACTAATAGAGGTCTGGTTTTTCTTTATACAGCTATGGCCACTACCCTGTCGCTCCGGTCATTATTAGATAATGACAAGCTCATGGGACCTAATTTCGATAGCTGGTATCGAAAATTGAAAATCATCCTTAAGCATGAGTGGATCCTTTATGTAGTAACGGATCCAGCACCTGAGGAGCCAGCTCCGAACGCTAGTAAGGCGATCCAAGATACTTACCAGAAGTGGCTCAATGATCGCACTACCGTCCGATGTATTATGCTGGCAGCAATGAATGACGAGTTCAGCCGCAGGTTTGAGAACGTCCAGCCACAGGAGATGCTTCAAATGTTGAACGACTCCTTTGGCACGCCTGACGATATTGAAAGGCACAAAACTAGTTATGCCATTTTCAATGCTCGGATGAGGGATAGGGCCTCAGTCACTGATCATGTACTGTACATGATCGAGATGATTGAGCGCCTAAGCAAATTGGATTTTCCTCTACACGAGTAGCTCGGTAAGGATGCGATCCTTAATTCCTTGCCTAAGTCCTTCCTCCCATTCCTTACTCATTTTCGAATGACAAGGCCTGCAGTAAACTACCACGGGTTGTTGGGGTTGCTGCAGAACTTTGAGAAGGATCACCAGCTCTATAAAGAGTCGGTGAATGTAGTGGGAGGGTCTTCTTCTCGTCGTCGACCCTTTGGAAAGGGGAAGAAGAACAAGAAGAAGAAGAACAAGAAGGTGCAGCCTCATGCTGGGATGGTTGCACAGGGTCAGACCAAGAAGCGCAAGCCCGACCAGAGCCAGGCGGAGTGCTTCTTTTGCAAGAAGCAGGGGCATTGGAAGAGGAACTGTCCTCAATACATTACCTCCCTGGACCCGAATAGGCCGAAGAAGAAGCAAGGTAATTATATGATAACTCCTTACAACTTTTCCATTTGTGATACTACTGCTTGGGTATTGGATACCAGAAGCCCTTATCATATTTGTAATTCGATGCAGGGTCTACAGGTCAGTAGGAGATTTGATGAAGGCGAGAGGTTCCTGAACGTTGGAGATGGAAGCAGAGTTTCAGTTCTAGCTTTAGGAATCATGAGTCTTGTAATCAATTCTCGTAATGTAATTCTGAGTGAATGTCACTATTATCCAAGTTTTTTATTAAATATTATTTCTGTAGACCTTTTGGCCATGTACGGTTATGATTTTTTAATAAAAAAATATATTTGCAATATCATTTTGAATGGTGTTACAATGTTTGTTGGATAATTAAATAATGAAATTTACTTACTATCATAGCCTGTTAATATGGTTCAAAACTTCGGTAAACGTCCTAGAATAGATAATGTGTCAGAAGTCTACCTTTGGCACTGTAGGCTAGGTCATATCAATAAGAACAGGATAAACAGGTTGGCTCAAGAAGGAATTCTTGAACTTGGTGATTGTGAATCACTTCCAACCTGTGAGTCTTGTCTTCTTGGAAAGATGACCAAGTCACCTTTTACTGAAAAAGGTGAGCGAGCCAGTGAACTCTTGGGTCTGGTACATTCTGATGTATGTGGACCTATGAGCTCAAGTGCAAGAGGTGGATATTTCTACTTCATAACCTTCACAAATGACCTATCGAGGTATGGGTATGTCTACTTAATGAAGCATAAGTCGGAGTCGTTTGAAATGTTCAAACTATTCCGAAATGAGGTAGAAAAATAAACTGAAAAGTGTATTAAAATTTTTCGATCTGATCGAGGAAGTGAATACCTTTCCAATGAGTTTCTGACATATCTAGGGGAGAATGGGATTCTCTCTCAGTGGACTCCTCCTGGAACACCACAGAATAATGGTGTGTCTGAAAGGAGGAATCAGACCTTATTGGACATGGTTCGATCCATGATGGGGTTTGCTGGTCTGTCGATCTCCCTCTGGGGATATGCACTCAAATCGACTTGTTACCTTCTAAATAGAGTTTCGAGTAAGTCTATAGCCAAAACTCCATATGAGATATGGATAGGATGTAAGCCAGTACTCTCACACCTTAGGGTTTGGGGGTGTCCGACTTATGTTAAATATTTAATTACAGACAAGCTTGGACCTAGGTCTGACAAGTATAATTTTATAGGGTATCCAAAAGAGACCAAAGGGTATTATTTCTATCTTACTGATAAGCAAAAGGTGTTTGTCAGCCTTAAGGCAATCTTTTTAGAAAAGGAGTTCCTTAGTGAAGGAATTGTTGTCTCTAAGGTCAAACTTGACGAAGTTCGACAGGTGAAAAAATCGACACATGTTACTGAACCTGAACCGGATTTGATTAGATCAGATCCGAAGCCCATTGATTATGCACCCTTAAGGCGGTCTGGTAGAGTACCACATCAACCGGATAGATACTATGGTTTTTTGATTCGGGATGGCGATCCTGTCGAACTTGATGAAAATAATAAGGATCTGATCACCTACATGGATGCAATACAGAGATCTGACTCTGAGAAATGGCTAGAGACCATGAAATCCGAAATGGAGTCCATGAAGGTCAACGATGTGTGGACATTGGTTGACTCACCAGAAGGAGTGAAACCCATAGGATGTAAGTGGGTCTTCAAGAGGAAGAGGGGCGCAGACGGAAAGGTGGAGACCTATAAAGCCCGTCTGGTTTCCAAAAGATATCGTCAATGTTATGGTATAGACTATGACGAGATGTCTTCTCCTGTGGCAATGCTCAAATCCATTCGGATTATGCTTGCGATAGCTGCCCATCTAGACTATGAAATCTGGCAGATGGATGTAAAGACAGCTTTCCTAAATGGAGAGCTGGACGAAGAGGTGTATATGATACAACCTGAAAGGTTCACATCCACAGATGAGTCTAAGGTATGCAAGCTACAAAGGTCCATTTATGGACTTAAGCAGGCATCTCGGAGTTGGAACATACGTTTTGATAGGACGATCAAAACGTATGGCTTCGTTAAGAACGGAGAAGAGCCCTGCATTTATAAGTGGGCTAATGGTCCAGTAGTAGTATTTCTTGTATTGTATGTGGATGACATTCTCTTAATCAGGAATGATGTCCCTGCATTACGGGGAATAAAGATTTGGCTATCATCACAGTTCTCCATGAAGGATCTGGGAGAAACTTCCTACATCCTAGGGATGAAGATCTAGAGGGATAGATCCAAAAGGTTACTTGGCTTATCCCAGTCCACGTACATTGATACAATACTGAAAAGGTTCAGCATGGAGAATTTCAAGAAAGGCTATCTACCGATAGGCCATGAAATTTCTCTCTCGAAAAGGGATTGTCCGACAACACCTCAAGAGAGAGAGCGTATGGGTAGGATTCCATATGCTTCGACAGTGGGATCTATCATGTACGCCATGACATGTACATGATCAGATGTGGCATACTCACTAGGGGTAGTGAGTAGATACCAATCTGATCCAGACGAGAATCACTGGAAGGTTGTTAAAACCATCCTGAAGTATTTAAGAAATACTAAGGACCAGTGGCTTGTTTATAGTGAATCAGACTTGAGACTTGTAGGGTTTACAGACTCTAGTTTTTAGTCTGATCACGATTGTTGCCCAGCTATGCAACCCAAGAGGGGGGTGAATTGGGTTTTAAAAATTTTAGGCTTAACTAATTACTTGTAAAAATTATATATCAAAAGCTTGATGAATGAGGAGAGAGACTTTAGTTTGAGATTAATTACTTAAAACAAGAATGCAAGGATATAATGGAGAATTAAAGAGAAACAATAAAGCATGCCACAAACACAATGATTTATAGTGGTTCGGTGCCAACCTTGCACCTACATCCACTCCCCAAGCTCCTACTTGGGAATTCCAATCCACTATACTTTGTATTCAACCCGAATACAACCGTCGGAAACTCCGACACTAGCTATCCCAAGCTAGTCCACTTGTTTTTCGGGTACAAGCCGACCCAATACACTCCGATTTCAAGTTCGGATCAACCTTTCCTTGTTTTGGAAACCCTCCAAAACAAAAATAATTACTCACAAGATAAAATCAGTTTAGAGCACAAATAAGTACAAGAATAGCTCCTTAAGTGAGCGAATATAACAATAAATACGCTTTACTCAAATGAAGAAGCCCCTCTTGGATTTCCTCAAAGTGGATGAGAGATGAAGTAAATGCTTGAGGAGTTGGTGAGCTTGATTGATGGCTTCTTGAAGGCTTTTAAATGAGCTCTTGTATGATATTGAGTAGTTGGCTTGAAAAACTTTCTCTTGAATGCACTTGAATGCCCTCTTGAATGCTCTTGATTTTCTCTTTTCAAATCACTTGAATGCCTCTTGGATATTTGGATCTCTCTACTCTTTGTTTTCCACCTTTTGAAACCTTTTATAGCCTTAAGAGACAAGGAAAAACAAACTAGGCAGAAAAAGAGCCGTTAGAGCACAAAAAGCAGCATTAAAAAGCAACCAAATCTGGCCAAAAACTAGCCGTTACAGGCAAATCCCGTCATATGAGTCGACTCATGCCTCAGGGGTCGACTCATGAGTCGACCTCTGTTGCAAAGTCCAGAGATTTGGTTTCTGGATTTTCTTGGCCCAAAACAGCAGAAGTCGACTCATGAGTCGACTCATGCCTTGTGGGTCGACTCATGAGTCGACTCACAGGTCGTGCCATGGCTAATCTTTGCGTGCCAATCAGCTCATAGTTTCATGAGTTGACTCATGAGTCGACTCATGAACTTCAAACCTTCATAACTCCAAAAATATAAGTCCAAAAACCATGAAACTTTCACCAATAGATTACATATCATTTGTTCTACACGATGATGCTATCAAATCAGAGTTTTGATGAAATTATGATTTTGCCCCTGTAGAGCATAAGGTCTTTTTCAAATAAAAAATATTTGTATCCCTTCAAACTGTTTTGTAGTCATCAAAATCAATCTAGGAGCAACAATCTCCCCCTTTTTGATGATGACAAAACATTTGAACAAAAGTATTTTTCTGAAACATGAATTTCAACAGATTGTATTTTAGGTGCATATGCTTGAAAAGAGTATGATTCTTTTGGCATGTGATACAAATGGTTGTATGCATAAATGGTTTGTCCATTTGCTTAAAGATTGGAAGATATGCTCATTGGATTATTGTTTTGGTGTTAGAGCAGAAAATTTGATTTTATTATCAGAGCAAGAAAAAAAATTTCTCAATTCTCAAAACTAGTCATGTGTGCCAAAGCATATTTAATAGTTGATTTGGAAAGAGTATTAGATCATTTAAGTTTAAGATGTATCAGAGCAAGAGAAATGAAAATCCTGCAATGTATCAGTGTAGGGAAAACAATTTTACAAAGTATCAGAGAAAAATTTTGCAAAGTATCAGAGTAATAAAAACAGTTTTTCAATGTATCAGAGTAAAATTGAGTAATGTATCGGAGTAGTAAAAAAAATTGTCAAAGTATTAGAGCAATGTATTCAATATATCAGAGTGGGTTTGGAATTTGAAAGCCTATCAAAGCATATTCAATGGTTTACAGCAAATCAGAGTATGAGTAATTTTAAAAGTTACTTATTTGCAGTATATTTAGTATTTGTACTTAAAATTGTCAATGTATTAATTTCTCATAATTTGTAGTGTTTGCTTTTGATGGATTTCTTTGTGTTTAATTTCTCCCCCTTTTTGACATCATCAAACAAGGTTAAGTCCTTTTTCTGAAGCATTCTTTAATTTCTCCTCTTGTAGGGTTTGCTCCCCCTTAATGAAGCAACTATTAACAGCAATCATAAAATGATAATACCATAAAGAGAAGATAATATTTCACAAAAGAGAATATATAACCAAAGTAAGATAATCATCATTCCAAAGGTAAAGCCATAATTGTTTCAGTACATAGATTGTAACATAAAAAGTATCATACAAAGTCAACTAGCTCATGTCAATACATGGCCCCAAAAATACAGATCCTAGAGAGGACTAAACACTAAGACCTAGGATCTAGAAATGATCAATGATCAGAATCATCAGAAATGTGATAAGGAGCAGATGGATCTGGATCTGATATGCGTCCTCGACCCCGTCTGCCTCTGGCACGAGAGGAAGAACTGGCACGAGCAGGCGAACGGGAGGAACTGGGTGGCTGAGAACGCTGAGAAGCTAGGGACTGAACTGAAAGGGTAAGTCTGATGGAGTCAAGTACAGTCAGTGCCCTGGAGACAGCCTGGAGAAGTGCAGTGAACTGAGTAGTAGCTTGCTCACTTGATCCTCTGATCTCCTTCCTCAGTAACTCATAACCGCCCTCAAGAGCTCCTCTGAGTCTGCCGGCCTCTGCAGTGAGATCAGTGATCTCAAATGTAGACTCCTGAGGCTGAGGATGTGCCAAATCGAAGACCTGCCCCTGTAACTCGAGAACTCTGCCAGTCAGTCTCAGTACAGTGTCCTCAAGCTGCTGAATCCTCATGGACTGATCTGCCATCATCTGATATACTGTGGAGATGTGGGGAGTCAAAGTCTGATCAGAAGAAGTAGCCCCTGGTGCAAATGTAGTACTGCTCCACTGACTAGTCAATAATGAAGCCACACGCTGTGAAATCCGCTCAATCTGATCATCAGACAGTGTGAACTCTGACGGAGGTGCTCTGCTCTCTGGCTGATGCACTGGTGTGGGCATCCTGGTAAACTCCGAAGGGCCAGCCTCTGGATCCGGAAAGAACTGTATATCTGGTGAAGCTGCCCTGAAGTCATGAACAGGAGATGATGGACCTTCTTCTTCTTCAGCTCTGACTTCAGTTCTGTCTCCTGCTGTATCCTCAGCTCTTTCCTCTGCTCTCTCCTCAGCTCTCTCTTCAGCTCCCCTGATCCAACCACCACCAGATTTTGTGAATCCCATTCGGTGCAGGGTGTGTAGGTTGAAGGTATCAACATGAGACAGTTTGGTGGGAGCCTCCCCCTCACAACTAACTCCAAACCTCCTGAAAACTCTAGTCAGGGCCATACCATAAGGCAAATGTGCCTTAGATCTGTTCAGAGTCTCTCTCATGGCCTCTATCATAAGTGCCGGGAGGTTTAGGGGGGTTTCTGTGATAATGTGAAACATAATGCATATGTCCCTGCCTGACAGAAGATCGTGCCTACCACTCCTAGGGAAGAAAAGTTTTGTGACCATTTGATGTAAGATTCTCATTTCTATAGGTAAAATCTTGGCCTCTAGTTTATTCAAATTCCCTTGGTAGGTTCCTCCAAGTATAACACTTATACCTTCTTCTTTCACGGGGAGTTCCATGTATGCATAACCTTCACTAGGTAAGTGTAAAATCTCCCCTAAAATGACAGGATCCAGACAGATATCAATCCCTTTCACAGTTGAAGTTACTGACCCATTTCCATAAATAAGATTCTGATAAAACTCCCTAACAAGGTCAACAAAGGTGACTTCTTTGAGTGAACAGTAAAAGCTCCATCCCTGATTTTTGATCTTACTTGCTAAAGAAAATCCCTCACTTTCAAAGAACCGGAAGTCAATGTTTTTCCCGGTTTCTACTTTTCTATCTGAGAGAGGGTTCTTACTGGGAGTTTGAGAGGACTGTGAAGGACCTTGAACTGAAGCTGGAGTGGGAGCAGAGGAGGACTGTGCCGCTTGCCTTTTCTTTCTGACATTTTCTTCAAGTTCTCGGACAGACTTTCTCCTTTGGGGAAGCTTCATTTTTGGTGCCATACCCTCTTCAATACCAGGCGAGGAGACTTGAGGAGCAAGTGAGAGAGTGGAGGAAGGATCACAAGAGAGTGATTTGAGGTTTTGGAGGAGAGAAAGAGTGGATTTGAGAGGGATGGTGCAGTGCTAGGGCACGCTCCAACCGTGAAGAACAAGGGAAGAGGTCACAAAAGAACCTTTCCTCGAGTGGCGATTTGCGGTGGAGAGGAGGCGGGAGGAGTTCCACTAGCTCAAGCCTTGGAAATGGAGCAAATGGGAGAAGGGAGAATGGATTTCGGAAGGAGGAAGACGAACGTGAGGGTCGGCTCACGAACAGTAATTCAAAATATAAACCCTTCAGCCCGTTGGAAGTTGCTGGGAATTACAAGTTTGCCATTGAGTCGACTCATGGGGGTCGACTCATGAAGTTCAGAAAATCAGGAAAAATGTGAATAAATTCCAGAAAATTTTGAAATTTGGGGAGAAGGAGTTTAGCTCTAAGATGAGTTTTTAGAATGGAAAACTTGAGCTTTTGGGACCAAGAAAGGTGTTGGAAATTGAGCTCTTAGGAAATTTTGACCATAAATCATTGGAATTTGAAAATTAATTCAGGCAAATGGATCAAGAATTCCTAGATTTCTCCTAATTTCACAGAATCTATCCTCACTAAGGGCCTTTGTAAAGATATCAGCTAATTGATTTTCGGTGCAAACATATTCAAGAATTATATTTTGTTTTGAACATGTTCTCTTATGAAGTGATGTCTTATTTCAATATGTTTGGATCTTGAGTGTTGAATAGGATTTTTAGATAGATTTATGACACTTGTGTTGTCACATCTTATTGGTGTTTCATTAAGTTTAATTCCAAAGTCTTCGAGTTGTTGCTTAATCCACAAGATTTGAGCACAACAACTTCCGGCTGCAATGTATTCGACCTCAGCCGTAGACAGTGCTACCGAATTTTGTTTCTTGCTAAACCATGAGATTAGGTTAACTCCAAGAAATTGACAAGTTTCACTTGTGCTTTTTCTATCTAGTTTACATCCAGCAAAGTCAGCATCAGAATATCCTAATAAATCTATTTGTGAGTCCTTAGAGTACCATAACCCTAAAGTTTGAGTACCATTTAAGTATCTAAGGATTCTTTTAACAGCATTCAAATGAGATTCTTTAGGATTAGATTGATATCTAGCACATAAACAAACACTAAACATGATATCAGGCCTACTTGCAGTTAAATATAATAATGATCCAATCATACCTCTATAGTATTTTAAGTCTACACATTTACCTTCATCGTCCTTGTCAAGCTTACATGAGGGACTCATTGGTGTGCCAATGGGTTTGGAGTTCTCCATTCCAAATCTTTTGAGTAGTTCCTTGGTGTACTTGCTTTGGGTGATGGAGATTCCCTCTTTTGATTGTTTGATCTGGAGTCCGAGGAAGAAGGTGAGTTCTCCCATCATGCTCATCTCGAACTCCCCCTGCATAAGCTTAGCAAAGTCTTGACAAAGGGATTCATTAGTAGACCCAAAAATTATGTCATCAACATAAATTTGTATAACTAACATATCATTTTGATTTCTTTTGATAAAGAGGGTTGTATCTACATTACCTCTTGAAAAACCATTATTTAGTAAAAATTTGCTTAGTCTATCATACCATGCTCTAGGTGCTTGTTTTAATCCATATAAAGCCTTATTTAATTTAAAAACATGATTAGGAAAGGCATGATTTTCAAATCCAGGGGGTTATTCTACATAAACTTCTTCAGCAATAAATCCATTTAAAAATGCACTTTTAACATCCATTTGAAATAATTTGAATTTCATAAAGCAAGCATATGCAAGTAGAAGTCTAATAGCTTCTAATCTTGCAACAGGTGCAAAGGTTTCATCAAAATCAATTCCTTCTTCTTGATTATATCCTTTAGCAACCAATCTTGCTTTATTTCTAATTACATTACCATGCTCATCTAATTTGTTTCTAAAGACCCATTTTGTGCCAATTATTGAACAGTTTTTAGGTCTTGAAACCAAAGTCCAAACATTATTTCTTTCAAATTGATTAAGTTCCTCTTGCATTGCATTAATCCAATTATGATCTTTTTCAGCTTCTTCAATAATTTTAGGATCAAAATGAGATACAAAAGCACAATGATTAAACACATCTCTAAGTGAAGAGCGAGTTTTTACACCATGCATAGGATCACCAATAATTAACTCCTTAGGGTGGTTGTGAACATACCTCCATTCCTTGGGTAGGTCATTTGTACCTTGAGGTTGTTCTTGAATTTCCTCACCTATCTCATCTTGTTTGTCTTCTTGTTCCTTGTCCTCTGGAGTGGCTGAATCTTTCAGAGTGATCTCCTTCATACCTTCTATTAATGGATCTGCATCATCAACACCCTCATTCTTCCTTGAAGGAAGATCGTTAGATTCATCAAAGACAACATGAATGGACTCCTCAACTACTAAAGTTCTTTTATTAAAAACTCTAAAAGCTTTACTAGTAGAGGAGTAACCCAGAAAGATTGCTTCATCTGATTTTGCATCAAATTTACCAAGTCTTTCCTTGCTATTATTTAATACAAAACATCGGCAGCCAAAAACATGAAAATATGCAATATTTGGTTTTCTTCCTTTCCAAAGTTCATAGGGGGTTTTCTTTAAAAATTGTCTGATCAAAGCATGATTTAAAATGTAACATGCTGTGTTAATAGCTTCCGTCCAAAAATATCTTGGAAGGTTGCTTTCACAAAGCATGGTACGGGCCATTTCTTCTAAGGTTCTGTTTTTCCTTTCAACTACCCCATTTTGTTGGGGTGTTCTAGGAGCAGAGAAGTTATGGCCGATTCCATTCTCATCACAAAATTTTTCAAAGTCTTGATTTTCAAATTCAGTTCCATGGTCACTTCTAATATTTTGAATTGAAAATCCTTTTTCATTAGTGACTTTTCGATGAAATTTAGTGAAAATATGAAAAGTTTCATCTTTGTGTGCCAAAAAAAAAACCCAAGTAAAACGTGAATAATCATCTATTATTACAAAACCATATCGTTTTCCTCCTAGACTTGTGGTTCTAGTTGGTCCAAATAAATCCATATGCAAAAGCTCTAATGGTCTAGAAGTTGAAACAATATTTTTGGATTTAAATAAAACTCTAGTTTGCTTACCTAGTTGACATGCATCACAAATCCTATCTTTTTCAAAATTCAGTTTAGGCAAGCCATGAACTAATTCTTTCTTAATTAATTTTGAAAGAGAATGCATGCTAATGTGAGCAAGTCTATGATGCCAAAGCCAACTAGTCTCATTAACTTTAGCATTTAAGGATACTAGGCATTGCATGTCTAATTTGGCTAAATCATTTAAATCTACCATATAAACATTGCCATGTCTATGTCCTATAAATTTGATGCCATCATTAATAGGACTAGTCACAATACAAATAGATGATTCAAAAACTACTTTATACCCTTTATCACAAAATTGACTAATGCTAAGTAAGTTATGCTTTAAACCTTTAACTAACAAAACATTTTCAATATATTTGGAGGGAGTGATACCAATGTTACCTATCCCAATGATCTTTCCTTTGCCATTATCTCCAAAGGTGACCATCCCTCCATCCTTAGCATCAAGCGTGATGAATTGTGATTCATCACCAGTCATGTGTCTCGAGCATCCACTGTCCAGATACCATTTCCTGTTTTCTCCATGGGATGCTAGACACACCTGCAAACAAATATCAAGTTTTTGTTTTAGGTACCCAAGCTTTCTTGGGTCCTTTTTGGTTAGTCAAGATGGTTCCTTTTGGAACCCATATTTTCTTTACAGTTATGTTTGCACAAGTGTAAGATTTATGTCCTATTCTACCACATTTAAAACAAGTAGTATTGGTAGGCTTGTTACTTGAATAATTTACATAAATATTTTTCAGAAATTTTTGTTTCTTTAAGGGGTTATAGCCAAGTCCGGCCTTATCATATACGGCCTTTTGATTTTCAAGAATCATATTTAGTTTGTTTGAACTTAAGGTGAATTTATCTACTATAGGTTTCAGCTTATTAATATCATTCTTTAGGCTTTGGTTCTCTTGAAGCAAAGTAGATTTTTCAATTGAAAGATTTTCTGCTTGTTTTACTAAAGACTGATTTTTCAATTTTAGTTCTTTGTTTTTCATTCCTAGTTTCTTCAATTCATCAATTAAATCATTGAAGGCTTCATGCAATTCTTCAAAAGTAAATTCACTAGGGGTTTCAGAAATTACCTCATTATCGTGTGCCATAAGGCACAGGTTGGCTTGTTCTGTTGAGGTCTCCTCATCGGAGCTTGAGTCGTCGCTCGCACTCCATGTGGCCATCATTGCCTTCTTTTTGAACTTTTTGGGACCTTTCTTCAATTGTGGACATTCGGATTTGAAATGCCCCGGCTTCTTGCACTCATAGCATATAAGGGGTTGATCTTTTTCTTTCTCTTTGCTTTGTTCCCCTTTTGTGAAAGGTCTCTTTCTCATCCCCTGTTTCCTCTTTCTTAGGAACTTCTTGAATCTTCGGGTGATGAGTGCCATTTCTTCATCCTGTTCTTCATCTTCTGTGTCGTCAGTTTCTTCATCAGGAGAGGCTGTGGATTTGAGGGCAATGGTTCTCTTCTTTTTGACTTCATCCTCTTGATGTTGCTTCATGCTAAGCTCGTGAGTCATCAAGGATCCAAGAAGCTCTTCTAGAGGTAGAGTGTTCAAGTCCTTTGCTTCTTGGATAGCAGTCACCTTGGCTTCCCAGGTTCTTGGCAATGACCTGAGAATCTTCCTTACAAGCTCACTGTTAGTATAAGATTTGCCAAGACTCTTCAAACCATTAATTATGTCAGTAAAGCGAGTAAACATAGCAGTTATGGACTCATCATGCTCCATTTTAAATAACTCATATTTATGTACAAGCATGTTTATTTTAGACTCCTTTACTTGATTTGTTCCCTCATGGGTTACTTCTAACCTATCCCATATTTCTTTAGCAGATGCACAGGTAGAAATGCGATTAAATTCATTTGCATCAAGTGAACAATAAAGAACATTCATAGCTTTAGCATTTAACTGTGCCAATTTCTTATCAACCTCATCCCATTCTCTTTCGGGTTTGGTTGACTCCTCACCATCTATTATCTTGGTGGGTGTGTGTGGACCGTTCACTATGATACTCCACATATCATAGTCTAGTGCTTGTATGAAAATCTTCATCCGAGCTTTCCAATAGGTGTAATTAGACCCATTGAAAAGTGGAGGTCGGTTGTAGATTGCCCCTCGGCTAGAGAAGTGCCGACGTGGGTTGCCATAGATCTTTGGCTCTTTGATTGTTAGATCAAAGAAGGGCTAGAGCACCGGGCTCTGATACCACTTCTTGCCCAGCTATGCAACCCAAGAGAGGGGGTGAATTGGGTTTTAAAAATTTTAGGCTTAACTAATTACTTGTAAAAATTATATATCAAAAGCTTGATGAATGAGGAGAGAGACTTTAGTTTGAGATTAATTACTTAAAACAAGAATGCAAGGATATAATGGAGAATTAAAGAGAAACAATAAAGCATGCCACAAACACAATGATTTATAGTGGTTCGGTGCCAACCTTGCACCTACATCCACTCCCCAAGCTCCTACTGGGAATTCCAATCCACTATACTTTGTATTCAACCCGAATACAACCGTCGGAAACTCCGACACTAGCTATCCCAAGCTAGTCCACTTGTTTCTCGGGTACAAGCCGACCCAATACACTCCGATTTCAGGTTCGGATCAACCTTTCTTTGTTTTGGAAACCCTCCAAAACAAAAATAATTACTCACAAGATAAAATCAGTTTAGAGCACAAATAAGTACAAGAATAGCTCCTTAAGTGAGCGAATATAACAATAAATATGCTTTACTCAAATGAAGAAGCCCCTCTTGGATTTCCTCAAAGTGGATGAGAGATGAAGTAAATGCTTGAGGAGTTGGTGAGCTTGATTGATGGCTTCTTGAAGGCTTTTAAATGACTCTTGTATGATGTTGAGTAGTTGGCTTGAAAAACCTTCTCTTGAATGCACTTGAATGCCTCTTGAATGCTCTTGATTTTCTCTTTTCAAATCACTTGAATGCCTCTTGGATATTTGGATCTCTCTACTCTTTGTTTTCCACCTTTTGAAACCTTTTATAGCCTTAAGAGACAAGGGAAAAACAAACTAGGCAGAAAAAGAGCCGTTAGAGCACAAAAAGCAGCATTAAAAAGCAACCAAATCTGGCCAAAAACTAGTCGTTACAGGCAAATCCCGTCATATGAGTCGACTCATGAGTCGACTCATGCCTCAGGGGTCGACTCATGAGTCGACCTCTGTTGCAAAGTCCAGAGATTTGGTTTCTGGATTTTCTTGGCCCAAAACAGCAGAAGTCGACTCATGAGTCGACTCATGCCTTGTGGGTCGACTCATGAGTCAACTCACAGGTCGTGCCAAGCCAGAAAACCAGCGTGCCATGGCTAATCTTTGCGTGCCAATCAGCTCATAGTTTCATGAGTTGACTCATGAGTCGACTCATGAACTTCAAACCTTCATAACTCCAAAAATATAAGTCCAAAAACCATGAAACTTTCACCAATAGATTACATATCATTTGTTCTACACGATGATGCTATCAAATCAGAGTTTTGATGACATTATGATTTTGCCCCTGTAGAGCATAAGGTCTTTTTCAAATAAAAAATATTTGTATCCCTTCAAACTGTTTTGTAGTCATCAAAATCAA
>NC_025999.2:64386113-64665612 GCF_000442705.2 Elaeis guineensis
TTTACCCTTAATGGTGGGGCTGTCTGCTGGAAGAGTTCCAAGCAGCACACTGTGGCTGATTCAGTATGCGAGGTGGAGTATATTGCTGCATCAGATGCTGCCAAAGAAGTGGTGTGGCTGAGAAAATTCATCATCGAGCTCAGAGTAGCACCCTCCCTTGTTGGTCCAGTTTTGCTCTACCGTGACAGCTTTGGAGCCATTGCTCAGGCGAAGGAACCGAAGGCACACCAGCAGACGAAGCATATTCTGCGCCGCTACCATCTCATCCGGGAGATCGTGGATCGAGGTGACGTCGACCTTCAGAAGATCGACGGGAAGGAGAACTTGGCTGACCCATTCACTAAAGCTATTGCGGTGAAGGAGTTCAACGACTACAAGTCGAAGATGGGTATTAGATACTGCACCGATTGGCTTTAGGCCAAGTGAGAGATTGTTGGGAATAGTGTCCCAAAGCCAATCGTCAGCCTGTTAATGATTGTGCTCCTTTTGTATTAGCATATGAATTATAAATAAATAAAAGTTATTTTGATATTTTTTCATCACAAATGTTTCATCTTCTAATGAACTCCTGTGTTGTGATGAAGCCCTTAGGACTATTTAGACTCGACAAAGGAAGATTTGTCGCTTAGTCCTTAAACCTGTTCGTGATCAAATGATATGTTGTTACCAAGGACGACAACGTTTATCGAGCATAGATTGTTGTGTGCCATATGGGTTGGTTGTCCTCATAACCAAGGAGTGTGGAGACACTGGTATGGCATATTGGTGAGATATAATGGTACATCTGCACTGAACGTGACCGACTCTGGAGCTATTTCTGCTGTCAAGATTTGCTCCGATGGGATATGGGTATAAATGTCCCTTCGACCTGAGACCGCCATGGTGACTTGCAAGCAACTCACTGCACTTAGGCACTGGACTACCTGAATTTCTAATTCAATGACGGAAGGCTGCTGGGTGTAGTCAAGTACTTGACTTGTCGGTGCGTGTGTCAAGATGGGATTGACCACTCCAGTTTAGGAGCTATGTACAGTCGTGTTTCAATTTAGCAAAACTTTGGCCAGGGTAGTCCTAGTGAGGAGTCACAGGACTAATTGAGTTGAGCACGATTCGGATGATCTCATCAGGGTTGACAGTTTAACCCTGAGTCGTCCTAAACACAGGGGTCAAAAGGGATGAATTATATGATAACCATATTCACGTAGGTTTTGAATGTTGCGATTGTGACTATTCGACCTATCCGATCATCAGGTACCATTGCTAGATGGTCACTTCGATTAGTACAGGAATTGGTTCTTGTGCTACCGGCTTAGGTTCGAACCTGCGGGGTCACATACATTAGAGATTTCTTTCTGATCTAATGGCTGATTATGAGTCTTATGTGTCTGGGACTCTATGATTGAGAATTAGGATTCTCTGATCATGAGTTCCACACATTTTGGGTACCGGGGTCAAAATTTTGAATTTCAAATTTTGAATTTGAAATTTGAACTCTTTGATCAGGGTTTCATATTGATGGACTTTGATATCCGATTGCCCATCGGATTTGGACTCAATAATTATGAGAGGTTTTGTTAGTGATTTGATCGCTAATTAACTCAATTTGATTGAGTAATTATTTTTGGATCAAGTCCAATTGAATTGGATTCAGTTGGGTTTGACCCGATTAGGTTAAGAGTTGACCTAATCGTCGAGATGGTTTGGTCCCTGATTTGATCAGGGGTTGGACTTAGTCAATTTTGATTAGGATTTTATTGAGCCTAATTAAGTCTAATTAAGTTGGGTCTAATTGTGCTTAACCTATTTTGATTAGGTTGGTTCAATTAAGATCAAACCACCATTCGAATTTGAATCCCTGCACCACCTTAAATCTTTGCATCCATTTGAATTCACGAGAAGAAACTTCTCATGAATTTTTTCTCATGCAAAGCCCTTCTCACGCCCACTTTTGTGCAGCATATGGATGGATAAAGCTGATTAGTTAATTATTCAAATTCAAAGCGTGTTTGAATTTGAATGGATAACTTATCTCTTTTGCCTTCAAGCTTATCCATCTTGTGCACCACATAATTCACACGAGAAAAAATTTCTCATGAAACTTTTCCATGCACAAAGAGTCCATGCCCTCCTCTTCTCATGCCACAAGTGGATAGGGATGAGTTGGTTTTAGTTTGAATTCAAATTTGATTTGAATTCAAATGTGTAACCACTTATCTTTATCCTCTCACACGGATAGGACACGTTTTGAACTATTTTAAAAGAGATAGGAAGCTGGGGCGTGCGTAGAAAAATTTTGAGAAAGAAAGTGGGGCGTGAGGAAGCCTTGTGCATGAGGTGAAGGTCCAAAACCTTTCGAGAGAAAAAGAAAGAAAAGAAAGAAAATTGGGCGCAGGGTTTTTGGTGTGTACCCTAGGGTTTCTACCTAGGGCTCGGAAAGTGAGATTGGTGTGCCACGAGTATCATGAGTCCACCAAATTTCAGGGAGAGATCCATCATCCTCTCAATCAATCATGCAGATGATTCAGAGCATCCAAGGAGTCAGCACATATCGATCGAAGGAGTTCGATCAACATCAACCATCAAAATGGTGAAATCACGAACTAGCATTCGTGAGGAGCCAATCAGATGGGAGCTTCATGTGGATGATCCGCAGAGGTCAGACACTAGTGTGACTGCAACGTGATGATCAGAGCCTCCCGACGGTGATCAGATTATAGTGATCGACTACCCGCAAAAGGTGATGTGTTCTGAACACAGTACAGTAAAAAGTTTACTGTTTCAAATTTGAATTTCAAATTTAAATGTATGCTGTTGTATCATATTTAGATCCTAGTGTAGGATTAATTAGTATTAATTAATAAGATTAATTAATAATTCTACTGTAAAATAATAATTTTAAAAAAGTTTTAAAATTACCATTTTTCTCCTATACTGAATTTTTGCTTCACCTGGACTATCTTCAACTTTCGATACCAGCTATCGAAGTTGGGTCCCACCGGCCTATCATTGTCCAACAATGATCGGAGCGATAGGGAAGTGGCCATATTTGCACAAAAGAAATTCATAACCTAATTAGTAATTAATTTATTAAACCTAAAGATTTAGACTTTAATCAAAAGGTTTCTCCCACTATTTTATTCGAATTGGTAGCCTCTACCTCCAATTCGAGGAATTACCCTAATTTCTTAGTGGGTACTAGAATCCACTTAGACTGCACACAAGCCCAACTTTGGTTGGCCAACCCATGTATATCTAAGGGTAGATTCATAACCAATTATTTCTCTAAATAATTTCTAGTAATTTTAATTTTGCCCCAGAAATCTAATCAGTAGGCTTTGGCCTCCACTATAAGGATCCGGTTAGGTCCAACCATTAACATGATCATACTTGGTGTATCTAACCAACAAATGATTAAGCCCAACTTTGGTTGCCTCACCTAACCACCATTAGAGAGACACTTTCAAGTCATCATATGATGAGTGATAATTTCATTAGTCAACAAACACCAGGCCTTTGGGTCTGCAATGATTATTGAGTTAATGGACTCATTATCAAATACCTTAATGGGAGGCTATGACTCAGTTATCTCCATAACTTTATCATTTTAAGGACCTAATAATTTTAGAAAATTTAAATAATTTAGAGGATGAGGTCAGATGAACCAGCTTATCATGATCCTCCCACTGGCTTCACCAAGTCAGCTTAAGGGAGACCATTAAAAGGGCTGGTCTAGGAGCACCTAAATCAGTCACACTGATTTACCTAGCTGACATGGGTCAGCTCGAATAGTCAAGTAATCCGATCAAAATATAATTTCACCAAGAGGTCAGGTAAGTTCGATCAGTGGGAGGGTCTGCCAAAGCTTGCCTTAGACACCATCAGAAATGGCCAGGTAAGCGGGCTCCCAATTAAAAACCACCGGTCTGGTTTACCTTAGACACCAACTGATTTAATTAGTTTCGATTAGATCAACCTAACAGTTTATGCTAGACCGCTCAGTCAAGAATCAAGTCCATTTGGTTCTCGTTAAAGACATGGACTTGACCAACTACAACTATTGTAATTAATCTAGAGAATCCTTGACCTAATCTAAGACAACAATTGATTAGATTTAGTCAATTCTCTAATTAAGTCCATCTTTAATCTAACCATAGGTCTAACCCAATTAATGGACCTAATTTCCACTAACCCATTAACCCAATGTGTTATGGTTTGTGTCTTAGGTTCTTCAACTCACAATCCTAGAACCTAATCAAACAACTTCTTAATTCTTAATTAAGTTTTAGGCTGAGGGTTGGGTTCGGCTTTTCAAAAAATAATTTTTATATTTATAAAATAATTTTATAATATGATTCTACCAACCATATTGCATGTTTGATTCATAATCAAGATACAAGTGAAATAAACATGAAACTACTTTAGATCTAATCTAAACAGGTTCATGTAATTGAAACAATTTCAACTTTAAACAATTTCTTTACACAAAAATTATTAACAAAGAGATTTTATTTTAGATTTAAATACTTTTTAAATCTAATAAATTATAAACTTAATCTAGATCATATCTAATAAATTTATGATTAAAGATAGATCTACACAAACTAGGACAACCTTTGCACTGTAAGGGGTAAGCCTTACAGCAGGACAACCTTGCAGTTCGTGATTGATCTAAAATTTTAATTTTAGATTTAATAATCAGATTATAAATTAGATCTAATCTAAGAAATAATCTAAGCAAGTATAAATAATCATGTAATAAAGAACCTAAGCTCTGATACTAATTGTAGGAACCAGATCTAAGGTTTCAGGGTTAGATTTTGAAATTTTTTCAAGATCATACAGCAGAAGACTAAAATAAATCAAAATTTATTTTATAAAACTAAAAAATTTCTAGATCTAAGATCCTATTACATAATTATTACATAGTATTAAATCAAAAATTAAAATATATATATACAGTATGAACTACATGTTGATCATATCAATATGTTTCTATACTACATCTAATGTATGTATTAAACAATAGATCAGATCTATTACCTTGCAAGTTAGACATTCTAACCTCACTGATCCAGGCTTGAGAATGATGTTGCAAGCTACACACACGTCCGGCCTCTAGGAGTCGTCCACACGAGCCCACAAATCTCGATCAGAAGTCCTGCTTCAGGAAATCAGCACAGTATGCTAGTACTGCGCTGATCCTTCTTTGATGGTTGATCAGGTGCCTCCTTCTTCTTGATTTGGACTCTTCCAAAGATGAAAAGTAGGAGGAGGAGTTTTAGATCTGAGATGTTCTCAAAAAACTCAAGAAGGAGGGAGGAAAGATATGAAAATAAACAACCCTAGAAGAAGATCCTCTTCTTCTTCTCGTTTCTCTCTCTATACACCCTATCTTGTGTCTATTATATCTCCACGACCCAAAGGTCTTTCTCTCTAATTTTTGGATGGTCCAAAGGACTCTTAAATATCTATCATTTCCAAAAATTTCATAAAGAAACTCATTTTATACAGAGATATATGATAGAGTCTTTATCTAGGTCAAATACCTAGTCAAGGCTTATCCAAACATGGCAAGATAAGGGGCGCCCAACTCTTGAGCACCTCCTCCTTATTTTTGTACATGGATTAATAAAAAAGGGTGCACAATGTGTACCCTAAAAACCAAAAAAAATTCAAAAAAAATTTGGATAAATTTGGTGCAAAATTGAAAGAGTTTTAGATTTTTAAAACTCTATCTCATAGAATTCGAAATCCAAACTTATTCCTCTTTGATTTGATCCAAACCACCTTCCATGTAAGAAAGAAGAGAGAAAACCTTTTGTGAATGTGGAAGAGACCTGGGAGAGGGCTTTTGTCACACAAAATAAGAGGAGATTGGCGTTGAATGAGAGAGAAGGCGTGGGGAAGGCTTATATGGCGCAAGGTGGAATCCTAGTCTTACTAGGATTCTATCTTATGACTTGTTTTAATTTGGTTTCTCAAATCAAATCAAACCAAAATTAGATCAACTCAATTAAAATAAGCCTTAACCCAATTAAGAACCTAATTTAATCAGATTAAATTAGATTTAATCTGATTTAATTTTCTAATCAAATTAGAAATTAGATTGACCCAAGTCCTAGTTGAACTAGGACTAGTTTTTCCATGCACTTGGCTTATCCAATAAACCAATTGAACTTGATCCAATCAAGCTTAAACTAAATCTAATTAAATTATATTTAATTAGACTTAATCTCAGCCCATTGGCTTAATCAAATTAAGTCAATTAGTAATCGAATTGCTAATCGATCCTCCTGCAACACTTGCACTGGGTTAAATGTCAATCGTATTGATCATTTAACCCTAGAATGATTCTTAATCGTTGATCAACCATCCGATCGGATTATGAACTCTAATGTGTGTGATCTCATAGGTCCGAACCTAAGCTGGTAGCACAGAAATAAATTTTTATACCAATCAAAGTGACCATCTAGCAATGGTACCCGACGATCGGATAGATCGAATATATAGAACAACATCCTTAGAACCCATGCGGATATAGTTTTCATATAATTTATCTCCTTGACCAAAATGATCATAGGACACCCCAAAGTTCAACTGTCAACTCTGATCAGGTTGTCCACATTGTATTTCAAAATATCAAATCCATCTGATGGATTACCCTGGCCAAGGTTTTACTAAATTGAAATACAGCGACTCATTCTTCTCCAACTCTTGGAGTGGTCAATTCCATCTCGATCATACTCTAACTTCGTAAGTACTTAACTATGCCCAGAAGCCTTCCATCCTTGAATTAAAAATTTAGTTAGTCCAGTACCAAAGCACAGTGAGTTGCTTGCAAGTCACTGAGGCGATCTCAGGTCTAAGGGACACTTATACCTATATCCCATCAGAGACATTCTCGACAGCAGAATACTCTGGAGTTGGTCACATTCAATGATGATGTACCATTACATCTCATCTGTATGCCATACCAGTGTCTCTACACTCTTTGGTTAAGAGGATAACCAATCCATATGGCCTACAGCGACATATGCTCGATAGAAGCTGTCGTCCTTATTAACAGCCTATATTTGGTTGTGAACTATTTTAAGGACTAATCGATAAATCCTCTCTTTATCGAATCTAAATAGTCCTAAGAACTTCATCATAACAACGGAGTTCATTTGAAGATGAAAGCTTATGATGAAAATGCCAAATATATTTTATTTATTAACAAATCAATTACAATACTTGGTTGCTCAACCGTCAACAGCTTGATGATTGGCTTTTTAGGATACATTTTTCAACATGTATTGCATCCATGTAGGTGATCGAATCCTCATTGTTCTCATTAAGTTCAACAGGATCACCGTCCTAAACTAAGAAACCGTAGTATCTGTCCGGTTGATGTGGTACTTTATCAGATCTCCTCAATGGTGCATCTACAATGGGCTTAAGATTTGATCTAATCAATTTTAATTCTGTAGGTTTACTAGATTGTGTCAGTTTTTCTACCTGTCGAACTTCATCAAGTTCAACTTTAAATGCATTAGTTTCTTCTCCAAAGAATTTTTTTTTCAAAAAGACAACCTTAAGGCTGACGAACACTTTTTGTTCATCAACAAGATAGAAATAACAATCCTTAGTTTCCTTCAGATATCCAATGAAAAGATATTTGTCAGACCTAGGTCCAAGCTTGTATGTTTTCAAATGCTTGATATAAGTCAGACATCTCCAGACCCTAAGATGTGAGAGCATCGGCTTACGTCCAGTCCACATCTCATATAATGTTTTACTTACAGACTTATTCGAAACTCTATTAAGTACATAACAAGCCAACTCGAGTGCATATCTCCAAAAAAAATTCGATAAACTAGCAAAATCCATCATAGATCAAACCATATCCAACAAGATTTGATTCTTCCTTTCAGACATATCATTATGTTGTAGTGTCCTAAAAAGGATTCATTATGAAAAAATCTCATTCTCTCTTGGATATGTCAGAAACTCACTGGAGAGGTATTCACCCCCTCGATTAGATCGAAGAGTTTTAACACTCTTTTCAATTTGTTTCTCTACCTCATTATACAATTATTGAACATTTCAAAGGATTCAGACTTGTGTTTTATCAAGTAGACGTACCCATACCTAGATAGATTGTCAATGAACATAATGATGTAGTAATACCTACCTCTGGCATTGGTGTTCATAGATCCACATACATCAGTATGTATGAGACTTAGAACTTCGCAGGCTCGTTATCTTTTTCAGTAAAAGGTGACTCATCTTTTTCAGTAAAAGGTGACTTAGCCATCTTCTCAAGAAGACAAGACTCATAGTTTAGCAATGATTCACAATCATTGACTTCGAGAATTTTTTCTTGGATCAACCTATTCATCCTGTTCTTATTAATATGACCTAGCCTACAATGCCAAAGATAGACATCCGAGACATTATCTATCCTAGGATATTTATTTGACGTGTATATTACATTAGGCCATGATACAATGTAAATGCCATTGTTTAATTGTCCATTCATCATGGTAACACCATTAAAGATGATATCACAAGAATCTTTCTTTATTAAAATTATATAACTATTTTTGGCCAAAAGACCTACAGAAATTACATTCAATAAGAAACTAGGACAAAAGTGACAATCACTAAGAACAACAATATGAGAACTGAATACAAGCTTGATAATTCCTAAGGCTAGAATCGAAATAGATCTTCCATCTCCAACATTCAGAAATCTCTCGCTATCTTTAAATCTCCTACTGATCTGAAGTCTCTACAATGAATTACAAATATTAATAGGACTATCAGGATCTAATACCCAAGTCATAGTATCACAAATAGAGAAGTTGCAAGGTGTTATCATATAATTATCTTATCCAGCAATCGCTTGCTTCTTCTTCTTATTCGGCCTATTTGGGTCAAGAGAGGTAATGTACTGAGGATAGTTCATCTTCTAGTGACCCTGCTTCTTACAATAGAAGCACTCTATTCGGACTTGAACTTTTTGATCTAACCCCTAACATATTGTACCTTTTTATTTTTATTTTTATTTCTCTTTCTTAAAGGGACGACATCCTGTCGAAGAAGATCCTCCCACTAAATTCATCATCTCCTTATGGAGCTGATGATCCTTTTCAAAAGTCTGCAGTAATCCCAGCAAATCGTGGTAGTTGACTACAGGCTTCGTCATTCTATAATAACTAAGAAAGAAAAGATAAGACTTTGACAGAGAATTCAGAATCGTATCATTTTCAAACTGTTCATGCAAGAAAAGTCAAGCTTGCTCGAGCACTCTATCTGTTCGATCATGTATAATACATGATCGATGACTGTGCCTCCTCTCTCATTCGAGTATTGAAGATGGCATAACTAGTATTGTGCCTCTCAACATCATCGGAAGTACTGAAAGATTTGTTCAACACTTATAATATCTCCTTCGACTGAGCATCCTCAAACTTGCGACTGAACTCATCGTTCATCTCCGCCCGTATGATGCAACACACTGTGGTGTGATCGTTGAGCCACTTCTGATAAGTGTCTCATACTGCACTGCATGCATTCGAAGCAGGCTCCTTCGATGCTGGATCTGTTAACATGTACAAAATCCATTCATACTCCAGGACTATCTTTAATTTTTGATACTAGCTATCAAAATTGAATTTCGTCAACTTATCACTGTCCCATAGTGGTCGGAGCGACAAGATGGTGGCTATAACAGCATAAAAAGAAAATTAAAAATCTAATTAGTATATAAATTATTAAGCCTAAAGATTTGGATTTTAGTCTAAAGATTTTTTCATTATTTTTTATGCATTGATAGCTTGTACCTTCAATTTGAGAAATTATCTTAATTTCTTATCAGGTACTAGAATCCATATGGACTGCACACAAGCCCTACTTTGGCCAGCCAATCTATTTGCATCTATGGATAGGTTCTTAACCAATTATTTCTCTAAATAATTTTTAGTAATTAATTTTACCCTAGATTACTTTTGAGTTGGCTTTAGCCTTCTCTGCAAGTCCTGATTAGGTCCAATAATTAATATGACTATGCTCAGCGCATCTAACTAACAAATAATTAAGCCCAATTTTAGCCGCCTAACCTAACCACTCATCAGAGAGATATGACTGAGTTATCATATTATGAATGCTAATTCCAATAGCAGATAAGTACCAAGCCTTTGGGCCTCCAATGATTATTAGACTAATGAACCAATTATCATCAAACTTAATGGGAGGCTATGATCTAGTTATCTCCATAACTATTTTATTTTATAGACCTAATAATTTAAAAAATTTGGTTAACATATTTTAAAAAAAGAGAAGAGATTGACCAGCTAATCATAATCCTTCCACTAACTTCACCAAGTCAGATCAAACAAGATTAGATATTAGCTAGTCCAGGGGTATCTAAATCAGTCATACTGATTTTCTTAATGACATGGGTCAACTCAAATCACTTAACGATTTAATCAAAATTTAATTCATCATATTGGCTAGATAAGTGAGATCGATGGGAGGGATATGCCATTAACTCACCATACACTCAATCTAGGTGAGTAGCTCTCAATTATTGACCACCAATCAAGACCGCCAAACTTATCTTAGACACTAACTAGTTAATTAGTTTTGATTTAATCAGTCTAATGATTCAGACTCGACTACTGAGCCACAATCAAGGTCTATCTGATCTAATCAAAGATATGGACTTGACCAACTACAATTATTTTATTGGTTCTAGAAAAATTTTGATTTCATCTAATTCAACTTTTAATTAGATTTAATCAATTTCTATATTTAGACTATTTGATTCTAACATTAAGTCTAACCCAATTAAGAGAATCTGATTTGAGCTAACTCATACCCCCATGTTATATAATGTCATTAGATCTTTAATTCACAATTCTAGATCTAAATGATTCAACTCTTAATTCATAATTAAGTATATAAACAACATGGGTTTATTATCAGTTTGAAATAATTTTAATTTATAAATATTTTATATTATTTTTATGTAAAAATTTTTTATTCTAAAACTTACTTGGCTCACCCCTGGACTGAGCCAGCTCACTACATTGGATCGATTAAGTCTGTGACTTAGTTGACTCACTGTAAATGAATAGTAACCTATTCCATCCATCTGCTGCAACTGGGCCAGCTCAGTTAGAAACTGAATCGACTAAACCAGAGGACTGAGTTGACTCAGTTCAAGCTCAGCAAGCATGCTAGCAACTTTTGCAAAGTTTCAGTTTTGAAAAATTTTGCATAAACAAAAATAAAATCAATCATAAATGAACTTTTAAATCTAATCTAAACTTTTTATGATTTCAGATTTTATTTTTTATGATTAAAATAATTTTAATCATAAAGATTAGATATTTTATTTTTCATATAATTTGTACCATATACAACAAAGCTTAGGATTTTCAGATCTAGGATTTTGTAGAAAAGTAAGCTTTTTCTTTCGCATTCTTTGTCATGGGATATAATCACATGGCACCCCTATACGCCATAAGAGCATCCCATCGAATGAAAAGAGAGGGCTTTTAAACCCTTCTTGCTCCTATGATCGGACGGCCTGATGATAAATCCAATCGAAGTACTTGCTTCTAGGATCATCTAATCTAATCATATCACATATGAGACATATCAAAATCAGATCTTGATCATAAAAATTATTTAGATCTAATCTAAATAATAAAAATTAGATCTATATATATAAATATATCATATTATCTTGAACTTAGGCTCTGATACTACTGAAGAAAATCGACAGGCATTTCAAGCATGATTTTTCAAAAATTTACAGCGAAAGACAGATCAAATTAAACTATTTAATCTAAAGAACATGCTTTAGATCTAATCTAAAATATTTATCCTAGGATCTATAACATATTATATTGCATATATAAGATCTGAAAAAAAAAAATCAGCATACAAGATCATACCTAAACATGCACTAATAGATCACATCTACACTATAAATCATATCTATATCAAGTATGAGTTCAAAACCCATCATCTGAGCATGGAGAGTAAATCACTGTGTCTGAATCTCATGATCTTGTTAGTCGCTTGGAGCTGCACAGGGTGTCCAGCCTCTATGGATTGTCCACTCAAAGTCTTGCACTGATCGATCTCTCCAGAAGTGCTAGCTCGTGCAAAAATCCTGTTGATGGCTGATCTGCTCTTTCCTTCGGATCTCTCGAACTCTTTCAAAACCAAAGACAAAGAAGGAGGATGTTGTGGTAGAAAGAGAAAGGAGAACTCTCTTCTCTCTTTGTTTTTTCCTCACCCAAAATCCCTAGATCTGATCTAGGTCACTCACTCAAGAGGAGATGGATCTCCTCCAAACACACATGCCAAAGCAAGGCTTCCCACCCCAAGACCTCATGCCCCAATAGAAACCCTAACTCATGATAAATAATCTCTGAATTTTGTCACACAAAACTTAGGGTTTTAATGTTGGCATGGAGATGAGGATAAGACCTAGTTCAAATCAAATTTGAACTAGGATAAAGATCAAGTTCCAAGTTGAATTCAAATCCAATTTGAATTCAGGTTGAACCAAATTTTATTTTCATCTAATAGGGCATGGAGAAAGGATGAGAGTCATATTTTTGGCATGGGATTTTTTTACACAAATTTTGAATTTGCATTGAGAAATGTGGTGTGGGTAAGGGTGGCTGGCGCTAGGAAGAGTCCAACCTAGTTTAAACTCTAGGGTTTTATCCAATTGGTTCTCATCCTAATCAAATTAGGTTAGACCCAATCAGATAATAGAATCTAATCTAATTAGATACTATATAAATTAGATTAAATTCTAATCAAGTCAAAATTTAATCGAGCCCAAGTCCTGATCAAATCAGAAATTAAACATCCTTAGCGATTAGGTCATCTAACAACCTAATTGGGTCAAACCTAATTGAATCTAATTCAATTAGATTTGAATCAAACTATATTGCTCAATCAAATTGAGCTAATCAATAATCTAATTGCTAATCAACCTTCTATAATTCACTAACCTTTAGTGAATTAATTTATTACAACTTTTGCATAAGGCTAATCATCAATCATATTGACAATTATACCCTCGAATGATTCTTAATTGTTGATTAGCCACTTAATCGGATAGTAACTTCTTTTAAGTGTGATCCATAGGCTCAAACCTAAATCAATAGCATAGGAATAAATTACTGTACTAATTGATGTGACCATCTAGCAATGTACTCGAAGTCCGGATAGATCGAATGTTTACAAGGAAACATTCAAGAATCTCGGACTATGGTTATCATATAATTCATCCCATTAACTCTTGGCACTTAAGATGACTCAGAGTCAAACTATCAACTCATAATTAGTATATCTATAATGTGTCTCAACCTCATAAATCCTGTGACTCTCACAAGGACTATCCTAACCAAAGTTTTGTTGAATTCAAATACAATATAGTACTAACTCCTAAAATTAGGAGCAATCAATCTCATCTTGACTCATACACTGACTTAACAAGTACTTGACTGTACTCAGAAATCTTTCATCACTGAATTAAAAATTTAGATAGTCCGATAACAAAGCATAGTGAGTTGCTTGCAAGTCACCGTGGTGATCTCTGATCGAAGGGACACTTATATCCATATCCTTCGCGAGTAACTTTTGATAGCAGAGTACTCCATAATTGATCATGTTCAATGAGATATGCTCCTATATTTCACCTGCATACCATACCAGTATCTTCATACTCCTTGATTAAGAGGACAACCAACCCATATGACATATAGCGACCTATATTTGACAATCGCTATCATCCTAGTAATAGCATATTATTTGGTCATAAACAAGTTTTAAGAACTAAATGATAAATCCTTCTTTATTAATTTAAAATAGTCCTAAGGACTTCATCACAACACAGGAGTTCATAAAAAAATATACAACTTGTGATGAAAAAGTCAAATAACTTTCATTAATATGAGCTCAACCATCAACAGACTAATGATTGACTTTAGAACATAATTTTCAACAGGATGCCACCTTCTGCCCATGGCAGAAGGACTCCTTCATGTGAAGAGTCACGTGAAACCAATTCTGCATGCATGCTGCTTCCATTCTAAAAATTCTCCATGCCAAAACAAAATCAAAAATAGCCATCTCATGCTTTGAGATGAGTGCTAGAGAGTGGAGGATGATGTGGGCTGCCATATGGATCTTAATCCCAAAGCAGAAGAACTCTTTCCTTCTCCTCATGTCAAAGCATGTGCGTGCAACTATCTTGCATGCCAAGAGTCCATCCAGGTTAGGACTCTTGGACATGGCACCTTATGAGGTTATGTGGCACTATCCAAAGGCTACCACACCCAGATCTAAATCCAAATTAGCCTATGACTCAATTTAGTTTGATCAAAAAGCAAGATTCGAACTAAATTCAAATCTGATTCAAGGAGCTAGGATTTCCACACATGCGAGCATGCTTACCAAAAATCCGATTGGATCCAAAATTTCAATCAACCATATCAAATGGGTTCTTGATCTATTCTTTTATATGTATGATCCATTGGGTTCTATATCTAACCAGCAGTAGGTCCGGATGGAAGTTGACCTAATTTGATGAAAATCTTTTTAATCGATTAAGGTCCAAACCATGCTGACCCAAGTTCAGCAATTAGAACTCTTTCTAATTGATGATTAAATTAAATTCTTTAATTTGATCAATCTATAATCAAGATTGACATCTAGCAATGTATCATGACTATCCAAAAGATGTGAAATTTGATGAAAATATCAAATATACTCTTCAGTAGCAAGTTACCATGCAATTCAATCCTTCGATCATTTCTACATCCCAAATATATTCATGAGCATAGAATCATGTCAAACTCAAACATATATTTATATCGATTCTCTATCAATCAATGATGACTCTAATGATGAAGTATTAGAAATTTTTTCTAATCTTCATCCTGTTTTGGCCAAAGGCTTTCTGAGTCGTTTAGAGATGAGAATATATAGGATGATATTTTTTCTTACTAGGAGTGATTGATTTCTTGTTAACTAACTCACAACCTCCATACACACTCTTCTATATCTAGAACATTCTATACATGTTCTTATATCATGCCTGGGTATGAACCAAAATATGAATTTATGTGCACAAGATTTCATAGTGGTCTCAGATCTAAGGATCACATATACAACTTTCACTTAGAGAATCATCTTTTGACATGCAAGTAAGACTCTATAAGATGTTCTCTATAGGTAAGTCAATTCAGTGAACTCATTCCTTAATAAGCATCTATATTCTTGTATTAGTATCCCACACAAGTAACTTATAAAATCAGCCACCCTCTCCATCGAGTATACATAGAATGTGCTAGTCTTTTCAGAACATTGATCTCCGACTCAATGTTCTTACGATCAAAAATATTTTAGTTTAAAATTTTTGAATTTTAGGTTTCACAAACATGAATTCTTCATGACTCTAAAATCATTGCCCTAATCTATAGGATTCATCATAATCTTAAATAAATAAGATGCAGCTATAATGATGAATCAATACCTCATTTATTTCATAAATAAATAATATCATTACATAAGTTGAAAAATTACTAAGAAAAGTTCTATCACATCACTCATGCGATTAGCTTGTAGGATACTATTTTTTCAAAGTAGATCTTCGACCATGTATTGGTTTAGAAAGTTAAGTTGTCAGAGGGGTATGAGAACCCACCTCATAAAGAGTTGAAGGAGAATAAGTATTATAAATAACACAACAAATCGAGCCACAATACTAGTAATTGCATAGTTCTCTACAATGTCATAGAAAGCAATTATGGATGAGAGGTTAAAGCTCCCAGGGAAAGTTAAAGGAGTAATGCTAGTCCATGGAGTCTAATTCATGCAAGTAAATATTAAGATAACTTTAGTGGATTGCTTTAGATTCTCAATAAGGCTCAAATGGACCGAACGAGATAAGAAGACATTGAGCTAAGTTATGACTCAATCCAAATCCTAAGCAAAAGTTGAAGTCATAAGATATGAAGATTTGAAAAATAAATTCTTCTTTATGTTTACATTCCTTATAATTTTCATTGTAGGAGTTCATGGTTTAGTTTCTCCTAAGAAGTTGATCGAGCATCAAGAAGGGTTTTATTGGGAGAAAAAATACTACCACTCTTATGACAAGCCCAAGAAGGAAACTGTATTTTCTCAGGTTAGTCCTTCAAAGTCTCAGAAACTAAGGAAAACAAGAAGAGTGCAAGATAATAAATGCAAAGCAGTGACGAAAGAAAGGTAGGTTTTGGAAATCTTAAGTGAATCCAAAAATATCAATCTGAAGGTTGTGGTTCAAGAAAATGAATCTCGAGAAGAATTTGTTGGAAGGAGGCTAAAAATGGTAAACCCCTCAATCATTATACCAAATCAATAGCACCAACTTCATTTTCAGAGATGCCCTAGTATCACCAGTCTTAATAAATGGCTAAGATTGAGAAAAGCTAATGAAAAAGCCTGAAGGTGGTAGAGAGAAGATCTAAAATTGATCTGATCAATGAGAAGAAAGATTTCTTTCAATCCGCTCAATTTGAATCTGATAAATGAAAAAAATGATGGAAGAATTTTGAAAGTAGGACTTTAGTCCCCCTTTTTTTCATTAGTTAATTCTCCATCCCATAAATTGAGATATATAATCTCTATTTATGATAATGAGGTCTATCCTTGCACAATTCTAATTGGATTCTTCTTCTTATCTTATAGAAGGGTGTCCATCCTTAAAAAAATTGTGTTGGATTTCTTTTCCTAGCTTAAATAGAATTAGATCTCTAAAAGTATGATGAATATAAAATTTATAAAAAATACTAAAATTTTATAATAAATAAATTTCAACTTCAACATCAATTTTATCTTTTACTCTCTACATAATTCTTCACAGATTGGAAGATAACTCACAGCCCATTTTGAAGCCCAAACTATAGAATTTTTATCTGATTTAACACCTTTAGGGGCTAGCCCAATATTGTAGATCTCGAAAAGATACTCAATTTCAAAATAAAAAAAAAAAAATCATCTCAATCAAGTATCGTGTGATCTAATTATCACCTTCTGAAGTTTGACGCATTATTTGACTTCCTGATATGGTAGATCTTACTTTTAGATTCTATCTAGCTCTATACATAGTTGCCAATATGATTTATGTCAAGTTCTCACAATGGTGAAAGTGATCCACATCGAGTCTAGTCACCTCCTAATATTCGTAGTAGTTAAAATGATCCACATCAAGTCTGATGATCCACTTAGATCAGAGCTTCCCTTGTTTAAGAGATTTAGCTCCTACTAAATTAGAATTGAAAATGGAGAAACACTTGATTTCCTACCTCACGATTGAACTGTTCAAAGATTTCTAGCCTTGGTCTTCCTTGTTAGATGATAAATCTTGATATCTAGATACAAGAAACTACCTCATTATAGGAGTTGTTGGTGCTTGTGTTGAAGGTGCCACCAATCAAGACATAACCTAAGTGAGTTGAGCAATCTTCTCCTCTAATTATGTAATTCAGATAGGATTCCTCTTCTTATCTTATAGAAGAGCATTCATCCTTGAACAATTTGAGTTGGACTTCTCTTCCTAACTTAAATAGCACTAGATCTCTAAAAAATATAATGGATACAAAAATTCACAAAAAAATATTAAAATTTTATAATAGATAGATTTCAACTTCTACATCAATTTTACCTTCTATCACTCTATCTAATTTTTCATAGATTAGAAGATAACTCCTAGTCAAAAATTTTTTAAAAAAAGAAAAATTTTGGTTTGACTAGCCCATCTTGAAGTCCAAATGATGTAATTTTGATCCGATTCAACCCCTTCAGGAGCTGGCCCAAAGTTGTAGATCTTGAAAAGATACTCAATTTCAAACAAAAAAAGAGACAACCTCAATTAAGCATTGTATGAGAAAGTTATTATCTCTTAAGTTTGGCGTGCGATTTGGTTTCCTAATGTGATGGATTTTGTTCTCAAATTCTATCTATCTCTACTCATAGTAGGCAATATATGATTTACATCGAGTTCTCATGGTGGCAAAAATGATCCACATCGATCTAGTGATCCTCCCATAGAATATAGCAGATTGATAGCGGAAGAATGGAAAATAGGTTATTACAATGATTTTAAATTAGAAAGCCATCCCAAGAGCCTAATCTATAAGTGCAGTTCCACTGGTATTGCTGAAAGCTCAAGAAGTAAGGATGAAGAGACTAACACAAAAGGTTAGTCGGATCACTATCCAAAAATGTAGATGTGAATATGATATTTATTCAGCCTTGCATTTTCTAAGCTAGGATTGATCAGCCAGCTTCTATGGAGAGAGATGTAGAGTAACAAGAGTACCCATCGGTCTTGCATGTTGATGAAATAAGTGATGTGGTGGAGCAAACTATAAATATGCAGCTCGAGTGCACAAAGACCATTACCGTAGAGGAAGCTAATGGAAGTTGGCCCAAGGTATCTTGCAGAAGTTTACAAGAGAAATAGGTTGGCATATATTAAACCTGTCTACATTGATGCATATATTTGATGGACCAATACACCAAATCTTGGTGGACAATGGAGCAGCAGCTAGTATAGTCTCGACCTCAATCATGAGAAGACTAGGGAAAGGACAAGACGATCTGCTAACTGTAGACATGGTGGTTATTACTTTCATGGTGGTTTGTAGAACCCAAATGAGTCCTTCAAGTTCACCTTCAAATAAAGAAATCTATGTCAACTTTCTTTGTGATCTATGCAGCTTCCACTTACATTGCTTGGACAAGATTGGATTTATGCCATCTATTATATACGTACCTTTGTCTTTGCCTCGTTGCACTCTAGAACTTGGATTCTAGAGAAGTTAGTCTTGACTTTATAACTCAAATCTTGACTTTATAACTCAAATCTTGTCAATTGAGGTGAAGGCTAATGTGGCCAAGCCTTGACTTTATAACTCAAATCTTGGCATCATAAAATTCTTAGGGTTAGATAAGCATGGAAGTCCAGCTAGCCTTTTGGCCTTTAATGTACTGAGGATAGGCACTATTGGATTGTCCTATGTTTTGAAGAATGATGACTTATGGGTATCAAAGAGCCATTCAACTATCACAAGGTAGTAATCTTAAGGATGTGAAAACCATAAAGGATACGATGAGGAACATAGTGGCTTATGCATATAGATGGAAAAATTTATAGGAAATTCGACGTGGGTGGCAAAGTATATATATGAAGAAGACATTCTAGATGAGCGTAAACCAGCACTTGTAACAATGGAGGATGCAAAAGGCCAAAGTTTAAGGTCCTTTGATTGAAATAAATCTGGGAATTGAAGGTAATAAACATACCACATTTGTAACTTGTGAAATCTAGAAGACCAAGAGAATTTGGTGGTTCTTCTGAAGAATATCAGGATTTTTTTACTTGGGGTTATGATGAGATACCAGGACTTGACTCAAGTTTGGCGGAGCACCAACTACCAACAAAGATGGGTTTGGACAATATATCCAATCGAAGAGGATAATGTTTGACAATGTGACACCTAAGTTGAAGGAAAATGTTGAAAGGTTGTACAAGTCAGGTTTATCCAAATCACTAGGTATGCAGATCTAGAAAGTTTCTAATATAGTCCTTGATATAAAGAAGAATGGGAAGTTGAGGGTGTGCACTAATTTTGGATCTTAACAAAGCAACTCGTGAGGATGAATAGCAATGCCAATTGTAAATTTTTGGTGGATGCTACTTCTTAGCACAAGGCACTTTCCTCAATGGTTAGATATTTAAGCTACTGCTAGATTTTCATAGCAAGGGAAGATGTACACAACATGACTTTTTAGTGTCTATAGTTATTTGGAGCTTTCAAAAAGCATGTCATACCATTCGGCTTAAAAAATGCAAAGGTGATATATCATAGGGTGATGAATGTGATCTTCCATGCCATGATAGTATTTTTCCCTTTTCTTCAAAGTGGAATAGAGAGGAAGCCAAGTTTATGATAAGGTCAGATAACTATATAGGCATATCACCAGTCATCATTAGAACAAACGAGAGAAGTACATGGGTTTGATTGCCTTGAACTTCAAAGATTTTAACTTTCAGAACGCTGCTTAAGCCATTAAAGATTAAAAGCTAATTAAAAAATAAAAAATTGAAATATACGAGCTGATAATTTCATGGATTCATTTTGCCAAAAGATCCCTTTTTTCATTTTATAATTTGATATCATACATCCCTCATTGTCACATTCCTTTGCTAACTGTTCAGATATGTATTTCTCCCCTTTTGTCACATGTCCCAGCTGGTCACTCCCACTGTGTTATTTTATTCTGTTACTTTTTAGCTTTGATTTCAAATTTTAAATTCTCCCTCTAATTCTTGTATTGTATTGTTTGGTAACTACCTTGAAACCATCTTTTTATTAATAGTGTTGGGTATTCATTTTTCATATGCACTACAATGGTATGTAAATTAAATACATAGCTTTTTATACATTCTCAGCCAACTCGACCAGTTTCATATAACTTAGGCCGATCTTTGGTTCTTCCTATTTGATGCACCCCTACTCTCTATAAAGATGGACTCACTGTCCATATCACCATCTTCTATAGAATGAACCCTAGTTTAAAATTTGGTTTTGGTTTTCTTGTTCAAATGTTTCCTTGCTCCTCGACTTGCTCAACAAGCCGAGAAGAAGAGAGAGCAATTAGCAAGCCTAGTCTTCTTGAATATTTAAACTCATAAGTATTAATTCTTGACTCTTCTAGCCATGTTATCCTAGGCTGCATCTTTGAGTCTTGTTTTCCTCCTTTTTCCTTTACTTTTTCTCTTCATTATGAAGAAACCTTTGTTTATCAAAGACCTAGTTCAGGACTTCAATCTAGAAACAACCCAATTCAAATCACCCTTAGCCCACCAACTTGAGCCTATGGGATCATTGGCATGATTATGTCACCACTCGAAAAAGGTTGGTTCAGGGACAAAAAGGGTACTTTAACATTGTTTCAGTCTCTAAGTTTCCTCACATAAAGAATCGATATCTATTTTGCCTGCTTCATAGTAGTTCATCCTTGCTGCTTCTCTTTGGACCCGTTTGGTTTGCGGAAAGAACTTTTCTTCCTAAGAAGTAACTTCTTGGAAAGTTACTTTCTGATAATAGAATTTTGGTATGTTTGATTGACCATGAAAAGATGACTTATTATAAAGTAATTTATATTTGGACGAGCACCTATTTTTCTGAAAAACTATGTAAAATACCTATTATACCCTTAATAGATATAAAACCATATATTTTTACGCATTAACTTTATATAAATATAAATATTATATTTATATTAATATTAATATAATATTAATATATTATAATATAATATTAGATTATAATAATTTATTATATTAATATAATACTAATATATTAATATTATATTAATATAATATAAATATTTTAATATAAAAATTTATTAATATAGATATAAATATAATATTATATTAATATAAAGATTATATTTATATTAATAAAAATATTATATTAAAATATATATTAAAATAATATTAAAATATAATAAATATTAATATTATATTTATATAAATATTAAGATAATATTAATATAATATTATATTACTATTCAGTATTTCATTCTAACCATCCATTGATATTTTACTAAATTTTAGCTATGGATCTTAAAAAGATATTTTAGAAAAAAAAATACCACCACTTCTCATGTCACAAGAAGTGCCAAAACCTATCTCTCCCATGGATTTTCATTTCTCATGAAATATGAAAAGTGACTTTTCATGGGAAGTACTTTTTTCATTCTCTCTCCTCTTAAAACTCTAACTAAACAAGAAGCTCTTTCTCCACTTCTCAAGAAGTATCTTTTCTCCCCTCCACTTCCCATCAACCAAACGAGTCTTTTATTCAACTTATAGCATGATCCTTCAAATCGCAATTCAATCAACCTTCTCTACCATATTTATTCAGAATGTCAAGTGTCCTTTCACTGTTCTTTTAGGTGCTCATGAAAGCTCAATGCCTTGGTTTAAGATTCAGAATCTCTTATCTGATTCGATCTCATAGCTGCCATACATATGCTGATCCCTAGGTATCAAGATGAGGTGTAAATATAAGGTAAGAGAGTACACTATGCTTTCACAAATAAGCTCAAACAGCTTTCTCTAAGAGGAGAGAGAGTGGGAGACTCAAAAAGGCTTAAACTAAAGGCCAAGTCTCTAATGGAGTCTACTTATAATACCCAAACAACAAATCTCAAACTAGCTACAAAAAAAAAAAAACCAGCATTTGGTTTACACATGCTGGGCTGTGGGTGACTAAACAAAACTCCTGAAGGAATTTTCTTCCAATCGGGACACCCAAAATCACCCTAAAATCTGGTTTAAATCAAACTCAAATTCTCCCATAAAGCTCTATTTAAAGGCCTCAACCCTTTTGGTTCGTCCTAACCAGAGTTTGGTCGCCATTCGCCGCCCTTTTCCTCTTCATTTCCTTTTGATTACTGGTGATTTAGTCTTGATTTGGCCGTCAGAAATTGGATCAAATCTCATGAAAAATTAGGTAAGAACCCAACATTCTTTGACTTGCCCTCCTCTCCTTCTTTTGTAGCTCCTAGGTCTCGAATTTCGGTCGATCTCTCACCGGATTTCTTCTTGAAAATGCTGATTTCCAATTTTCCTAGTTTTTAACATTTTGTTCTTGATGTTTCGATGTCGTTTGCCACTGTTGGTGACTAGACCAAGGCCCCTAATCACCATCATGGTCTACCCTTCCAGCCACAGGTGCCACCGACTAGGAGGAGGACCTTCTCCTGCTTTGAAATAAGAGGGGTGATAGATTCTCTATTCCATGAAAGAAGAAAATATGAAGAAAAAGAAAGAGAAAAACAAAAGAAAAGAAAAAGGGAAAAACAAAAGAAGAAAAAAAGTGTGAGAGATTCTCTCTCTTCCATTTTCTCCCTTCTGTCTCTTCACATGCTTCCATTATTTCTCTCTAGAAAGTTTTATTCTCTCTATAGATTATTTTTCTCTTTATAAATTTCTCTCTCTATGATTGATCTAGTAAAAAAGTATTTTAAAGAGAATCCTAATCCGTGACCATCGGACAGTATGCTGGCATTCATCTTGGCTAGGTTTGGATATCATTAGACTTAATCATCCATGATTTTTGTCAAACCATCTATAAACTAATTTAATCATGATTTGATTCAATCATTTTGATTAGACCGATCAAGATATCAAGTAGTGTCGTCTGATCGACCATATTCTATCTCATCAATTTCTCTTTCTTTTGATATTCTCTCTGTATGTGATTTATGAATCAAGTGAATCCGACCTATTGTTATGAATCTGAGTTGATTCTAATAGGAAGTTTTGAACTACTCTATTAGTTGAACAACATATCCATACCATCCGAGTCTTTGTTGAGCATCATAAATTTGATCTTTGTTGATCTCTATCAAATCATTATATTTTAAGTGATCTTGATTAGATAAAATTATTTGATTAAATTGACTCTTAACTGTCAAATTAGTATACCAACCTTCACTTTGACTTTTGTCGGATACTATTGATTTGATCATCCTTGATCTTTGTTGAAGTATCTATCTTCTATTCTAATCATGATCACATAAAATTATCTTAGTTGGACTAACTAAGATGTTGGATGCCACTACTTTGCCAGCCTTATGAAGGTGTTAGAACTTAGAATTTTTATTAGTTTTATTTTAAGATTGATAGAAAACTATATTCTGAATAATAGATTCTGAAGGATGCTTTTAGGATTGATTGAATCTGTCCATTCAGTATTTCATAGAGGTAAGTAATGAACCATCTTCTCAAGATATTTATAATTTATTTTAAAAATAAATAATTAGTCTCTGAAATTATGCATAAATTAAGAACTATATTTTAAACAGCAAGTGATTTTCAAATTGAGATTCTGGAATATTATGGTTTATAAATTTATTATAGAATATATATGAAATTATAATAGATATATTTCTTACAAAAGTGTTTGGATATGGATTGGATTTTATGCACTCAGCCTAATTATGTTCTGTACCTTGCCAATTGGGGTTATGCATTGGTACTTTAGATCTTACAAATAAAGATTGTGCATTGGATTCTAGACTCTGCTAATGGGGGATATGCATTGGTACTCTATTTGAGCTTATTATTTCTATTCTGACCCTGCTATAGGGATAAGTATGGTCATAGTTCCGATTGTTGAGTTATATATATTTTATTTTGATTCAAATATATGATTATGTAAATATATAAATATTTAAAAAAAATTAATTTACATATAATTAGTATGAAATATGTTCTTATATTTATTTTTTGCATTAATTTTTGAACACCATATTTTATGAATATATCTGGAATATCTAGTTAAGATATTCATTATTTACTAGACTATTGAGCACATCACTTCTCCTTTCTTTAAAGATTCGATTCTTAATTGTGGACATGGGTACTACTTTAAGAGTGAGTTTAAAAGCAAGAACCGATAGTATCAATCAAGTTTAGACATAGACTTATTGTTAGATAGGTGTCCTAAAAGCCAATTATTAGCTGACATATTATGTAATTTTAGGACTTAACTTTATACTTATAACATTTTTATTATTAATAAAAGATATTTTTATTTTTAATTATATTTATGTATCCATGATTTATCCTAAAAATTAACAAAGGTGATTTTTATATATCCTCAAGGTGTTGAGAATTTGAGACATACATTAATTAGTGGTTAGTTTTTAAATACTCCCAATCAAAAGATCGTCATGAAGGATAGTGATCAATCCATTTAAGATCGGTGCACTGTTCACCTCTCTTATGGATAGATGAGTCTTAGATCTGTAGTGTAAAGATACTAGGGTGAGAGTACGGATGATTGTCAGAGAACAACTTGCACGGAGTGTGACCAACATAAGAAATCACTTGAATATTTACTCACTCGTCAATGGTTATCTCGATACTGCAATAGTATGAGTGGTCCTCTGACCTGCGATATTATCAGCTATTCACAGTGAGGCTGTTGAGTTTGACCGCACGTTCTCTTGATCCCTAACCATTTGGAACCTTGCTATGTATGTTGGCTATAGTAGGTTCAGATTCATTGTTAGAAGGAAGATGTACCTAGAAAAAATCTATCAATTTTGGTAAAAAAAGAGAAGTCCTATGCAATTTATGAGACTGAGTTTAGAAAGTCTTTGGCCAAAGCAAGTGTGAATACTAAAAAAGAGTTTCCACAGAATTCACAAGTGAACTTAAGTCGAGCCAATCTAACATATGACTGATGATAGGATCTGACAGTTAGAGTTTCATGGTTTCATGCATGCAAAAATTTTTCAAAATAAGTATGTAGTGAAATTTAAAATTTTTAGATTAAATCTAATTTAATCTAAGTATGCATAAGATCAAATCTTAAAATCATAAACAGGATCATCATATGTGAGATAGGATTCAGATACAAAAATTAAATAGAAAAAAATAAATAGAGAACATACTTTGGTATGGATCAATCTTCACCACGAACTGATGATCATGGATATCTTTCGAAGATCCCTTGAAGCCGCACAAGTGTCCGACCTCTATGGATATCCACATGAGATTTTGATCTGATCAAAAGCTTATTGATCTCACTAAAGTGCTAGCTCCCTTGCAGAGATCACATCTTGATGGTTGAAAACTTTTTTTTCTCTCAAGATACTCTTAGAGAAGGAGAAGAAGAAAGAGGATGTTGATCTCTACGTTAAAGATCATGAGAAGAACCATTTCTTCTCTTTTCTTCTTAAAATCCATGCACCAAATCTCTACACTAGAGATGTAAAAATTTTATCTAATTTTTGGACAAAGAGAAGAGGAGAAACCTATGTCCAAACATGGACAAAAGAGAGAGAAGAGGATGTCCTAACAACCAACCTTTGATTGTTGGTAAGAAAAAAGAGATAGGATCAACCAAACCTCAAGCCATCAAGCTTCATCTCGTGCCTCTCTTCTCTATTTTTCATGCATGCCTCCTCATCCTTTTGGCATCCAAAGCTGATCATCATCAGGTTGCTTCCGCCCCATATTGATCTTCACATTTAAATAGGAGAGGGGATAAGGAGTTGGGTAGGAAGATAAGAGTCCAAACCTTTTAGGACTCTTGTTTTATTGCCACCCAACTACACATCTTTTGCGTCAATTATTTCCCACGACAAAACTCTCTTGGGCATGATAGATCTCACGCAAAAGACCTCACAAAAAAAGGAGCATGGAAAATTTTTGGCGTCCAAAATCAAGTGGGCGTGGGCTTCTTATGGTGCATGGAGAGGGATGAGTTTTAAGATCATGGGACTCTTCTTTTAGGTGGCTGATTTAAATCAATTAAAACTCTAACCAATGCTAATCGTATTAGAAATTAATTAGATCCAAATAGATAGAAATCTAAATTTGATTTGGAGCCCAAACTATTTAGATTAGATATCACCTAATTAGAGAAGGAGTCCTAGTCTTTTTGGACTCTCTCTTGGTGCTTGAGTCAAATTTAATTTAATCCTAATCTAATTAGGATTTGATGCATCCATGAATATGAGAATTTTCAGTCCAAATAGAAACTCAAACATTCTTATTTAGATCCTAGTCTAATTAAAAATTGAGTCAAACTCAAATCCTAATTCAATTAGGAATCAATCTCTCATGCAATTTGGTTATCTCATAACCCAATTAGGTTTGATCAAATCAAACCCATGTCAAGTCAAATTAAATCTAATTTAATTAGACTTGATACAAGCTCCATATCTCAATCAACTTGAGCCAACTAGCAATCCTGTTACTAATTAATCCTCCTTTAACTCACTAACTCTTTAATGAGTTACTTAATGCAACTTTTGCATTGGATCAATCATCAATCAAATTGATAATCAAATCCTATCATAATTCATAATCGTAATTTAACTATCTAATCAGTCAAAAGCTTCTTTGTGTGTGATCCCATAGATTTTATTCTGTCGGTAGTGAGATATATTGTAATCTCTATCACAATATCATTAAAAAATTTTTCAATGGGTTGGAATCATTCCAACTCTGCCCATCAAGGATCATCGATCATCAAGATAATGCTCGTGGGTCTCACAATCCACTAGTAACACCTAGCAGTATGTAGTGGTAATCCAGCAGAATAAAAGGTGATAAACCTCTAGGTGTAGTTAACGTATGATATAATCTCTCTATCGTGAGTCCCGATCAGATGGCAGGTCATGGATAAATCATTAAACCTCATCGTCGGTCATATGATAGATTCAATCAGCTCGAGTTCATATGTGATTCTTATGAAAACTCTTTTTCATTGATCACACTACTATGGTCATAGACTTAAAAACTCAGCTTCTTAAATCTCATAGGACTATTCTCTTCTACTAGGATCGATAGATCCCATCTAGATGTATATTCTACTCTTACAGTGGACCAACTATTACTAACATCCAGTACAAGAGCTCATTGAAACCCATGTTTATGTGTCAGTCAAACTCCAGCAGCGTCACTACGAGTAGCTATAGCACCGCAGATCAAAGGACTAGTCATACAACTGCAGCATCGAGAAAGTTACTAACGAGTGAGCAGACATCCATGTGACTTCTTATGTTGGTCACGCTCAGTGCTAGTTGTTCTCTAACAACTACCTGCACTCTCGCTCCAGTGTCACTACATCACAGACTCGAGATCCATCTGTCCAAAGAAAGCGATCCGTGCACTGATCTATCTGGATCAATCACCATCTCCATGATGATCCTATGACTAGAAGTAATTTAAGAATTAACCATCAATGACACATATCTCAAATTCTCAACTCTTTAAAAATATATGTCATCATCTTGTTAATCCCTTGAATGATTCATGGACACATAAAATATGAATGATTATATAAATATCCATAAAGTATAAAATTATATCCTAGAGATATAATATGCGTCAGCCAAGATTGACTTCTACAGCATACATCCAACAATCTCTCACTTACACTAAAGTCAATCTGCCATGTACCAAGCCCCATTTACACAAGACAGACTTTAGTCTTTGGCTAGCTAAGTGACTTACCAGTGGGTTATCCATATCATATGTAGAGTTTGCTCTATCTACCTTAATGTATTTCTACTTGAGGTAGTTGCGTGTTCTGTTGCTCTATGTGCTTGGATATCTGATGAGACCTAGACTCCTTAGCAAGAACAATGGTACCATTATCTTTACAGTATAGTGTCACAGTATCTGATGGTATGACAATCAGTTATGCAACTAATATTAAAATCAGAATGGATCCTACACATCTACAGTGTACTCAGCTTCCATCGATCGATTGCTTGAAATCCTTTTAAGATATCGACATGATTACACCTATGATGTAGACATTCTACTATCAACATAAGACATAAAATCTGAATTGGTATATCCTCTCACTCCTAGCTTTGATCTTTTTTCAAATTAAAACAAATCTTTAGTTTTGTTTTCACAGCAATCCAATGCGCTCAGTCTGAATACAACTGATATCTACTCATGACATTCACAGTATTATCTATATCAGTTCAAGTACATTATATGGCATACATATGTGCCCAAGAGTATAGTAGATCCCTCTCCGAGATTTCTATGCTGAATCCTTTCAGCATCTACTCTCTGTACTTTATCTGTAAAAATACAAGCATCCAATTGCATCTATCTCTATAGATTTTTAAGATGCTTGCTTTATGTCTTTCATGGAGAATTCTATATTCAACCATATTTTAACCGATGTCAGTATTGGATACTCCCACTGATCCTTTTGAAAACTCATAATTTTTTATTTTTGATCAAATAATTTGATCATATCATTGAAATGAATGTCCCAACTCTAAGATTATTACAAACTTTGTGATCACATATCACAAGAAGTAAAATCCATAAGCTACTCCATATAGAAATCTTCAAAAGATATCTGATCAAAAAAGCCATTTCACATCCCTTTTTTAGAGTCGATGTCTGACATTACCTCATTGTAGGTTTTGGGATTATCTCTACGTTCTCCATCTCTCATGAGAAATAATTTTCTCTACATCCTCTGTTAAGCATACCCAAGTACCTTTCGAAAAGATTGGAGATCCTACTATATGTACGAGGTAGAGAAGAAATATACATCTACTGGCTCATCATGAATAGATTCTTTAGGTCTTATAGCTCGCTGCTCATCGGAGACACTCTCTTTGAGCTTAACCTTCCTCCCACTGCTTCATCTTGGTTAAATAATTTTTTAAGAAGATAGCATGTCGGGTTTCAATTACATTGTAATCCTTTCAAAAGGTAATATCCCAAACTCTTTTAGGATGAGCTTTATAGACCTATCCTCTAACATATCCACCTGCTGTCTTTGACACGGGTTGGACATCTTTGGATCTCAAAATAATCAAGATTCAGTTCTCACCATGCCATATCTTATATGGTGTGATAGAAACAGATTTAGAGAGAATCCAATTCTATAGAAATAAAGTATATCCCTAAAGAAACATAAATAAATTAGTGAATTCTATCATGGATCGGATCATATCTCATATGGTCCCATGACTCTTCTTATCTCGTTGAGCTGAGATATACTAAAAGATGTCCAATATGAAACTTTACCATTTTATGAGATAACTGAAAAATTCTTTTCATTGGTATTACATCTTCGATCTAATCGAAATACCTTTAAAATTTTTTGGATTTGCTTCTCTACTTAACATCTGAATTCTTTGAACTTTTTAAAATTTTAGATTTGTATCTTATATACTTACCCATACCATGAATGATCATCAGTAAAGGTAACGAAGTAGAGACAACGTCCTTTGTTAGCACATCACATGGGCTACACACATCAAATGTGTACAAAGATAAATATCTCAGTGGTCTTTTTTCTCTTGTCCTACAAAAATAGCTTGGTCATATTTTCTCAAAGAGAAGATACACAAATTAGATATGACTCAGCAGTTAATGAGCCCAAAGGCTCATATTTCTCCAGTTTGTTAATCATTTCTTCTCCAATATGACTTAGCCTAAGGTTCCATATATACTTTGAGGTTTATCTCAACTTTGGATCTCTCAGATCTAATGGCATTCACTACTCGCTCAATTAGGTTCACAAATGCATCACCATACAAATGATAGAGACCGTCTCTAAGAACTAAATCCAAACAATAATCACAAAGGATAGATATCCATGGCCACAGCAGCAACTCTTGTCCTGTTGTCAATTTAAAGGTTACTTCTTTATCCCTCTACCTTTTCATCGACTCTATAAAATTACTAGAGTCTATAGCTCAACTGGGAGAAGAGGAAATCGTAAGAATAGTATTGAGTAATTTCGACATACCTACTCTAGGCGTGTCTTTATTTCTTTAGGCTTTTCAGATATTTACCTTTGAACTCTTTCAAGGTTTCTTAGTTACCAACACTTTGACCAATTTAGATAAGATGCCAAGATGGTCATTCATATAGTAGTTTACTATAAACTATCCATATAAACTAATCAGAGATCGCAGGATTAAATCCATAAGCAATTCCTTATGCATGGTCATGTCAAGCCTTTTAAGCTCCTTAATATCCTTGATCATTATCAAATAACGATCATAGACTGATTGCCCATCATGCATCTCATGCACTGTGTGACTCTGATCATCTCACAATACTTGTAAGTAAATCAATGTGTCATTGGTAGTGTACATGTGCTAATGCATACATTGGAGTTCATCTAATATGGACTTCAACATATAGCACCTATCTTTATTATCATTGTCCATCCACTCATCAAGTATAACTTATTGATTTTGGATAGGACAGGCTGTTAACATCAAAATAATCTGGTAGAGATATTGCTTAATTAAGAACGATTCTTAAGTTTGTGAGCCAGTTTATGTAATTGGTTTCGATTAATTGATTGATATCTAAGATTCAAGCTAGAGGGTTAGAAGTTGACACAATTAATAACAGAGAGCAAAAATTTTAATTGGATGTTTGTACTTATTTCATAATTTACTTTAGAGACTTTTAGATGCAAAAATGATTCTCACTATTTTATCAGATCTCCCACACTCCTCGGATGGAGAAACAAAAATTCTAACATGATAACTAAATTTTTAGTGGGTGCTGTGGTCCCACCGATGTCGTGCACCTCATCTAACAGTTATTGATAACACGAACAAACATCGATGCATAGACAACTCTTTGCCCAGATGCTTCTCTAAGCATGTTGCAGCTACTTGATCTCTAAGTCATATGGGCTCATCTAACAGTTATTGTCTGCACTCTTTAGTTAAGTCAGACCCACCATTCACAAGCAGGTGCAAAGCCATCATTGGATCCCTCATCTAACAGTTGTTGGGCCCAACTCCATCTTTACTCTGGAGCAACTCTTTGCTAATAGAGTAGTTGTGTGTTCCTGATGCAATTGAACCATTGTGACCAATCGAGAATAATCAACGTCGGTAGCATGCCCACACATCTACAATGATAGAAGATCATTGGACTTAATATTTATAGAGAGATTTAGATTTAGATCTCATCTAATCAGTCATCATATGACTGATCTAATTGGCATGGGCTAAATTAAATCATCAAGTAACCATATTTGAGACTCAATCTTCCAAATTGGCTAGATAAGTGAAGATTGGTGGGGGTCCCACTGTTGCTTTCTTTAGTATCAATAAATTGGCCAGATCAGCGAATGTAATCAATTAAACAACTACTTTTCATTTACTTGCCTTAGACACTAATTAGTTAATTGATCCGAATAGATTAGCTTAGGTGAATCAGATTCGAGCCATAGAGCCGAATTAGGTCCTTAGGTTAATCGATTCTACATATGGGTGTCAATTGATTCGATCAACAATAATTGTATGATCTTGAGCTCTATTGACCTCATCCTAATCAATACTTGAATCAGTTCGATCAGCTGCTAAATCAATTTAGACCCAATATAATCAAATCATAAATCCTAGATGTAATCCAATTATATGACCTAATTTGATCTACCCATGACCAATTTCTCATGCATAAACACTAATTTCATATCTTAAATCTAAATTTTTAGATCTAAATTTTTTACATAAAAAATATATTTTGATCTTAAAATAATTTTAGATTATACATACAAATATATATCATATACATGAATAAGTTCAGATCATAGAAATAAATTTTAGCCCTAAACATACTTTCATATATCATATATACAAATCAAAATAGATCTCGAAACTCTTTTCAGATCTAAACAACAAAACATATATCACATATATGTTAAAAAATCAAATCTAAAATTCTATTTAATTAAAAATTTTAACATCATTCTAGGACAACCATTCAGCATAATAAGTTATGCCAGGGCAACCTTATGTCAGAACGATATCAAAAACTTTCAGATCTGAAATTTTTTCTATAGATTTCAGATCTAAATTCTAATCTCATGCATATGACATAGCTCTGATATCACTGTTGGAGTTTCATGATTTCATGCATGCAAAAAATTTTCAAAATAAATATGCAGTAAAATTTAAAATTTTCAGATTAAATCTAATTTAATCTAAGTATGCATAAGATCAAATCTTAAAATTATAAATAAGATTATCATATGTGAGATAGAATTCAAATACAAAAATCAAATTAAAAAAAAATAAATAGAGAACATACCTTTGCACAGATCAAACTTCACCGTGAACTGATGATCGTGGATGTCTTTTGAAGGTCCCTTGAAGCCGCACAAGTGTCCGACTTTTACGGATCGTCATATGAGACTTCAATCTGATCAAAAATTTATTGATCTCATTAGGGTGCTAGCTTCCTTACAGAGATCGCATCTTGACGGTTGAAAATCTTCTTTTCTCTCAAAATACTCTTAGAGAAGAAGAAGAAGTAGGAGGATGTTGATCTCTACGCTAGAGATCATGAGAAGAACCCTTTCTTCTCTTTTCTTTCTAACACTCATGCACCAAATCTCTACACCAGAGATGTAAGAATTTTGTCCAACTTTTGGACAAAAAGAAAAGGAGAAACCCATATCCAAACATGGACAAAAGAGAGAGAAGAGGATATCCTAACAACCAACCTTTGGTTGTTGGTAAGAAAGAAGTGATAGGATCAACCAAACCTCACACCATCAAGCTTTATCCCGTGCCTCTTTTCTCTTCTATTTTTCATGCACGCCTCCTCATTCTTTTGGCATCCAAAGCTGATCATCATCAGGTTGGTTCTGCCCCATATTGATCATCATGTTTAAATAGGAGAGGGGTAAGGAGTTGAGTAGGAAGATAAGAGTCCAAACCTTTTAGGACTCTTGTTTTATTGCCGCCCAACTACACATCTTTTGCACCAATTATTTCCCACAAAAAAACTCTCTTGGGCATGATATATCTCACGCAAAAGACCTCATGGAAAAAGGAGGAGCGTGGAAAATTTTTGGCATCCAAAATCAAGTGGGTGTGGGCTTCTTATGGCACATGAAGAGGGAGGAGTTTTAAGATCATGGGACTCTTCTTTTAGGTTGCCAATTTAAATCAATTAAAACTCTAACCAATCTTAATCGTATTAGAAATTGATTGGATCTAAATAGATAAAAATTCAAATCTGATTTGGAGCCCAAACTATTTAGATTAGATGTCACTTAATTAGAGGAGTCTTAGTCTTTTTGAACTCTCTCTTGGTGCTTGAGTCAAACTCAATTTAATCCTAATCTAATTAGGATTTGATGCACCCATGAATATGAGAATTTTTAGTCCAAATAGGAACTCAAACATTCTTATTTAGATCCTAGTCTAATTAGGAATTGAGTCAAACTCAAATCCTAATTCAATTAGGAATCAATCTCTCATGCAATTTGGTTATCTCATAATCCAATTAGGTTTGATCAAATCAAATCTATGTCAAGTCAAATTAAATCAAATTTAATTAGACTTGATGCAAGCTCCATAGCTCAATCAAATTGAGCCAACTAGCAATTCAATTACTAATTAATCTTCTTTTAACTCACTAACTCTTTAGTGAGTTACTTAATGCAATATTTGTATTGGATCAATCATCAATCAAATTGATAATCAAATTCTATCACGATTCATAATCATAATTTAACCATCTGATCAGTCAAAAGTCTCTTTGTGTGTGACCCCATAGGTTCTATTCTATCTGATAGTGAGATATATTATGATTTCTATCATAATATCATCAAAACTCTTTTCAATAGTTTGGAACCATTCTAACTCTGCCCACCAAGGATCATCAATCATCAAGATGATGCTCGTGGGTCTCATAATCCACCAATGATACCTAACAGTATGTAGTGACAATCCAGCAGAATAAAAGGTGATGAACCTTTAGGTGCAGTTAACGTATGATACAATCCCCCTATCATGAGTTCCGATCAGATAGCAGGTCATAGATAAATCGTCAAACCTCATCATCAGTCATATGATAGATTCAATCAGCTCGAGTCCATATGTGATTCTCATGGAAACTCTTTTTCATTAATCACACTGCTATGGTCATAGACTTAAAGACTCAGATTCTTAAATCTCATAGGACTATTTCTTTCTGCTAGGATCGATAGATCCCATTTAGGTATACACCCTACTCGTACAGTGGATCAACTGTCGTCAACATCCACTACTAGGGCTCATTGAGATCCATGTTTATGTATCAGTCAAACTCCAGTAGCCTCACTACGAGCAACTATAGCACTACAGATCAAAGGATCAGTCATATAACTGCAGCATCGAGAAAGTTACTAATGAGTGAGCAGATATCCTTATGACTTCTTATGTTGGTCATGCTCAGTGCTAGTTATTCTCTAACAACCACCTACACTCTCGCTCTAGTGTCACTACATCGCAGACTCGAGACCCATCTGTCCGAAGAAAGTGATCCATGCACTAGTCTATAGGATCAATCACTATCTCCATAATGATCCTATAACCAGGAATATTTAGGAATTAACCATCAATGACATATGTCTCAAATTCTCAACTCTTTGAGAATATATGTCATCATCTTGTTAATCCTTTGGATGATTCATGGACATATAAACTATGAATGATAATGTAAATACTCATAAAGTACAAAATCATATTCTAGAGATATGATATGTGTCAGCCAAGATTGGCTTCTAGGGCATATATCCAATACTGATGAGTTTTTCATGACCTCCATCAAGTTGGGACTCATGATAGAAGGATTGAATCATACGATAACTGCACCTAGAGATTCACACTTTTATTCTACCGAATTGCCACTACATACTGCTAGGTATCACTAATGGATTGTGGGACTTATCGAGCATCATTTTGATGATCGATAATCCTCAAAGGATAGAGTTGGAATTGTTCCAACCCATCGAAAGGAGTTTCGATGATATTGTGATGGAGATCATAATATATCTCACCATCTGATAAAATAGAACCTATGGGATCACATATTAAGGGATTAATCTTGAATTAACCAATTAAACTTATGAAATTCTAATTAGATTAGGATTTAGTGAAATCTTATTAGGTTTAAGAGAATCATGCTAGCATATGGTTAAACCCAATTCTTCTCTAGACTTGGATTCCTTATTAGATAAGGATTGGATCAAATCTATAGCCTTGAACCTAATCTAAATCTATTTTGATTTGAGTTTAGCTGAGCACCTATTTATGAGCTCAAAAGGATTGGATGACAAACTAATCTCCCCATTTTTTTTCTCTTGTTATTTCCTTATGTGGCATGAAATTATTAGAAAGAAGAGAGGAGGCGCAAGCCTCCCCTTTTGGAAAGTCCAAAGGGTGCAATCCCTTGGAGTTGGCGTGAGAATGAAAGAGGGGTCCACCCCCTCTTTTGTCTTGGTGTAAAAGGAGAGAGAGAGAGGGGCTACACACCCTCTCTTGTGTGCCAAAACCCTAGAGGGGTGCCAACGGAAGGAGAGAGAGAGGGGCTATGCACCCTCTTTTGTGTGCCAAAACCTTAGAGGGGTGCCAAGAGTTGGCACCCAAACTACTTAAAACCCTATCCATTTTCTAACTGTGATATCAGAGCCACTAATTTTTTAAGACATGTATAATCTGATTTTCATGATCTGAAAGTTTAGATGATTTAATATTGATCTTATACTGGTATAAGGTCACCCTAATATAGGGTTTACCCCTTATATTGAAAAAGTTATCCTAGCACAATATTGATCAATTTTGAAAACTATTTTTGAAATATTTAAATCAATATTTTAGATCTAAAAATTAATGTATATAATATATATTTATTCATATTAGATCTAAAATTAGAATGATTAAATATTCGCATCGAACTGGTATAAGGTTGTCCTGATATAGGATTTACCCCCCATATAGAAAAGGTTGTCCTAGTTTGATGCGAACCAATTTTTTGAAAAATATTTTTAAAATATTTTAATCATTATTTTAAATCTGATTGTGTATATATTTGATATGTGTAAATTTAGTTTTAGATCTAAAAATTAATATATATGTGTGTTGGGTATAAAATACCCCCCAGCCGAAGTTCGTGACAGGAGTGACCCTCCGGGGATCCAACCGACTTTCGACCTCCGACAACGTCTCTTCAAACCTCCCAGGCGGCCGAGCCTCCGCAACACTCTCAAGTTTTGCCGACGAACAGGACCCCGCCAGCGTCGACTGGATTCTTCACGACGTCCGGACTCCTATGGGAGTCGGACCTCATCCCCGACTCTGGCTGCAGGCAGACTTCGTCTGGACTCCTACGGGAGCCGGACTCCGCCCATGACTCCAATTGCAGGCAGACTTCGTCCGGACTCCTACGAGAGCCGGACTCCGCCCATGACTCCAATTACAGGCAGACTTCGTCCAGACTCCTACGGGACCCGGACTCCGTCCACGACTCCAATTGCAGGCAGACTTCGCCCAGACTCCTACGGGAGCCGAACTCTGCCCACGACTTCACCTGTAGACTCCATCTGGGCTCCTACGGGAGCCGGACTCCGCCCATGACTTCACCTGCAGACTTCGTTCGAACTCCTACGGGAGTCGGGTTCCACCCACGACTTCACTTACAGGTAAACTTCGTCTGGACTCCTACGAGAGCCGGACTTCACCCATAACTTCAATTGCAGGTAGACTTCGTCCGGACTCCTACGGGAGCCAGACTTCGCCCCCAACTCCAATTGAAGGAAGACTCAGCCCGGACTCCTACGGGGGCCGGATCTCGTCTCCGACTCCAACCGCAGGAAGACTCCGTTCGGACTTCATCCCCGACCTCAACTGCTGGAAGGCTTCGCCCGGACTCCTACGGGAGCCGGGCTCCATCCTCGACCTCGACTGCTGGTAAACTTCGTCCGGACTCCTACGGGAGCCGGACTTCGCCCCTGACTTTAATTGCAGGTAGACTTCGCCCAGACTCCTACGGGAGCCGGACTCTGCCCACGACTTCACCTGCAGACTCCGCTCGGGCTCCTACGGGAGCCGGACTCCACCCATGACTTCACCTGCAGACTTCGTCCGGACTCCTACGAGAGCCGAGTTCCGCCCACGACATCACTTACAGGTAAACTTCGTCCAGACTCCTACGGGAGCCGGACTTCACCCACAACTCCAATTGCAGGAAGACTTAGCCCGGACTCCTACGAGGGCCGAATCTCATCTCCGACTCTGGCCGCAGGAAGACTCCGTCCGCACTTCATCCCTGACCTCAACTGTTGGAAGGCTTCGCCCGAACTCCTACGGAAGCCGGGCTTCGTCCTCGACCTCGACTGCTGGTAAACTTCGTTTGGACTCCTAAGGGAGCCGGACTTCGCCCCTGACTTTGATTGCAGGTAGACTTCGCCCGGGCTCCTACGGGAGCCAGATCTCATCTCTGACTCCAGCTGCAGGAAGACTCCGTCCGGACTCCCACGGGGGCCGGACCTCATCCCCGACTTCGACTGAAGGAAGACTTCGTTCGGACTCCTACAGGAGCCAGACTCTAAGCTCCTCTCAGACAGGTAACTAACCACCTCTCTTCGCCAGACACTCCAGCCGAACTTCATCCGACAGGCCTGGACCCTCTGGCAGGCTGCAGCAACAGCCACGACTCTGCTCCACTTCTTGTGACGGATTCTGCGCGACCCTATCACTCCCTGGCGGGCCGCAGTAACGGCCATGACTCTGCTCCACTTTCTGCGATGGATTTCGTGCAGCTCCATCACTCCCTGGCAGACCGCAATAATGGCCACGATCCTGCTCCACTTTCTGCGATGGATACCGCGTGATTCTTCCATCCTCTGGCAAGTCGCGACAACGGATGCCGCTCCACCCCCCGCGACAGACTCCACGTGGCATGTCCTGGTGATAGCCACGATTCCACTCCACTACTCTTCGCAACAAACTCCTCCTGACTCTGGGCAGCCCACTGCCAGACGGTTACAGACATCGCTATCAATCTGTTGCTCCCTCCGCCTATAAAAGAGGGACCCCAGATACGTTATTCTTTAAGCTCAAAATTCTATCTTAAAACTCTGCTAAAATTTTCATTCGAGCACTCCATTCTTGTTGAGACAGAAAACTGACTTGAGCATCGGAGGGTCTTGCCGGAGCAACCCCACCTCTGGTTTAGACTTCTTTTGCAGGTCCCGGCGGTGACCGTGACTCCCTCGACTCTAGCTTCTCCGATGCAAGTGGATTTTTGCACCAACAGGATTGGTGCTAGAGGAAGGAGCTGTGTCTTTGTAGTACCCTTGTTCTTAAAGGAGCGCTCAATAGGACCGCCTCTGATCATCTTCTCCGACATCCACTCCTCCTTCCCCCACTTGATCTTCGCCTGATGCCTCCCCGCAAAGCATCCACACGGCGATCCACGACCTCCACGGCCAGATCTCAGGCTCCGGCCTCACCTCCCGTCTCCCAGCCTCTACCCCCTCCTCCGGCAATGGTGGTTGGCACAGAGCAATTCGACCTACTGGTGCAGCAGGTCAGAGGCCTCACTGAAGCTGTGCAGGCCATGCAACAGCAGCAGCAGCCGTAGGCATCAGTGCGACCGGAAAGAGCATCGCCAGAACTGCAAAATCCGACGGTGGGACGGGCCACTTGGGCCAGCCGCCCAGTCTTTCCCGGAAAGATGAATCCAAGGGTGGAGAGCCCCCAGTCAGACCACGATTCCACCCCTGGAAGATCTCTACCTCCATCCTGCCAGAAGACCCTCGAGACCCGTAGTCGAGAGGATTTCCTGGATCAGAGGCTTCAGGAGATGAACCGACGGATCGAAGAACTCCGCCATGCTCCCCCCGCTTATGGTGACGACATTTGTACTGACCCTCCCTTTTCTCAAATGATCATGCAGGAGACAATCTCGCCAAACTTCAAGCTCCCCCAGTTTGAAAGCTACGACAGAACTTCAGAACCGATTGACCACCTGGAGGCCTTCCGGACGATGATGCTACTTCATGGCGTGCCCAACGTCATTCTATGCCGAGCCTTCCCATCCACCTTGAAGGGAGCGGCGAGAAACTGGTACTCGACACTGAAGTCGGGTACCATCTTTTTCTTTGATCAGATGAGCCACCAGTTTGTGGCTCATTTCATTAGCAACCGGCATCCCCGGAAGGGCTTGGAGTCCCTCATCAACATCAAGCAGAGGGAGGGGGAGTCCATTCGGGCCTACATCAACCGTTTCAATGTCGTCGCGCTGGAGGTCCGGAACTTGGACCAGTCGGTAGCAATGGCTGCTCTGAAGGGCGGCCTTCAGAAGAACGACATTTTGTTCTCCCTGGAGAAGAAGTACCCCAGGGATTTTGCTGACCTGTTGGCTCGGGCTGAAGGGTATGCCCAAGCGGAAGAAGCCTTCAAGATGAAGGATGAGGAGACCGCGAGAGAGCGGCAGGCGGGAGACTCGAGTAAGCCCGCAGTCGAAAAAGGGCCGAGAGAAGCTCGGCCACGTTCTCGAACTCCTCCTGGGCACAAGCGCATCCAGACTCCTCCTCGAGCATGCAGGTAGGGAAGCCCGGAGCGTCGAGCTCGACGGGCCTCTCCCCCAGGAAGGTTTCGCAACTATGCCCCCCTCAATGCATCAAAAACCCAAATGCTGATGGAAGTCAGAGGCAGCTCCCAAGGCCAGAGAGGATGCGCACGCACCCCGGGAAGTGCAACCCAAACAAGTTCTACCTCTACCATCGTGACCACGGCCATGACACGGAGGAATGCATCCAGCTTCGAGACGAGATCGAGGAGCTCATCCGGCGAGGTCGACTCGATAGGTTCATTCAGCGCCGGCCTGAGGGTAGAGAAGATCGGCCACGGGCCCTGCCGCAGCCTGAGCCACCGAGGAGGGAAGAGCAGCCCAGAGATCGGCCTCCAATCGGGATCATCAACTCCATCACTAGAGGACCTCAAAGAGGAGCAGACCTTCCATGACCATGGGACTCGAAAAGCCTGTAAATGTATTACTAACGACTTTGCTTTGAATCAAAATTTTTTTTGACTTTACATGTCTTTCCCTTTCGACATGGGCTTGTTACGACTAGGGATAACCCCTTCAAACAATCAAAATAAGGTCATGTTAGGAATAGAAGGAGAACCTCGTCCTAACATAAGTAAAATGAAAGTCCGATTATTTTAAGATCGGATTGGGGGAGAGGCCCATATAACGGCCCTTAGGTGCCCCCATGGCCACGTTAGGAACAGGAGGAGAACCTCATCCTAACATAAACAAAATGAAAGTCTGATTATTTTAAGGTCGGATTGGGGGAGAGGCCGCCATGCTAGGAACAGGAGGAGAACCTCGTCCTAGCATGAGCAAAGTCGAAGGCCCGGTTCTTTTAGATCGGATGGGGGGAGAGGCCTTACAACGTCCTTATGCGCCCCCACAGCCATGTTAGGGATATGAGGAGAACCTCGTCCTAACATGAGCAAAGTGAAAGGCCCGATTCTTTTAGACCGGATGGGGGGAGAGGCCTTACAACACCCTTATGCGCCCCCACAGCCATGTTAGGGACAGGAGGAAAACCTCGCCCTAACATGAGCAAAGTCGAAGGCCCGGTTTCTCTTAGACCGGATGGGGGGAGAGGCCAAACAACGCCCACATGTGCCCCCACAGCCATGTTAGGGATAGGAAGAGAACCTCGTCCAAACATGAGCAAAGTCGAAGGCCCGATTCTTTTAGACCGGATGGGGGGAGAGGCCCTTGCAACGACCCTTATGTGCCCCCACAATTCCGTTGGGAACAGGAGGAGAACCTCGTCCTAATCTGAGCTAAGATCGACTACGTCAAGAACAGAAGGAGAACCTCATCCTGATGATGATAAGAACCCAACTGTAGGAACCAGATCTAGGGTTTCAGGGTTAGATCTTGAAACTTTTTCAAGATCATACAGCGGAAGACTAAAATAAATCAAAATTTATTTTCTAAGATCAAAAAATCCCTAGATCTAAGATCCTATTACATGATTATTACATAGCATTAAATCAAAAATTAAAATATATATAAATATAGTAAGAACTACATGTTGATCATATCAACATGTTTCTATACTAGCTACATCTAATGTATGTATTAAATAATAGATCAGATCTATTACCTTGCAAGTTAGATGCTCTAACCTCGCTGATCCGGGCTTAAGGATGATGTTGCAAGCTGCACACGTGTCCGGCCTCTAGGAGTCGTCCACACGAGCCCACGAATCTCGATCAGAAGTCCTACTTCAGGAAATCAGCACAGTATGCTAGTACTGCGCTGATCCTTCTTTGATGGTTGATCAGGTGCCTCCTTCTTCTTGATTTGGACTCTTCCAAAGATGAAAAGTAGAAGGAGGAGTTTCAGATCTGAGACGCTCTCAGGAAACTCAAGATGGAAGGAGGAAAGATATGAAAATAAAAACCCTAGAAGAAGACCCTCTTCTTCTTCACATTTTTTTCTCTAGACACCCAAACTTGCGTCTTTTATATCTCCACGACCCAAAGGTATTTCTCTCTAATTTTTGGATGACAGAAATGCCTCTAAAAAGACTATCTCTCCTTAAAATTTCACAAAGAAACTCATCTTATATAGAGAGATATGATAGAGTCCTTGTCTAGGTCAAACACCTAATCAAGGCTTATCCAAACATGGCAAGTAAAGGGATGCCCAACTCTTGAGCACCTCCTTCATATTTTCGTGGATGGATCAACAGAAAAGGGTGCACAATGTAAACCCTAAAAGCCACGAAAATTCCAAAACAAATTTGGATAAATTCGGTGCAAAATTGAAAGAGTTTTGGATTTCTAAAACTCTATCTCATAGAATTCAAAATCCAAACTTATTCCTTTTAGATTTGATCCAAACCACCTTCCATGTAAGAAAGAAGAGAAGAGACCTTTTGTGAACGTGGGAGAAATCTGGGAGAGGGCTTTTGTCGCACAAAATAAGTGGAGATTGACGTTGAATAAGAGAGAGGGCATGGAGAAGGCTTATGTGGCGCAAGGTGGAATCCTAGTCCTACTAGGATTCTGTCTCATGACTTGTTTTAATTTGGTTTCCCAAACCAAATCAAATCAAAATTAGATCAACCCAATTAAAATAGGTCTTAACCTAATTAAGAACCTAATTTAATCAGATTAAATTAAATTTAAATCTGATTTAATTTTCTAATCAAATTAGAAATTAGATTGACCCAAGTCCTAGTTGAACTAGGAATAGTCTTTCCTTGCACTTGGCTTATCCAATAAACCAATTGGACTTGATCCAATCAAGCCCAAACCAAATCTAATTAAATTATATTTAATTAGACTTAATCTCAACCCATTGTCTTAATCAAATTAAGCCAATTAGCAATCAAATTGCTAATCGATCCTCCTGTAACACTTGTACTAGGTTAAATGTCAATCGTATTGATCATTTAACCCTAGAACGATTCTTAATCGTTGATCAACCATCCGATCGGATCATGAACTCTAATGTGTGTGACCTCATAGGTCCGAACCTAAGCCGGTAGCATAGAAATAAATTTCTATACCAATCGAAGTGACCATCTAGCAATGGTACCCGACGTCCGGATAGGTCGAATGTGTAGAACAACATCCTTAGAACCCATGCGGATATAGTTTTCATATAATTCATCCCCTTGACCAAAATGATCATAGGACACCCCAGAGTTCAACTGTCAACTCTGATCAGGTTGTCCACATTGTATTTCAAAATATCAAATCCATCTGATGGATTACCCTGGCCAAGGTTTTGCTAAATTGAAATACAGCGACTCATTCTTCTCCAACTCTTGGAGTGGTCAATCCCATCTCGATCACACTCTGACTTCCCAAGTACTTGACTGTGCCCAGAAGCCTTCCGTCCCTGAATTAGAAATTCAGTTAGTCCAGTACCAAAGCACAGTGAGTTGCTTGCAAGTCACTGAGGCGATCTCAGGTCTAAGAGACACTTATACCTATATCCCATCAGAGATATTCTCGACAGCAGAATGCTCTGGAGTTGGTCACGTTCAATGACGATGTACCCTTACATCTCACCTGTATGCCATACCAGTGTCTCCACACTCTTTGGTTAAGAGGACAACCAACCCATATGGCCTACAGCGACCTATGCTCGATAGAAGCTGTCGTCCTTATTACCAGCCTATCATTTGGTCGTGAACAGTTTTAAGGACTAATCGATAAATCCTCTCTTTATCGAATCTAAATAGTCCTAAGGACTTCATCATAACAACGGAGTTCATTAGAAGATGAAAGCTTATGATGAAAATACCAAATATATTTTATTTATTAACAAATCAATTACAATACTTGGTTGCTCAACCGTCAACAGCTTGACGATTGGCTTTTTAGGACACATTTCCCAACAACTCCCACTTGTCCTAAAGCCACTCGGCACAGTATCTAATACCCATCTTCGACTTGTGGTTGTCGAACTCCTTTATTGCCAGGGCTTTAGTGAAGGGGTCGGCTAGGTTCTCCTTTCCATCGATCTTTTGAAGATCGACATCACCTCGATCCACGATCTCTCAGACCAGGTGGAAGTGGCGCAAGATGTGCTTCATCCGCTGGTGTACTTTGGATTCCTTCACCTGAGCTATGGCACCAGTGCTGTCGCAGTAGAGCAGGACTAGACCATCGAGGGAGGGTGCTACTCCGAGCTCGTTGATGAATTTCCTCAGCCACACAGCTTCCTTCGCGGCATCCGATGCTGCGATGTACTCCGCTTCACAAACAGAGTCTGCCATAGTATGCTGCTTGGAACTCTTCCAGCAGATGGCTCCACCATTCAGAGTAAAGATATAACCCGACACGCTCCTGCTGTCATCATGGTCAGATTGGAAGCTGGAGTCTGTGAACCCCACAAGTTTCAGATCTGACTCGCCATAAACCAACCATTGGTCCTTAGTATTTCTCAAATACTTAAGGATGGCTTTAACCACTTTCCAGTGGTTTTCTCCAGGATCAGATTGGTATCTACTCACTACTCCTAGTGAGTATGCCACATCTGGTCTTGTACATGTTATGGCGTACATGATAGATCCCACGGCTAAAGCATATGGGACTCTACTCATACGCTCTCTCTCTTCAGGAGTTGTCGGACAATCCTTCTTAGAGAGAGAAATTCCTTGGCCTATCGGTAGATAGCCCTTCTTGGAATTCTCCATGCTGAACCTCTTCAGCACAGTGTCTATGTACATGGACTGGGATAACCCAAGCATCCTTTTAGATCTATCCCTATAGATCTTCATCCCTAGGATGTAGGATGCTTCACCCAAGTCCTTCATGGAGAACTGTGATGACAACCAAACTTTTATTCCCTGTAGTACGGGGATGTCATTCCCGATTAAGAGAATGTCATCCACGTACAAGACAAGGAATACCACAACTGGATCATTTGCCCATTTATAGATGCAGGGCTCTTCTCCATTCTTAATGAAGCCATACATTTTGATCACCTTATCAAAACGCATGTTCCAACTCCGAGAAGCTTGCTTCAATCCATAAATGGATCTCTGAAGCTTGCACACCTTGGACTCATCTGTGGATGTAAACCCTTTAGGTTGTATCATATACACCTCTTCAGTCAGCTCTCCATTCAGGAAAGCTATCTTTACATCCATCTGCCAGATCTCATAATCCAGATGGGCAGCTATTGCAAGTATTATCCGAATAGATTTGAGCATTGCCACAGGGAAAAGCGTCTCGTCATAGTCAATACCATAACGTTGACGATACCCCTTGGCAACCAGACGGGCTTTATAGGTCTCCACCTTTCCGTCTACGCCCCTCTTCCTTTTGAAGACCCATTTACACCCAATGGGTTTAACCCCTTCAGGTGGGTCAACCAATGTCCATACATCGTTGACCTTCATGGACTCCATTTCGGATTTCATGGCTTCAAGCCATTTCTCGGAATCAGGTCTCTGCATAGCATCCATATAGGTGATCGGATCCTCATTATTCTCATCAAGTTCAATGGGATCACCGTCCCAGATCAAGAAACCGTAGTATCTGTCCGGCTAACGCGGTACTCTACCGGATCACCTTAATGGTGCAGGTATATTGGGCTCCAGATCTGATCTAATCATATCCGACTCAGGTTCAGCTATTGGTGTCGGTCCTTCTACCTGTTGAACTTCATCAAGTTCAACCTTAGAGGCAACGGTTCCTTCACCAAGGAACTCCTTTTCTAAAAAGATTGCCTTAAGGCTGACGAACACCTTTTGAACATCAGCATGGTAGAAAAAATATCCTTTTATCTCTTTGGGGTACCCTATGAATGAGCATTTGTCAGACCTAGGTCCAAGTTTGTCTGTGACTAATCGTTTGACATAGGTCGGGCACCCCCAGACCCTAAGGTGTGAAAGTACTGGCTTACGCCCTATCCATATCTCATATGGAGTCTTAATTACAGACTTACTTGAAATCCTATTTAACAGATAACAGGCCGATTCGAGTGCATATCCCCAGAAGGATATCAGCAAGCTAGCAAAAACCCATCATGGATCGGACCATGTCTAACAAAGTCTGATTCCTCCTTTCAAACACACCATTATGCTGTGGTGTTCCTGGAGGAGTCCATTGGGAGAAAATCCCATTCTCTCCTAGATATGTGAGAAACTCACTAGAAAGGTATTCTCCTCCTCGATCAGATCGAAGAGTTTTAATACTCTTCCCAGTTTGTTTTTCTACTTCACTTCGGAATCGTTTGAACATTTCAAATGAATCCGACTTATGTTTCATCAGATAGACATATCCATATTGGGATAGGTCATCCGTGAAAGCTATGAAGTAGAAATATCCACCTCTAGCACTGGTGCTCATGGGCCCGCATACATCAGTATGTACTAGGCCCAAGAGCTCAGTAGCTCTCTCACCTTTTTCAGTAAAAGGTGACTTGGTCATTTTACCAAGAAGACAGAACTCACAGGTTGGAAGTGATTCACAATCACTGACTTTGAGGATTTCCTCTTGAGTCAACCTGTTTATTCTGTTCTTATTTATATGACCTAGCCTCCAATGCCATAAGTAGATATTTGACACACTATCTAATCTAGGGTGCTTGCCAGTAGAATAGACTCTTATCAGGCTTGATCTTTTTGGTCTGACTCTGCACAGATATCCCAGCTTGAACTTGCACCTTCTTGACTTTCTTCTTCTTGTTCTTCTTTCCTTTCTCAAAGGGTCGAGAACCAGAAGATGAACCTCCCACTGAGTTCACTGAGTTCACCGACTCCTTGAGGAGTTGGTGATCCTTCTCAAAGTTCTGAAGCAACCCCATTAACCCATGGTAGTTTACTTCAGGCTTTGTCATTCTATAATGAGTGAGGAATGGGAGACAAGACTTGGGCAGCGAGTTCAGTATTGCATCTTTCCCAAGCTGCTCATGCAAGGGAAAGCCGAGCTTGCTCAATCATTCCATCAGCTCGATCATGTACAATACATGATCAGTGATAGAGACTCCATCCCGTATTTTGGCGTTGAAGATGGCACAACTAGTCTTGTGCCTCTCTACGTCATCGAGTGTGCCAAAGGTATCCTCCAACACTTGAAGCATGTCCTTTGGCTGAGCCGTCTCGAATCTGCGACTGAACTCGTCGCTCATGATAGCAGCCAGCATGATACAGCGCACCGTGGTCCGGTCACTGAGCCACTTCTGGTAAGTGTCTCTAACTGTTCCACGTGCATTGACAGCTGGCTCCTCAGGTGCAGGATCCATTATCACATATAGGATCCGTTCATGCTCCAGGACTATCTTCAACTTTCGGTACCAGCTAATGAAGTTGGGTCCCACCAACTTATCATTGTCCAACAATGATCGGAGCGATAGGGAAGTGGCCATATTTGCACAAAGGAGAACCATAACCTAATTAGTAATTGATTCATTAAACCTAAAGATTTGAACTTTAATCAAAAGGTTTCTCCCACTATTTTATTCGAATTGGTAGCCTCTACCTTCAATTCGAGGAATTACCCTAATTCCTTAGCGGGTACTAGAATCCACTTAGACTGCACACAAGCCCAACTTTGGTTGGCCAACCCATGTACATCTAAGGGTAGGTTCATAACCAATTGTTTCTCTAAATAATTTCTAGTAATTTTAATTTTTCCCCAGAAACCTAATCAGTAGGCTTTGGCCTCCACTGTAAGGATCCAGTTAGGTCCAACCATTAACATGATCATACTTGGTGTATCTAACCAACGAATGATTAAGCCCAACTTTGGTTGGCTCACCTAACCACCATTAAAGAGATACTTCCAAGTCGTCATATGATGAGTGATAATTCCATTAGTCAACAAGCACCAGGCCTTTGGGTCTGCAATGATTATTGAGTTCATGGACTCATTATCAAACACCTTAATGGGAGGCTATGACTCAGTTATCTCCATAACTTTATCATTTTAAGGACCTAATAATTTTAGAGGATTTAAATAATATAGAGGATGAGATCAGATGAACCAGCTTATCATGATCCTCCCACTGGCTTCACCAAGTCAGCTTAAGGGAGACCAGGGCTGGTCTAGGAGCACCTAAATCAGTCACACTGATTTACCTAGCTGACATGGGTCAGCTCGAATAGTCAAGTGATCCGATCAAAACATAATTTCACCAAGAGGCCAGGTAAGTTCGATCAGTGGGAGGGTCTGCCAAAGCTTGCCTTAGACACCATCATGAATGGCCAGGTAAGCGGGCTCCCAATTAAAAACCACCGCTCTGGTTTATCTTAGACACCAACTGGTTTAATTAGTTTCGATTAGATCAACCTAACAGTTCGTGCTAGACCGCTTAGCCAAGAATCAAGTCCATTTGGTTCTCATTAAAGACATGGACTTGACCAACTACAACTATTGTAATTGATCTAGAGAATCCTTGACCTAATCTAAGACAACAATTGATTAGATTTAGTTAATTCTCTAATTAAGTCCATCTTTAATCTAACCATAGGTCTAACCCAATTAATGGACCTAATTTCCACTAACCCATTAACCCAATGTGTTATGATTTGTGTCTTAGGTTCTTCAATTCACAATCCTAGAACCTAATCAAACAACTTCTTAATTCTTAATTAAGTTTTGGGCTGAGGGTTGGGTTCGGCTTTTCAAAAAATAATTTTCATATTTGTAAAATAATTTTATAATATGATTCTACCAATCATATTGCATGTTTGATTCATAATCAAGATGCAAGTGAAATAAACATGAAACTACTTTAGATCTAATCTAAACAGGTTCATGTAATTGAAACAATTTCAACTTTAAATAATTTCTTTGCATAAAAATTATTAACAAAGAGATTTTATTTTAGATTTAAACATCTTTTAAATCTAATAAATCATAAATTTAATCTAGATCATATCTAACAAATTTATGATTAAAGATAGATCTACACAAACTAGGACAACCTTTGCACTGTAAGGGGTAAACCTTACAGCAGGACAACCTTGCAGTTTGTGATTGATCTAAAATTTTAATTTCAGATTTAATAATCAGATTATAAATTAGATCTAATCTAAGAAATAATCTAAGCATGTATAAATAATCATGTAATAAAGAACCTAGGCTCTGATACCAATTGTAGGAACCAGATCTAGGGTTTCAGGATTAGATCTTGAAACTTTTTCAAGATCATACAGCGGAAGACTAAAATAAATTAAAATTTATTTTCTAAGATTAGAAAATCCCTAGATCTAAGATCCTATTACATGATTATTACATAGCATTAAATTAAAAATTAAAATATATATAAATATAGTAAGAACTATATGTTGATCATATCAACATGTTTCTATACTAGCTACATCTAATGTATGTATTAAATAATAGATCAGATCTATTACCTTGCAAGTTAGATGCTCTAACCTCGCTGATCCGGGCTTAAGGATGATGTTGCAAGCCGCACACGCGTCCGGCCTCTAGGAGTCATCCACACGAGCCCACGAATCTCGATCAGAAGTCCTGCTTCAGGAAATCAGCACAGTATGCTAGTACTGCGCTGATCCTTCTTTGATGGTTGATCAGGTGCCTCCTTCTTCTTGATTTGGACTCTTCCAAAGATGAAAAGTAGAAGGAGGAGTTTCAGATCTGAGACGCTCTCAGAAAACTCAAGATGGAAGGAGGAAAGATATGAAAATAAAAAGCCTAGAAGAAGACCCTCTTCTTCTTCACGTTTTTTTCTCTAGATACCCAAACTTGCATCTTCTATATCTCCACGACCCAAAGGTATTTCTCTATGATTTTTGGATGGAAGAAAGGCCTCTCAAAAAACTATCTCCCCCTAAAATTTCATGAAGAAACTCATCTTATATAGAGAGATATAATAGAGTCCTTGTCTAGGTCAAACACCTAGTCAAGGCTTATCCAAACATGGCAAGTAAAGGGACGCCCAACTCTTGAGCACCTCCTTCATATTTTTGTGGATGGATCAACAGAAAAGGGTGCACAATGTAAACCCTAAAAGCCATGAAAATTCTAAAATAAATTTGGATAAATTCGGTGCAAAATTGAAAGAGTTTTGAATTTCTAAAACTCTATCTCATAGAATTCAAAATCCAAACTTATTCCTTTTAGATTTGATCCAAACCACCTTCCATGTAAGAAAGAAGAGAAGAGACCTTTTGTGAACGTGGGAGAAATCTAGGAGAGGGCTTTTGTCGCACAAAATAAGTGGAGATTGACATTGAATAAGAGAGAGGGCATGGAGAAGGCTTATGTGGCGCAAGGTGGAATCCTAGTCCTACTAGGATTCTGTCTCATGACTTGTTTTAATTTGGTTTTCCAAACCAAATCAAATCAAAATTAGATCAACCCAATTAAAATAGGTCTTAACTTAATTAAGAACCTAATTTAATCAGATTAAATTAGATTTAAATCTGATTTAATTTTCTAATCAAATTAGAAATTAGATTGACCCAAGTCCTAGTTGAACTAGGAATAGTCTTTCCTTGCACTTGGCTTATCCAATAAACCAATTGGACTTGATCCAATCAAGCCCAAACTAAATCTAATTAAATCATATTTAATTAGACTTAATCTCAGCCCATTGGCTTAATCAAATTAAGCCAATTAGCAATCAAATTGCTAATCGATCCTCCTGTAACACTTGTACTGGGTTAAATGTCAATCGTATTGATCATTTAACCCTAGAACGATTCTTAATCGTTGATCAACCATCCGATCGGATCATGAACTCTAATGTGTGTGACCTCATAGGTCCGAACCTAAGCCGGTAGCATAGAAACAAATTCTTATACCAATCGAAGTGACCATCTAGCAATGGTACCCGACGTCCGGATAGGTCGAATGTGTAGAACAACATCCTTAGAACCCATGCGGATATAGTTTTCATATAATTTATCCCCTTGACCAAAATGATCATAGGACACCCCAGAGTTCAACTGTCAACTCTGATCAGGTTGTCCACATTGTATTTCAAAATATCAAATCCATCTGATGGATTACCCTGGCCAAGGTTTTGCTAAATTGAAATACAGCGACTCATTCTTCTCCAACTCTTGGAGTGGTCAATCCCATCTCGATCACACTCTGACTTTGCAAGTACTTGACTGTGCCCAGAAGCCTTCCATCCCTGAATTAGAAATTCAGTTAGTCCAGTACCAAAGCACAGTGAGTTGCTTGCAAGTCACTGAGGCGATCTCAAGTCTAAGAGACACTTATACCTATATCCCATCAGAGATATTCTCGACAGCAGAATGCTCTGGAGTTGGTCACGTTCAATGACGATGTACCCTTACATCTCACCTGTATGTCATACCAGTGTCTCCACACTCTTTGGTTAAGAAGACAACCAACCCATATGGCCTACAGCGACCTATGCTCGATAGAAGCTGTCGTCCTTATTAACAGCCTATCATTTGGTCGTGAACAGTTTTAAGGACTAATCGATAAATCCTCTCTTTATCGAATCTAAATAGTCCTAAGGACTTCATCATAACAACGGAGTTCATTAGAAGATGAAAGCTTATGATGAAAATACCAAATATATTTTATTTATTAACAAATCAATTACAATACTTGGTTGCTCAACCGTCAACAGCTTGACGATTGGCTTTTTAGGACACATTTCCCAACACCAACTGCCCAACAAAATTGGATAAAGGGGAAAGTTCCCTCAATGGCACCTCTACACTTCTACGCGACCCCACAAAAAGCAAGGGGAGGACCCTCACTCGAAAAAGAGGAGGAAAATTAAAAAGGAAAGCGATGAATTATATCGACAACAGATGAAAAACAAACCACACCAAAGACCTAGGAAACCTCGTCTCAACAAAAATGGAAAGTTCCTACCAAACATCCCCGGTCTCTAAGGAGGCTCTCGACACAAGTCAAGAAAATAATGACCCCTTCGAGGTAATGCAGAGTTCGGACCACTGAGCTCGAGCCTACGGCCATGGATGATAAGAAAAGCAAATCAGCGTGGCGACGACTGGGCACCTCCAAACGACGTCGACGTCGAACAAGTCAAAAGACAAAAGAAGTTCGACGGACGACAATTTAATACAATACGTGGATGAGGTAACACAAAATCCTCTTTTCATTTCATTCGCGAAATATACACCATGAAGCCTAGAAGGCTAAAGGAAGAAAAGCAAAACCACAAGAACAAAACAAAATAACAAAAGAGAAAATATATACATGGAAAGACGGAAGGCCAAAAAGAGCCCTAGGGAAGCTCTGCTCCTTCCGACCTCGAATTATCTACTTCACCCCTTATCAAGGACTGCCTCAGATTTTTAACTTCTTCTTCTAGCTCTCTCTTTTTCAGCACCATGTCCTGGAACATCCGACAAAGTTGTTGGCTTTCGTTCTCCGCCTCTCGATGCCTCTTTCTCAGGACCTCGGATTCCGCCTCCGCATCCTTAACTGCCCGCTGCTCATACACCAGCTGGATCTTCAATTGCTGCAACTCAGCCTTCCCCTCCCCAAGAGTGATGGATAGTTCTTCTGCGGTCCTTCTCAGGGATTGGAGTTCGTCGGAATCCCGAGCAGAAGTAGATTGAGCCCCCTCAGCTAGCTACCTTCGAAGGCAGGCAACCTCATCGGTCACCATCCTGACCCTCCCCTTATATTCGTCCACCTGCTTGCATCAGCTAGCCCGATACGCATCATAGCTCGCCTCGGCATCCTGGAGCTGTTACTGGAGGTCGGAGACCTTCTTCGACCACTCCCGATCGCTGTCGGCCCGAGTCAAAAGCCGGGATGAACTTCCTTCCAACTGGCCAATCCTCTCCTGGGCAGCCGACAGCTCCACTCTAAGAGAACTGATCTTGGCAGCCTGAGCCCAAGATTAGTCGCTGACGTGCTTCTTGTGTTCCTCGAGCTCCTTCTCGAAGTTTGTCTTTCTCTGGCTATACTCCATGATCCCCTTCACATGGAGGTTCCGGAAGCGGGTGGCCTCCACGGCGGCTTCAGAGTGACTCTCCCTCAACCTCTGAAGCTCGGCTTCCATCTTCTTCGACCTTTTTGTCAAATGAAGAACTTCCTTCTTCAGTCGCTGGATTGTGGACTTCAGCGGAATCCCCTGGGGCAGGGGAAGCACTTCGGCAGGACACTACCATCGGGAGACAAAAGCGTCAAGGCGCGTCTCATTGCAGAAAGAAAAACAAAAAGGAGGAAGGAAGAGAGGAGAAGCCATCCATGATGAGAAATTCAACTTTATTGATTGAATATTTCTTAAAGATAAAAAGGAAAGAAAAAATTACAGTAAAAAAAAAATACAAGGTCGGAGGTCTCAGACCTCTGCAGTAGGAGTTGGGGAGCTCGGTGTCCCTGGAAGGGGGCTGCGGCAGCAGTAGCAGCAGGAGAGGGATCGGCCTCGTCTTCAGACTCCTCACCCAAGAAGCTGAGATCGAGCTCAAGAAATTTCCTGGCCACCTTCTTCTGGCAGAGCTCGAACCCCTTGATGAATGCTTCTTGGCCAAATCGGATGTTCAGGTCCCTCATCTCTGCGGAGGCTTTGAACTCCTCCACCGCAAGAACCCTGGCCTCTGAGACCAGGACCGAAATCTGCTCTACCAAATTGGCGACCTCGGCCTCCGCCTTTCTCACCGTCTCCTCCAAGGTCTGCTTCTCTTCCTCCCGAGCCTGCTTTTCTTTCTCCAGGGCCTCTTGGAGGGTAACTACTTTGGCTGCCTTTTCTTTGAGACGAGCAACCTCATCCCGACGATGCTCCTCTGCCTGGATGGCATCCCTCCTCGCCTGGTTTGCCGCCTCGATATTGGTAAGGAGCTGGTGCCCAATCTGCAAGGGTGGCTAGGGGATCAGAACAAGGGTCAAAAAGCCAATTAAATAAAGATTTGTTTACCTCGAGAAAGGACCCTAGGGAGTCCCAAACCCGCTGCTTAGGATCGGTGCGATCAATCCTCTCGACGACTTCAGGCAGAATGCAGCCGTCGATCAACCGCTTGATCAAGTCCCTGTCATTGAAGGGATTCTCCAGCTCTTCTTCGAAACCAAGGGACTCTTCAACGGTGGCTCGGTGGCTACTCACCCTATGGGCCACCGACTTCCTTCTCCTCCCCCTCTCGACTACAGGCGCCTCTGTGGAACAGACCCCCAAAATGGGAGCCCCAGTGGGGGGACTCCTTGAAGAGGCCCAGGGAGCCGATGGTTCGACGTCCGAAGGAACGTCAACCACGGGGGCCACCTGGACAGGCACGGCCGAGCTCGTCTCCTCCACTCTAGCCTTCTTTGCTGATCCGGAGGTCACGGTGCCTTTTTTTTGTGGGCCTTGAGGCCCCTGACGAGCATCCGTGCTGCTTCAACGTCCATTCCTAAAAAAAAAAATCAAATCAAAAATCAGCAATGGGGTGAAAAAGGAAGAAGTGACATGCAAAAAAAAAAAAAGAGAAGAAGAAAAAAAAAAGAAGAAGGACGGAAGGAAAGAAGAGAAAAGAAAAGATGGAATACTCGCAGAATCCTGGGGGCTCAAGCCGATGTTGAACAAAAATTGCTCCTTCAGAAGGTTGGGAAGGGAAGGAGCGGAATAGTCAAGAAGCTTTCGGATCGCCTGAAGGTCATCCTCCCCCAGGCTGGGAGCCCGGCGGACAGAGTCCCTCAGAGAGCCCCAAGGGGGCAATACAAGCCTCAAGGTCAGGTAGTGGACGAAGAGGTACTTCCCCTTCCAGTTGTGGATCGAAGAAGGAGCACCTTTCAGCAACCCCTTCTTGCCAAACTGGGGAGAGAAATACCACCAGTCCTTCACCGAAGGGTGATGCTTGAAGGTGTAAAAATGCCTAAACAAAGAAAGGGACGGCTGAACTTCGACTACGTGGCAAAGGGAGAGGAACCCTATCAAAAACCTAAAGGAATTCGGAGCAACTGAAGCTAAAGAGATATCTAAAAAGCGAAAAAGGACGACGACAAAGGGCAGAAGCGGAAGCCAGAGTCCGGCACGGAAGGCCTCCTGATACAGGCAGAAACGATCGGATGGGGGAGTGCTAGCCCGATCGGAGGGGCCAGAAAGCTCCAGATCGTACTCCGAAGGAACTCCATACTGAACCCTTATCAGTAGGAGTTCATCCAGAGTCAGGAAGCAGGGAATGGCACTCGGCACAAAAATCGGGTGAAGCCCAGCCCCAGATGTGGGTTCGTCTACAGAGAGGGGGTCCTGGGGGGCTGAGGCGGAAGAACTCCCAGAACCACTAGAGGCGGAGGTGCCGGAAGACATTTCGAATGATTTCAAACGAAGACCCTAAAGATCCCAAAGAAATCAAGCGGGACAAGGGACGAGGGGTTGCGGGAGACCAAATCAGAGGAATGCGACAGAAGAAAATCGAGAAGAAGAGGCCCCTAAATGGCAAGAAGAAAGACAAAGGTTTCGGGACTAACCTAGATCGCTCTGAAGGATGCAGAGGGGCGAGGACAGGGATGACTCGAAGGATGCCTAGGGCCAAGGAAGATGCCAAGGAGGGTCAGGGCTCTCGAAAAAAAGGCGGACACCGATAGAACTCTCAGGCGGAGTAGGGCCCCTAAAGGCGGAAGGGCGCGTTTAAATAGATCCTGAGATCCGACGCCATAATGATCGCGAATCCCCCCAGGCCGACCCGTGCTCGACACGTGTCCCACTCGCCACGACAGGCGGCTAAAAGTGGCTGACAGCTGATGGAGCCATTACTATGCCATACCTGGGCCAATGTACCAGCGAGAATTCTGAAAGGTCCCTTTGAATCGTCCCGATTCGAAAAGACTCCAGCACGCGCGCATTTAATGCCCAAAATATCTGGGGGCGATCATGCACAGGATTCAAGGAGACAACTTCAGCTGCAAAAATTTCTCTGTACTTTCTTCATTCGAAATTCGAACTCGAAAGTAGGAGGACTGGTGTTGGGTATAAAATACCCCCCAGCCGAAGTTCGTGACGGGAGTGACCCTCCGGGGATCCAACTGACTTTCGACCTCCAACAACATCTCTTCAAACCTCCCAGGCGGCCGAGCCTCCGCAACACTCCCAAATTTTGCCGACGGACAGGACCCCACCAGCGTCGATCGGATTCTTCACGACATCCGGACTCCTACGAGAGTCGGACCTCGTCCCCGACTCCGGCTGCAGGCAGACTTCGTCTAGACTCCTACGGGAGCTGGACTCTGCCTACGACTCCAATTGCAGGCAAACTTCATCCGGACTCCTACGGGAGCCGGACTCCGCCCATGACTCCAATTGCAAGCAGACTTCGTCCGAACTCCTACAAGAGCCGGACTCCGCCCACGACTCCAATTGCAGGCAGACTTCGCCCAGACTCCTACGGGAGCCGGACTCCGCCCACGACTTCACCTGTAGACTCCGCCCGGGTTCCTACGGGAGCCGAACTCCGCCCATGACTTCACCTGCAGACTTCGTCCGGACTCCTACGGGAGCTGGGTTCTGCCCACGACTTCACTTACAAGTAAACTTTGTCCGGACTCCTACGGGAGTCGGACTTCACCCATAACTCCAATTGTAGGTAGACTTCGTCTGGACTCCTACGGGAGCCGGACTTCGCCCCCAACTCCAATTGCAGGAAGACTCAGCCCGGACTCCTACGGGGGACGGATCTCATCTTCGACTCCGACCGCAGGAAGACTCCGTCCGGACTTCATCCCCGACCTCAATTGCTGGAAGGCTTCACCCGGACTCTTACGGGAGCCGGACTCCGTCCTCGACCTCGACTGCTGGTAAACTTCGTCCGGACTCCTACGGGAGCCGGACTTCGCCCCTGACTTTAATTGCAGGTAGACTTCACCCAGACTCCTACGGGAGCCGGACTCCACCCACGACTTCACCTGCAGACTCCGCCCGGGCTCCTACGAGAGCCGGACTCTGCCCATGACTTCACCTGCAGACTTCGTCCGAACTCCTACGGGAGCCGGGTTCCACCCACGACTTCACTTACAGGTAAACTTCGTCCGGACTCCTATGGGAGCCAGACTTCACCCACAACTCCAATTGCAGGAAGACTCAGCCTGGACTCCTACGGGGGTCGGATCTCATCTCTGACTCCGGCCGCAGGAAGACTCCGTCCGAACTTCATCCCCGACCTCAACTGCTGGAAGGCTTCGTCCGGACTCCTACGGGAGTCGGGCTCCGTCCTCGACCTCGACTACTGGTAAACTTCGTCCGGACTCCTAAGGGAGCCGGACTTCGCCCCTGACTTTGATTGCAGGTAGACTTCGCCCGGGCTCCTACGGGAGCCAGATCTCAACTCCGACTCCAGCTGCGGGAAGACTCTGTCTGGACTCCCACGGGGGCCGGACCTCATCCCCGACTTCGACTGAAGGAAGACTTCGTCCGGACTCCTATGAGAGCCGAACTCCGAGCTCCTCTCAGACGGGTAACTAACCACCTCTCTCCACCAGACACTCCAGTCGAACTTCGACTGACAGGCCTGGACCCCCTGGCAGGCTGCAGCAACAGCCACGACTCTGCTCCACTTCCTGCGATGGATTTCGTGCGACCCCATCACTCCCTGGTGGGCCGCAGTAACGGCCACGACTCTGCTTCACTTCCTGTGATGGATTCCACGCAGCTCCATCACTCCCTGGCAAACCACAATAATGGCCACGATCCTGCTCCACTTCCTGCGACAGATACTGCATGATTCTTCCATCCTCTGGCAAGTTGCGACAACGGACGCCGCTCCACCCCCCGCGACAGACTCCACGTGGCATGTTCCGGTGATAGCCATGATTCCACTCCACTACTCTTCGCAACAAACTCCTCCTGACTCTGGGCAGCCCACTACCAGACGGTTACAGACATCGCTATCAGTCTGTTGCTCCCTCTGCCTATAAAAGAAGGATCCCAGATACGTTATTCTCTAAGCTCAAAATTCTATCCTAAAACTCTGCTAAAATTTTTGTTCGAGCACTCCATTCTTGTTGAGGCAGAGAACTGACTTGAGCGTCGGAGGGTCTTGCCGGAGCAACCCCACCTCCAATTTAGACTTCTTTTACAGGTCCCGGCAGTGACCTCGACTCCCTCGACTCCAGCTTCTCTGGCGCAGGCGGATTTTTGCACCAACAATGTGATATATATTTGTAGTTTAGATCTAAAACTTGATATATGTGATATATAATATTAGGTTTAGATCTAAAACTGTTTCAAGATCATAAACCACTAATGCATACAATGAAATATAATCTAAAAAATATTTTTAAAATCTAAAAATTATGTTATTGCATGTGGGTATGGATTGAACAAATTAAGTTTAGTGATCCAACTACAATTAGGGTCAATTGACTAGATCAGACTAGAATCCACTGTCGATTTTGAGCAGTTGATTGAACATAATCAATTGTTGGTTAGGATTAGGTCAAAGGGGCTCAAAGTCAATTTTAGTTGTAGTTGGTCACATCGATTCATATTTTGATGTGAATTGATTAACTTAAGATCTAATTTGGCTCAATAGTTAGGGCTCATTTCAATAGGTTAATCTGATCGATTCTAATCGACCAATTTGGTATCTAAGGCAAGTATCTAGATGATGATTATTTAATTGATTCCATTATCTGATCTGATCAATTTGTTGGTGCCTAAGAAAAGCAACAGGGGGACCCCCACTCATCTTAACTTACCTAGTCATTTTGGAAGATTTAATTTTGTACTAGGTTACTTGTTGACTTGAGTTCATCCATACCGACTAGGATGGTCAGACATATGGATGTGCTGACCTAAACTTGATCAGTTGAATATCATATCTACTGATCTAGAAGAGATCTAAACCTAAATCTTCTTACTAAATATTAAGTCTAGAGGTCTTTCATCGTTGTAGAGATGCGGATGCTTTCCTAACGTTGATCGTTCTCGGCTGGTTACAGTGATTCAGTTGCATCGAGAAGGTATAATCACTCTATTGGCATTTAATGCCCTAGAATAGAGATGGGGTTGGGCCCAATAACTATTAGATAAGGGTCCCAATGACAGCTTTGCATACATTGGTGAATAATGGGTTTGACTTAAATAAGAAATGTGTCAATAACTATTAGATGAGGCCACAGGACTTAAAGACCAAACCTGCTACATCTTGCTTAGTAAAGCAATAGACAAGGTGTTGTCTACTCATTGGTCTATGCTCACCAATAACTCTTAGGTGAGATGCGTATGGATCAGTGGGACCATAGTACCCACTAAAAATTGATTGCATATTAATTTTTATTTTTCCATCTGAGGAGTGTGAGAGATTTAAGAAAATAGTGAGAGTCTTATTTATTTTTTAAAGTTTTTAGAACAAATATTTAATAAGTACAAATACCTAACTAGAAACTATTCTCTCTGCAGATAACCATGTCAAGTTCTAATCTTTTAGCTCATATTCTTGATACAAATAGGTTGACCGAAATAAACTATAAAGATTGGCTCCAAAATTTGAGAATCATTCTCAGTTTTGAGAAACTAATCCATGTCCTTGATCAGGATGTGCTTGTGTTACCAGCTCATCCATCCCCTAATCAATGAGCCGCACTTGAAAAGTGGGTGGATGATGATAATAACGAGAAGTGTTATATTCTAACGCCCATGTCCAATGATCTTTAATGCCAGCATGAAGATATGAGGACTGTCAAAGATATGCTGACTCATCTGTAAGAGTTGTACGGTGAGAAGAGTCGCACAGCTCATTTTGAGATCTCTCGAAAACTATTCAGAGCAAAAATGCATGATGGACAGTCCGTCAATGATCATTGTTTGATAATGATCAAGAACATCGAAGAGCTTCAGAAGCTCGGGATGAACGTAGATAAGGAATTACAGGTGGATTTGATCATCCAGTCTCTTCTTGATTTATATGGATAGTTCATTATAAACTACCACATGAATAAGATTGATAGCACTTTGTCCGAATTGCTAAATATGTTGGTAACAGCTGAGGGCACCTTGAAAGATTCAAGGGCACTTTGAAAGGTTCAAGAGATACGGTTCTAACTATAGAGTGGGCTTCATCTAAGGCAATATCTTCTTTCAAAAAAAAAGAAGCATACGAAGAAGCAAAAGAACGAGGCCAAGCCCAAGAAGTAGGTTCTGAAGAAGGCTAACGACAAGGATGTTGGATTTTTCATATCGGGGCATGCATGTATGTTTCAAAAAATTTTTTTCTAAACAACATAGTAGAATAAAAAATTAAAATATCTTTTAATCTACATCATGTATGCATAAAATATAAAGCATTAGAATCTACTTCATATGCTGAAATTAAACATATGCTAAATTTTATACTGAAATTGGATATGTGATCGAATCACATACCTATTTCGTAAATCTTTTCTTTGAATATGGATCTAGAAGAGAGTAGATTCTCCCTTAGCCATGCAAGTACCCGGTCTCTATGGGTATCCACTTAAGATCAGTCTGGAATAGTCCTCTTTGGTATTAATTTTTTCTTCTCTAAGAAAAATCAGCCTGCGAATCTGAACGAAGCTTGAATCACGATCAACTCTTTGATCTTTTTCTTGATCTTCTTCTTCTCTTCTTCTCTTGCTTTTATTCTCTTGATTATGAAGCAATCAGGGACTAGAAATCAGCAAACAAAGAAAATGCCAAAACTCCTTTGGGCGTGGTAGATGGAGGATGCCAAAGCCTTGGGCGTTGGCTCTTCAAGAGAGAAGAGAGGGGAGAAGAGAGAGGGGCTGTGGGCACTTCTATGGAGACATGGGGCTGCTGGATTTCAATCCTTAGAAGTCATAGGGAAGACCCTTTTAAATAGGCATAAGGTTTGAGTCCTACTCAAAATCAAACAACCACTTAAAATAAGTACTACTTGCATTAGGAATCTTTATTCCTTTAGTTATTTGACTCCCTTTAGGAGATCCTTTAGGTGCCAACTATTAAAGTCTTTGTACCCACAAATACATATGCCACATGGTACCCATGGGACACCCCATGCTAGTCCTACATGCCCTCTAATGGGTGGGCATGCCCAACTTGATCAAATCAAGTGGCGCCCAATCAAAACTATCAAGGAAATTAATTAAAGACTTGAACCCTTAATTCATTTGATCCAAAATCCTAGGCACTGAACAATTAGAGCCCAATAAATCTAATTCATTTAGATTATTAGCAGATAATTAAACTTGAATTAATCTTATCAAATAAAAATTTAAACATAAAGAAAAAATTGGATCCAACCATGTGCTAGCAAGATTATCCTAAACCCAATAGGATTTCTCTAAACACAATTGAGACTTCATAAGCCCAACTGCTTATTCCAAATCTAATCCTTTTGTTATGTGACCTCATAGATTCAATTCTATCTGGTAGTAAGATATACAATGATCTCTATCATAGTATCATTGAAACTCTTTTCAATAGATCAGAATAATTTCACTCTAACTCATCAAGGATTGTCGATCTTAAGCAATCCTAGTGAGCTCTCGCAATCCACTAATGACACCTAGCAGTATTTAGTGGCAACCCAAGAGAATCGAAAAAGAACCTCAAGGTGTAGTTCACATGTGATTCAATCCCTCTATCGTGAGTCTCAATTAGATGATAGGTCATAAATAAATCATCAAACCTCATCATCAGTCATATAATAGATTCGATCAGCTCAAATCCAATTGTGATCCTTATAAAAAAAATTTTCCATCAATCACACTACTGTGGTCACAGACTCTCAAACTTAGCCTCTCAAATCTCATAGGACTACTCCTCTCTATCAAGATTGATAGATTTTATTTTGATGTGCAACCTACTCCTATAGTAGATCAACTATCGTCAACATCTATTACAAGGGCTCATTGAAACTATATTTATATGTCAGTCAAACTCCAGCAGCCTCACTGCGAGTAGTCATACCATCGTAGGTCAAAGAATCATTCACACAACTATAGTATCGAGACAATCACTGACGATCGAATAGAAATTCAAATGATCTCTCGTATGATCATACTTAGTACAGTTGTTCTCTAACAACTACCTGCACTCATCGCTTAATGTCTCTACACTGTAGATCAGAGACTTATCTATCTTGAAAGAAGCAATCTGTATATCGATCTATCTAGATCGATCATCATCCTCATGATGATACTATGATCGGGAGCATTTAGAAATTATATACATGCATCTAATTCTCAACACTTTGAGAATATGTATCGAAATGTTAATTTCATGGACTATTCAAGGACACATCACACTAGGATGAAAATTAAACTTATCCTTTTATTGATCAAATCAATGTATTAAGTTAAAATTATATCCTAACTTTATTATAATGTATCAGTCATATTGACTTTTAAGACATCATCTAACAATCTCCCACTTGGACTAAAGCCAATTGGCCACTAATCTAAGTCCCATCTTCTCAAGGTGGACTTCCATCTTTGGCTAGCTCAATTCTTTGTCTACAGATCTGCCACGTTGTCTGCAGAGTCTACTCTTCACACCTCGACATATTTCTTTTCGAGGTAGTCGCATATACCGCTGCTCTATGTGCTTGAACTTTTGGTGAGACCTTGGCTCCTTAGCAAGGGTTATGATGCCATTATCTTTGCAGTACTGTATCATGGTATCTAATGGCATGACATCCAATTCTACAACTAATATTAGAATCAAAATTCATCTTACACATCTACAGCATACTCAGCTTCCATTGATCAATTACTCAGAATGCTTCTAATATATCAAACAAGAATACATCCTGATGTAGACATTCTATCATCAGCATCCATGTATCCTCTCACTCTTAGTTTTTCTCCAAAGACCAAGAATCTAAATTCTTAGTGCTTCTCAAGTATATAAGGATGTTTTCACAACAATCCAGCACTCCTAGCCTGGATTCGACTGATATCTGCTCATGATATTCACAGCAACGGCTATATCAGATTAAGTACATAGCATGGCATACTCTATGCTGAACTCTTTCAACATCTCCTCTTTATACTTTTCTGTGAAAAGTCAAGCATCTACTTGGATCTATTTCAATAGACCTTAATTTCAAGAATATAGGATGCTTCCCTTAGGTCTTTTATAGAGAATTCCTTAGACAACCATCTTTTGACTGTGGTCAGTATGAGAATATCATTTTCAATGAGGAGAATATCATCTACATACAATATGAGGAATGTTATTGTGCTTCCATTGATCCTTTTGTATACACAAGGTTCTTCTTCATTCTTGATAAAATCAAATGATTTGATTGCATCATCAAAATAAAGATTCCAACTCTGAGAAGCTTGCTTTAATCTATATATGGATCTTTACAGCTTACAGACTCTGTGATCACCATCACCAAATGTGAAACCCAAAAGCTACTCCATATAGATATCTTCCTTAAGATATCCATTCAAAAAAGCAATTTTCACATCCATCTGCCAGATTTTATAATCATAATAAACTACAATAGCAAGTAGAGTGTGAATGGATTTCACTATGGCTACAGGAGAAAATGTTTCTTGATAGTCAATGTCCTCACGCTGGCTATAATCTTTGACCACAAGCCTAGCTTTATAGGTCTCTACCTTACCATCGACACCTATTTTCTTTTTATAGATCCATTTATACCCAATGGGTACTATACCCTCGGATGGATCCACTAAGGTCCATACTTGGTTCGAATGCATCAAATCAATTTCTAACTTTATTACATCTAATTATTTTTTAAAATCGATGTCAGACATCGTCTCATCAAAGATATTAAGATCATCACCATGACACTTATCTCCCATAAAGAATATTTTTTTTACTTCCTCCGTAAGCATACCCATGTATCTTTCAGAAGGTCAGGAGACCCTGTTAGATCTACGAGGTGGTAGAGAAATATCAACTACTAGCTCATAAATAATGAGTTCTTGAGGATCTATAGCTTTTTGTTCTTCAGAGACCTTCTCTTCGAACTCAACTAACCTCCCACTGCCACTACCCTAGATAAACTATTTTTCTAGAAGTATGGCATTCCGACTCACAATCACATTATGATCTTTTGAAAAGTAGAAATAGTATCCCATTGATTCTTTTGGATATCCTATAAAATGAGCTATTACAGATCTATCCTCTAATTTATCAGCTATCTGTCTCTTGACATAGACCAGACATCTTCAAGTCTTAAGATAACCTAGACTTGACTTCTTATCATATCATATCTCACATGGTGTGGTAGAAACAAATTTTGATGGAATCTTATTCAACAGGTGAATTACAGTTAATAAAAAATATCTCCAAAGATATAAGGGTAAATCAGTGAAGCTCATTATGGACCTGACCATATCTAATAAGATCCTATTCCTCCTTTCGGATACCCCGTTAAGCTAAGATATTCCTGGAGGAGTCCATTGAGAGACTATGCTATTGTCCTTAAAATATATTAAAAATTCTTAATTAAGGTATTCATCTCTTCAATCAAATCAAAAAATCTTAATGAGTTTGTCTGTTTGTTTTTCTACTTTATTTTTGAATTTTTTGAACTTTTTAAAGGCTTCAGACGTGTTTCATCAGACACGTATATCCATACCTAGACAGATCATCAGTAAAGGTGATGAAGTAGCGGTAACCATTCATGACCTGCACATCAAATGATCCACATATATCGGTGTGTACCAAAGCAAGTAACTCAGTGGCCCTTTTCCATATCCTATAAAGAGTAACTTGGCCATTTTTTTTTGAAGACAAGATTCACAAGCTGGGTACGACTCTGGATGAAGAGAGCCAAGGATCCCATCTTTTTTCAGTTTATTTATCTTGTCCTCTCCAATATAGCCTAGTCTATGATGCCACAAGTACTTCTGATTAATTTCATCTCTGGATCTCTTTTGATCTACGGCACTCACTATTTGCTCATTCAAATTCACATTCATATCAATATGCAAGTGATATAGACTATCAATTAAAAGACTACGTACAATCAATTTATTTCGTAAATCAATGGAATAAAAGTTTTTATTGAAATTAAATTCAAAACCATCCTGTGCTAACATAGACACAAAAATCAAATTTCGACTAGCTATAAGAACAAAATAACGGTCTTTTAAATCTAATCTAAAATTCGATGGTAATCGAAGAGGATAAGTGCTAACGGCTTCCACAGTAATTTTTACTCCATTGCCGACCCGAAGGATCATGTCACCTTCTCTTAACCTTCTACTTTCTATTAGACCCTGCATTGAGGTACATATATGAGCACTCAAACTAGAGTCCAATACCCAACTAGAAGTAGAAGAAACTGTAAGATTAAATTCAATTATAAGTATACCTTCTGAAGGTTTATCACCCTTCTTAGTCTTTAAGCTCTCTAGGTAGAGTGGACAGTTCCTCCTCCAGTGGCCGTCAGCATCACAATGGAAACACTTTTCTTTTGCTTTAGCCTTCTTTGGAACATTTTTCTTTGGCTTGCACTTTTTCTTTTGCTTCTTAGTGGATTTGTTCTTCTTCTTCCAATCAGACTTTCTCTTGGTTGAAGAAGTCCGCTCCACAATGAGAATAGTGTCTCTTGAACTCTTCAAGGTTCCTTCCATAGTGACCAACATGTTGATCAATTTGGATATAGTGCAACCAAGTTTGTTCATATAAAAATTTCTAATAAATTGACTATATGAACTCATAAGGGATTGAAGGATCAAATTCATCTGTAATTTTTTTTGCATATTAAGCCCAAGCTTCTCAAGCTCCTCAATGTCCTTTATCACTGTCATACAGTGCTTATGGACTGACTGCCCTTCGTGCATCTTCAGATTGAAGAGTCTCTTGGATACTTCGAAGCATGTTGTACGACTTTGCTCACCATACAACTTTTGTAGATGATGATCATAGCCCTGTCAGTGGGTAGGTGCTCATGCTGGCTTTACAACTCATTTGATATAGATACCAGTACATAGCATTTGACCCAACTGTCTTCATCCATCCACTTTTCATAAGCAATTTTTTACTCAGCAGTAGGACAGTTTCGTAATACTAGGGGTTCCTGATAGAGTACATAATCTAATTTTTCAAAAGTCAGGACAATCCTGAGATTTCTTAGCCAGTCTTTATAGTTTATTTCATTCAAACGATTGGATTCAAGGAGGCGAGATAGAGGGTTTGAGGCTGACATTGTTTAACTATAAGAGTAGAGATTCAAGTGAGACTTTTATACTTTAAAATTATATTTGCTTCTAGAGATTTTAAGATGTAAACAATGACTCTCATTAATTTTTTGGATCCATCCACTTTCTGAATAGGAAACAAAAACTCTAACGCGACAAATGGATTCCTAGTGAGTGCTGCGGTCCCACTGATGCCATGTACCTCACCTAACAGTTATTGATAACATGCATACCGATACGTAGATAACTTTTTGCCTAGATACTTTTCTAAGTATTTTGCAGCGACTTGATCTCTAAGTCATATGGGCTCACCTAATAGTTATTGACCACACTCCTTAGTTAAGCTCGACCCACTGTTCACAAGCAGGTACAAGGCCATCATTAGGTTCCTTATCTAACAGTTATTGGGCCCAACCTCATCCTTACCCTAGAGCAACTCTTTGCTAATAGAGTGGTTGCATATTTTTGATGTAACTGAACCACTGTGACCAACCGAGAACAATCAATCCAGTAGCACGCCCGCACATCTACAACGATGGAAGATCTATAGACTTAATATTTATGGAAAGATTTAGGTTTGGATCTCATCTAATCAATCATCATATGACTAATCTAATTGGTATAGGCTAAACCAAACCATCAAGCAACCTCATTCAAGACTCAATCTTCCAAATTGGTCAGATAAGTGGAGATCGGTGGGGGTCCTTCCATTGCTTTCTTTAGACATCAATAAATTAATCAGATCAGCAAACGGTACTAATTAAATAACCACCTCTTAATTACTTATCTGGGACACCAATAGGTTAATTGATCCAAATAGATTAGCTTAAGTGAATCAGGCTCCAGCCATCGAGCCGAATTAGGTCCTTAGGTTAATTAATTCTACATAGTGGATTCAATCGAATTGATTAACAACAATTGCATGATCATATAACTTAATTGATCTAATCTTAATCAACACTTGACTTGATTTGATCAATTACTTAATTGAATTGAATCCATTACGTTTAAATCAAAAATCCTAGATGCAATCTAATTATATGACCTAATTTTTGATTTTTTTTCATAACCAAAATTCTTATGTATAAACATAAATTTTAGATTTTAAAACTAAATTTTAGATCTAAATTTTTTGCATAAAAAATAAATTTTAAATTATAAAACTAATTTTCAAATTTAACATACAAACATATATCTCATATATGTATGTAAAATACATATCTAAATAAAAATTCGAATCATAATATGATATCATAGATCTTATATATAAATTATGAATCATATCAAATATAATTTTTAGATCTAAATATGTAATCATATATCTCATATGTAAATCATAAATCAGGTCAAATTAAATTTTAGATTTATACATGCTTCTACATATCACATGATTATGAACTAGAAATCGTTCTAGAATAAAATTCAGATCTATGCATACTTTCACATAACAACTATATATTTTAAAATTAAATCTAAAATAAATTTTAGATTCAAAATAATCATCTATACATCTCATGTATTAAGAAAAAATTAAATTTTGAAATTTTTTTCAAAATATGTATGTCAATTTCATGCATACAAAATCCATGACTCTGATACCATTGTTAGATTTTCTATATCCGAGTATGCATGTACGTTTCAAAAAAAAATTTTCTAAACAATACAATGGAATCGAAGATTAAAACACCTTTTAATCTACATCATGCATATATAAAATATAAAGTACTAGGATCTACTTCATATGCTGAAATTGAACACATACTGAATTTTATACTGAAATTGAATATGTTATCAAATCACATACCAATTTTGCAAATCCTTTCTTTGAATCTGGATCTGAAAGAGAGTAGGTTCTTCCTTAACCGTGTAAGTATCCGACCTCTAAGGATATCTACTCAAGATCAATCTGGAACAGTCCTCTTTGGTATTGATTTTTTTTTCTAAGAAAAATCAGTCTGTGAATCTAAACAAAGTCTGGATTGTGATTAACTCTTTGATCCTCTTCTTGATCTTCTTCTCTTCTTTTCTTGCTTTTCTTTCTTTGATTATGAAGCAATCAGAGACTAAAAACTAGCAAACAAAGGGAATGCCCAAACTTCTTTGGGCATGGTAGATGGAGGATGCCCAAGCCTTGGGCGTTGGCTCTTCAAGGGAGAAGAGAGGGAAGAAGAGAGAGGGGGCGTGGGCACTTCTATGGATGCATGGGGTGTTGGAATGTGTAGGCGATTCATGCATGTATTTTGAAATTTTTTTAAAAAAAATTACAATAAAAGATAACTAGATTAATCAAATTAATCTAACATGCATATAATCAAATCATCAAATCAACCTACTTTACGATCTATGACATGTTATGTTATATATAAAATCTGAAATAATTCAAAGATAAAATCAGCATGCATGCATATGAGCAGTAGATCACATCTACTTATAATCTGAGTTCAAAACTCCATACTTGATCATGGGTCGATGATCTCCACTGCTGAGAGACATGATGGAGAGGATCCTTGCTTGTTGCTCGCAGCCACACTACATCCGGCCTCTACAAAAAATCCACTCGAAGCCCCGATCTGATTGATCTTTGTGGGAGTGTTAGCTCGCATGAAGATCTTCTTCTTGGTTGATCTGGATCCTTTCTTCAAATCTCTAAAATTTTTTTAGAGATTGAAGATGGACTTCTGGAGGAGATGAAGAGATGAAATAAAAATAAAGAAGAAAATAATTTTTTTCTAATTTATTTCCTCCTCCCAAATCCTCAGAACCAAAAATTTGAAATTCAGATTTTTGCGCACACCCCAAGAGAGAGGACCCTCCTCTTTATTTTTCACATCATGAATTATACCCAAACTTCTACCACGTGAATAGCTCTCTTCTAGTATCTTGTACACACAAAAGAAACCACAAAAACCCCTTTTATAGGCATGTAAAGAGGTGGGGTGAAGAGTCCTAATGATCCTAGACTCTTACAAGATTCTACCTCCCTTCATAATTTCATATCCAAAAATATACCAAAAAATTATGGGACTCTCTTTTTCATATTTTTTTATAGTAAATCAATTCTTTTTTCTAATCTCTCATAAAAAATATGCTTAAAATACCATACATACAAGGAAAAAAAAATTTATTGATGTGGAGAGGTTGATCTGGATGAGAACAGATTCTCCTGATAAGAAATATTTGAAATCCAACTTTAAAAATTTTTTTTTATCAAAATCAAATCAGATTTGGATGTAACATAGATAAGAGAAAGAACTCTTTGGTGTAAAAAAATCTCACACATAATTTTTTGTGTAGAGATATATGGCGTGCAATCTGGGTTGGCGCAAGGAGAAGAGTCCTATTCCAATAAGGACTCTAAATTTTCTTATTTGAATCCAAACCAAATCACATCTGGTTTAGTCCAAATAAAATATATAAAATCCAATCTAATTAAGCTCATAAATCTTTAATCAAATTTTAATCAAATTAGAAATTGATTGAACCAAAATTCTGATCAAATCAGGGATAATTCTCCCTTAGCGATTAGATTATCTCATAACCTAATCGGATCAAACCTAATTTAATCCAATTCAATTAGATTTTATTTAATTCTTTTTGCTCAATCAAATTGAGCTAATTAGCAATCTAATTACTAATTAATCTTTTATTAATTTACTAACACTTGATAAATTAATTTATTATAACTTTTACATAAGATTAATCATCAATCAAATTGATGATTAAGCTCTTGAATGATTCTCAATCATTGATCAGCCACATGATCGGTCAGAAACTTCTTTTAAGTGTGACCCCATAGGTTCGAACCTAAATCGATAGTATAAAAATACCTTTCTAAACCAATCGATGTAACCATCTAGCAATGGTGACCCGACGTCCGAATAGATCGAATGAAGGCGAGCAACATTCAAGAACTTATTGGCATATGGTTATCGTATAATTCATCCCTTTGACCCTAATGCTCGAGGATGACCTAGGATTTAACTGTCAATCCTAGATATGTCATCCATATTGTATTTCAATCTTTTTCAAATCCATCATATAGATTATTCGAGCTTAGATTTTGCTAAATTGAAATATACTAATGCATATCTCTTACTAATTCGAAGGGGTCAATCCCATCTTGACTCATGCACCGACTTGACAAGTACTTGACTATACCCAAAAATCTTTCATCACTGAATTAAAAACTCAGTTAGTCCAGCATCAAAGTACAGTGAGTTGCTTGCAAGTCACCATGGTTATCTCAGGTCTAAGAGACACTTATACCCATACTCTTCACGAGCTACCCTTGACAACAGAGTGCTCCGCAGTTGGTCACGTTCAGTGACGATGTACTCCTATATCTCATCTATATGCCATACCAGTATCTCTATACCATTTGGTTATGAGGACAACCATCGCATGTGGCACACAACGATCCATACTTGATATCGCTATCGTCCTAGTAATAGTGTATCATTTGGTCGTGAACCAGTTTAAGGACTATGCGATAAATCCTCTTTTATCGATCAAAGTAGTCCTAAGAATTTCATCACAATATAGGAGTTCGTTAGAAGATGTATCCTTATGATGAAAAATATCAAATAATTTTTATTATTTATCAATTTATATACAATTATAGTTAGCACAATCGTCACACGATTGGCTTTAGGATATATTTTCCAACAACTCTCACTTGGATTAAAGCCAATCAGTATAGTATCATATATCTATCTTTGATTTATCATCTCAAAACTCCTAGATACTGAGACTTTAGTAAATAGGTTGGTCAAGTTTTTCTTTTCATCGATTTTCTAAAGTTCGACGTTACTTAACAGATTTTTCGAATAAGGTGGTAGCGATGCAAAATATCTAGTAAGCTAATGAGACTTTGGCTTCTTGGCATGAGCTATGGCTCTGATGCTGTACATTACAGTAGGACCATTATCAGAGGGTGCCACTTCTAGTTTGTCAGTGAACCTGTACAATCACATACTTTCTTGCAAGCATCGAATGCTGCAATGCATTCTGTCTCGCAATTTAAATTTAACTATATTGCTCTGCTTGGAATCATTCCAGCAAATTGCTCCATTATTTAGGGTAAGGATGTATTCCGACATACTCTTGCTATTATTATGTCTAACTAAAAACTAAAGTCATACTCCATAAGTTTTAAGTTAGATTCTCCATAACCGAGTCACCGATCCTTAGTATATCTCAAATACTTAAGAATGACATTCCAGTGATTCTCATCCAGATCTTGCAGGTATCTACTCACTATCCTAGTAAGTATACCATATCTAGTTCTTATACATGGTGTACATAATAGAAGAAATTCTACTCATAAACACCCGATATATGTTGGACTGAAAAAATCCAAGCAGCCTCTTAGATTGATCTCTATATATCTCTAGAATGAGAGATGCTTTTTCCAAATCCTTTATGGAGAACAATAATAACAGCAAAACTTTTATTCCCTATAATGTAAGGAATGCTATTCCTGATTAAGAGAATTTCATTCACATTCACATACAAGATAAGAAATATGCTCATAGAAGTATTAACCCATTTGTATTTGAAGGGTTCTTCTTCGTTCTCAATGAAGTCATGCATTTTGATCACTTATCAAAATGCACGTTCCAACTCTAAAATATTTAACATTGTCATTAGAGAAAATATCTCGTTATGGTCAATACCATAATATTAACAATATCCTTAGGCAACCAGATGAGCTTTATAGGTCTCCACCTTCTCGTCTGCGTTACTCTGATCCTATTGAAGATCCACTTACACTCTATGGGCATTACCCCTTTCAGTGGATCAACGAGTATCCATACATCATTGACCTTCATGGACTCCATTTCGGACCTATGGCTCCAAGCCATTAATCAGAGTCGAGCCTTTGCATGGTATCTATGTAGGTGATCAAATCCTTATTATTCTCATCAAGTTCAACAGGATCACATCTCAAAACTAGAAATCAAAATATCTATCTAACATACGCGGTACTCTATCAGATCTCCTTAATGGTGCCTCTACAATGGATTCCAAGTTTGATCTAATCAAATCTAATTTTATGGATTCATCAGATTGTGTCGATTCTTCTACCTGTCGAACTTTATAAGTTCTACATTAAAGGCATCAGTACCTTCATGAAGGTACTCTTTTTCTAAAAAGAATGCCGAATAACTCTTGTTCTTTAGCATGGTAGAAGTTATATCCCCTAGATTCTTTGGGATATCCTACAAAATAATATATATAGGATCAAAATTCAAGCTAATCTGTCTACAAATACTTAACATAAAATAAACACTCCCAAACTCTAAGGCAAAAAAATATTGGCTTATGCCTAGTCCATATCTCATATGGAGTCTTTGCAACTGATTAATTCAGAATCCAATTCAGAACATAACAAATAGTCTTAAGAGCATAACCTCAAATGGAGACTGGTAGACTTGTAAACCCCATCATAGATTGAACTATGTCTAACAAAGTTGATTCCAATAGGAGAGAATCCTATTCTTTTCTAAATATGTCAAAACTTACTTGAAATACATTCTCCTCTTTAGTATGATCGAAGAATTTCAATGCTCTTCCAAGTTTGTTTCTCTACCTTATTATGGACTTATTTGAATATTTTAAATAATTTAAATTTATGATAAATATGTTCATAAATTCAATACATCAATATGTATCAAATTCAAAACATCATTGGCTCTTTCACCTTTTCCAGCAAAAGATGACTTAGTCATCTTACTAAAGAGATAAGATTGATAAGTTGATAATGATTCACAATCATTAACTTTAAGAATTATCTCCTGTTGATCCTATTCTTATTTAATGACTGAGCTTAAATTGCCAACGGTAGGCTTTCATGACATTATCTAGTTTAGGAAGTTTGTTTGATTGTGTACAATATACTAACAGGCTGTAACTAATCATAAATATCATTTCTCAGTTGTCCATATAATTTTGACATCATTTATAATGATATCACAAAAATCATTAGACAATAGTGACAATCACTGAAATGATATTGTTGGAATTGAAACTAAGCTCGATGATTCCTAAAATCAGGATTGGAACATAACTTCCAACTCCAACATTAGGAACCTCTTGCTATTTTCAAACTTTCTACTAACTTGAAGTCATTGCAACAATTTGTATAGACTTCTAATATTCAATACCCAGATAGTAGTATCACAGATAGAGAAATCATAAGATGTTATCATATAAGTACCTTGTTCAGCAACTTTTTGCTGATTTCACTTTCTTTGTCTGTTTGGATCAAGAGACTCTATCAGACTAGGTTAATCTTAGACTCTTTTGTCAGTTCAGACTCATTAGCCCAAGCACGACTCTTTTGCATCTTCTTTTTTTTTTTTCTTTTTCAAAGAATTATTACTCCACTGAAGATACATCTTCAGAGGTGTGAAAGAACTCCTTCAATATTTGAAGAATTTTCTCCCACTGAGCATCAATGAATTTACAGCTAAATTAGTGTTCTTTGTGCTCTTAAAAATCCACACGGTGATACAATCATGTAGCCACTTCTGATAAGTATTTTTGATCGCATCATATGTTTTGGATGTGAGAACTTTAGGTGCTGGATCCATAGTCATATGTAGGATTCATTCATGCTCTAGAACTATTTGCAACTTTCGATACCAATTATCGAAGTTGGATCCTATAAGTCAATCACTATCAAACAGTGAATGGAGCAACATACACCTAGCCATAATTGAAAGAAAAACACAATCTTCATGTTTATAAATTGATTAAGCCTAAAGACTTGAACTTTAGTCTAAAGGTTTTCCCATTATTTTAGTCGAATTGGTAGGTTCTACCTCCAATCCGAGAAATTACCTTAATTCTTTAGTGGGTACTAGAATCCACACAGACTGCATACAAGCCCGATGATGGCTTGGTCAACCCATATATATCTATTGATAGGTTCTCAACCAATTATTTCTTTAAATAATTTTTAGTAATTAATTTTATCTCAGATTTTATTTCAGTCCTCCACTGAAAGTTTCGATTAGGTCAAACCATTAACATGAACCTACTCAGTATTTCTAACTATGAATGATCAGGCTCGAGGATGACTCGATCAATCCAACTATCATCAGATAGTACAATAAAGTCATCATATGATGAATGATAATTCTATTATTCAAAGAGAACATCAGATGGATGGCGCTTGCAATGTCAATCAAAAATAATAGATCCATTATCATTCACCTTAATGGGAGGCTATGATCTCATTTTATGGACCTAATAATTTAGAAGATTTGATAATTAGTTTCAAGAAGAGATGAAAAGAGATCAACCAATAAACCACAATCCTCCCATTGACTTCACTAAGTCATTGAATTAGATCAGGATCATACTAGTTGAAATGGCACCTAGATCAGTCACACAGATCAACCTTAATGGCATGGGTCAACTCGAATCACTTAGTGGTCTAATCAAGACATAATCCATCAAATTGGCCAGGTAAGTGAGATCGATGGGAGGATTTACTATGCTTGCCTTAGACACTATCGAAATGGTCAGGTAAGCCGCTCTTAATTAAAAATCACTGATCGAAATGTCAAAACTTACCTTAGACACCAATTAGTTAATTAGTTTCAATTTGACCAACCTAATGATTTGGGTTCAATCATTGAGCCATAATTAAGGTCCATTTGATCTAATCAAAGACATGGACTTGACCATCTATAACTATTGTATTAGTTCTAGAGAAACCCTGATTTTAATTTAATTCAATATTTGGTTATATTTAATCAATTTCTCTAGTTAGTCCATTAATTCTTTGATTCTAATCTTAGATCTAATCCAATTAAGAGGATCTAATCTAAGCTAACCCATGCCCCTATGTTTTATGCAAATGATATCAGATCTTTAATTCACAATTCTAGATCTAATCATTTCTATACTTAATTCTCAATTAAGTTTTGCATCAACATAGTTAAGGTTTTGAAAACAATCATAAAATCTTTTAGATCAAATCTAAGCTTTTTATGATTTTAAATCAAAATAATTTTGATTAAACAAGATTAGATGTAACTAATTTCTTTGCAACTTGCATCACATACAACAACACTGAGGATTTCAAGATCTAGAACATTGCAAGAAAGTAAGTTTTCTCCTTTCGCTTTCTTCTTCATCAGATCTAATCACATGACACCCCTACACACTATAAGAGCACCTCATCGAATGGAAAGAAAGGACCTTTAAATCCTTCTTGCTCCTATGATCGAACGGCCTGGTGATCAATCCAATCCAAGTACTTGCTAATTGGATCATCTAATCTAATCACATATCACATATGTATGAATTTAGATCTAATCTAAATTATATCAGATCTTATTACAATCTTAGATCACATCTAAATTAGATCATAAACATCATATGCATGACATAAAATCAGATTTTATTAACGATCATCACAAACTAGGATAACCTTTTCACTGTAAGAGATAAACCCTACAGCAGGACAACCTTATGTCAGTTTATGTGATCAATTATTAATTAAATTTAGATCAAAATATCATATATTAGATCTAAATAAAATTAAAATTCAGATTTAATATATACATAAATCATGTCATAACAAATTTAGGCTCTGATATCACTGTTAGAATGCGTAGGCGATTTAATGCATGTATTTCAAAATTTTTTTAAAAGAATTATAGCGAAAGATAACTAGATTAATCAAATTAATCTAATATACATATGATCGAATCATCAAATCAACCTACTCTAGGATCTATGACATATTATGTTGCATATAAAAACTGAAATAATCTGAAGATAAAATCAGTATGCATGCATATGAGCAGTAGATCACATCTACTTCTAATCTGAGTTCAGAACTCCATACCTGATCATGGGTCGACAATCTCCACTACTGAGAGATATAATGGAGAGGATCCTTGTTGCTGGCAGTCGCACATGCATCTGACCTCTACAAAAATTTTACTCGAAGCTCCGATCTGATCGATCTTCTCAGAAGTGCTAGCTCGCGCGAAGATCTTCTTCTTGACTGATCTGAAATTTTTCTTCAAATCTCTGAAATCTTTTTAAAGGTTGAAGATAGACTTCTGGAGGAGATGAAGAGATGAAAGAAAGATGAAAAAAAATAATTTTTTTTTAATTTATTTCCTCCTCTCAAACTCTTAGAACCAAAAATCTGAAATTCAGATTTTTGCACACATCCCAAGAGAGAGGACCCTCCTCTTCATTTTTCACATCATAAATATTGAGAATAGTGTCCCAAAGCCAATCATCAGCCTATTGACGGTTGTACTCATTTTTGTATATGTACATAAACTATAAATTAATAAAAATTATTTTGATATTTTTTATCACAAAATATTTTATCTTCTAATGAACTCCTATGTTGTGGTGAAGTCTTTAGGACTATTTAGACTCGACAAAGGAAGATTTATCGTTTAGTCCTTAAATCTGTTCACGACCAAATGATACATTATTACCAAGGACGACAACGTTTATCAAGCATAGGTCATTGTGTGCCATATAGGTTGATTGTCCTCTTAACCAATGAGTGTGGAGACACTGGTATGGCATACAAGTGAGATATAAGGGTACATCTGCACTGAACGTGACCGACTCCGGAGCTATTTCTGCTGTCAAAATTTACTCTGATGGAATATGGGTATAAATATCCCTCCAACCTGAGCCCGCCATGGTGACTTGCAAGCAACTCACTGCACTTAGGCACTGGATTATCTAAATTTCTAATTCAGTGACGAAAGGCTGCTGGATGTAGTTAAGTACTTGACTTGCCGGTGCGTGTGTCAAGATGGGATTGACCACTCCAGTTTAGGAGCTGTGTACAGTCGTGTTTCAATTTAGCAAAATCTTAGTCAGGGTAGTCTTTGTGAGGAGTCACAGGACTGTTTGAGTTGAGTATGATTCGGATGATCTAATCAGGGTTGACAGTTTAACCCTGAGTCATCCTAAACACAGAGGTCAAAAGGATGAATTATACAGTAACCATATTCACGTAAGTTTTGAGTATTGCAATTGCGACTATTCAACCTATCCCGTCATCGAGTACCATTGCTAGATGGTCACTTCGATTAGTACAGGAATTGGTTCCTGTGCTACCGACTTAGGTTCGAACCTGCAGGGTCACACACATTAGAGGTTCCTATCTGATCTGATGACTGATGAAGAGTCCTAATGCTCGTGGACTATGAGTCGTACATGTTTGGGACTCTGTGAATGAGAATCAGAATTCTCTGATCACGAGTCCCACACATTTTGGGTACCGGGGTCAAGAGTCCCACTGGTTTGGGACTCTTCGATCAGGGTTACATATCGATGAATTCTGATGCCCGATTATCCATCGAATTTGGACTCAATATTTATGAGAGGTTTAATTAGTGATTTGATCACTAATTAACTCAATTTGATTGAGTAATTATTTTTGGATCAAGTCCAATTGAATTGGATTCAGTTGGGTTTGACCCGATTAGGTTAAGAGTTGACCTAATCGTCGAGATGGTTTGGTCCCTAATTTGATCAGGGGTTGGGCTTAATCAATTTTTGATTTGATTAAGATTTTATTAAGCATAATTAAGCCTAATTAAGTTGGATTTAAATTAGTCTAATTGGGCCTAACTTATTTGGTTCAATTAGGTTGGTTTAAATAATGAAACCACCTTGACCCATTCTTCCTGTGCCACCTCACTTCCACTGTGCCCATTTGAATTCATGAGAAGGAAGTTCTCATGAATTTTTTCTCATGCAAAGCCCTCCTCATGCCCTACTTGCCAAATGAGTGGATAAGGATGATTGGTTGGCCATTCAAATTTAAAACAAAGTTTGAATTTGAATGAGCAACCAATCTTAGCGCCTTGACCTTATCCTCTTTTAGCACCCCATTTATTACACGAGAAAATATTTCTCATGAAATCACTCACACACAAATTTAGCCATGCCCTCCTCTTCTCACGCCCTTAGTGGATAGGGATAAATTGGTTTCAATTTGAATTCAAAATTTGATTTGAATTTAAATGTACAATTACTCATCTTTATCCTCTCACGTGGATAAGATGTTTGACATTGTTTTAAAAGGAGGAGAAGAGTGGGGCGTGTGCAAGAAAAATTTTGAAGAGAAAATCTGGGCGTGAGGAATCCTTGTGTGCAAGGTGATGGTCTATATCCTTCCGACAGAAAAAGAAAGAAAAGAAAGAAAAAGTGTGCGCAGGATTTTAGTGAGTTCTTCAGGGTTTCAGCCTGGAGTTCGAGAAGTGAGAAGGTGAGCTACGAGTGTCGTGAGCCCACCAAATTTTAGAAAAATCTTCAACATCCTCTCAAACATGTCTGCTAACGATCCAGAGCATCCAAAGAAATGATAGACATCGATCGAAGGAGTTCGATCAGCATCGGCCGTCGAAAAAGCTCTACAACGAGCTAGCACTTGTGAGGAGTCGATCAGATCGAGAGCTTCGTGTGGATGATCTGTAGAGGTCAGACATACTGTGTGGCTATATCATGATGATCAGACTCTCCCGACGGTGATCAGATTGCGGCGATCTACTACCCGCACAAAGGTATTGTGTTCTGAACACATTATAGTAAAGTATTTATTGTTCAAATTCGAATTTCAAATTTAAATGCATGTATGCTATATATCATATTTAGATTCTAGTGTAAGGTAAATTTTTATTAATTAATTAGATTAATTAATAATTTTTGCTGTAAAATAGTGATTTTGAAAAAGTTTTAAAATTACCATTTTACCCCTGCACTGAATTTTTCTCACAAATAGTATCAGAGCGGGTTCTTAGATATGATATATATATTTGCATGTGTAGATTAAGTTATAATCTAAAAGTTTAAATTTAAAATTTAAAATTTAAAATTTAAAATTTGAATTTTGAAAGTTGTTCGAAATTCAAAATTCAAAAATTTGAAATTCAAAATTTGAAATTTGAATTTTAAAATTTGAAATTAAAATTTTGAAATTCAAAATTTTGAAATTCAAAATTTAAAATTTGAAATTTGAAATTTGGTTGAAATTTGAAATTCAAAATTCGAAATTTGAAATTTGAAATTTAAAATTTGAAATTCAAAAATTTGAAATTTGAAATTTGTTTAAAATTTAAAATTCAAAATTTAAAATTTAAAATTTAAAATTAAATTTTGAAATTGGTATATTTAGATATACTTGATCCAAGTAGTAAGTAATCGAATTGGGTTGGTTGCCATGGCCGTCCGATCATAGGAAAAAAGTAGAGTTTAAAGGCCCTCTTTTCCCATTCGATGGGGTCTCCTATGGTGGTAGGGATACCGATGCGATTATATCCCATATAGATGAAGCAGCAAAAAGAATATTCATGATTTAATTTGATTGAGTTATTTTCTGTTATGTAATTAGCAATAGGATTGCTATTTATGAAATATGCTGAAATATTTGTATAATAAGTCAACATATTTGGTGAACAGAAAATAAAACCTTTGAAATTTGAAAATTATTTTCAAAATGTCAAACCCTGATCCATCAGTCTAAATATTTAATTAAAAGAATTAAGTGTTGTCTAATAGGTCTAGAATTGTGAATTAAGACCTAAGACAATTGCATAAACTTGTGGGTCAATGGGTTAGATGGATTAGGTCCATAATTGGGTTAGACCTAAGGTTAGCTTAAAGAAATGGACTAAATTAGAGTAATTAGTCAAATCTAATCAAAAGTTGAATTAGATTAGGTCAAAGATACTCTAGACTCAACTCCAATAGTTGTAGCCGAATGGGTCCATGTCTTTAACTAGACCAAGATGGACTTAATTCATGGCTACGTGGTGGAACCCTATTTACTAAGTTGATCAAATTAAAACTAATAAATCGGTTGGTGTCTAAGATAAGTTTGGCAGTTTGACCAGTGGTTTTTAAGCGGGAGCTACTCGCAGTCATTCGATCTCTGACGAGTTAATGGCTTATCTCCACCATTGATCTCACTTACCTGGCCAACCTGATGAATTAGGTTTTGATTAGATCACTTGGTGATTAGGGCTCACCCATGTCATTAGGTAAATCAGTTTGACTAATTTAGGTGCTCCTAATGCCAGCTTTAAGTAAATCTTTTTTAATCTGACTTGGTGAAGTCAGTGGGAGGATTGAAATTGGCTGGATATTTTCTTCTCATCTATTCTTTAATAAAATCCTCAAAAAAAAATTATTAGGTCCTAAAAATGATTAAGTTATATTGATAACTAAGTCATAGCCTCCCATTAAGTGAGTGATAATGAGTCCATTAGTTTAATAATCATTGGAGGCCCAAAGGCCTGATGCTTATTGACTAATAAAATTATCATTCATAGTATGATAATTTGGTTTGAGTCTTTCTGATGGTGGTTAGGTTGGCCGACCAAAGTCGGGCTTGATCATTTATTGGTCCGATTCACCAAATCAAATCATGTTAATGGTTGGACCTAACCAGATTTTTTCAGTGAAGGCCAAAGCCTACTGATTAGGTTCTGGGGCAAAATTAATTACAAGAAGTTGTTTAGAGAAACAACGGATTATGAACCAACCCATAGATGCACATGGGTTGACCAACCAAAGTTGGGCTCGTGTGTAGTCTGTGTGGATTCTAGTACCCACTAAGGAATTAAAGTAATTCTTCGAATTGGAGGTTGAGGCTACCAATTCATAAAAATACTGAGAGAAACTTGAGACTAAAGTCCAAGTCTTTAGTATTAATAATTTATGTACTAATATAGGTATGATTTTCTTTTATGCAGCTATGGCCACTATCCTATCGCTCCGGTCATTATTAGATAATGATAAACTCATGGGACCTAATTTCGATAGCTGCTATCGAAAATTAAAAATCATCTTTGAGCATGAGTGGATCCTTTATGTAGTAACGGATCCAGCACCTGAGGAGCCAGCCCTGAACGCTAGAGGGATGATTCGAGACACTTACCAGAAGTGGCTCAACGATCGCACCAACGTCCGGTGCATAATGCTGGCAGCAATGAATGATGAGTTCAATCGCATGTTCGAGAACGTCCAGCCACAGGAGATGCTTCAAATGTTGAACGACTCTTTTGGCATGCCTGACGATGTTGAAAGGCACAAAACTAGTTGTGCCATTTTCAATGCTCGGATGAGGGATGGAGCCTCAATCACTGATCATGTACTATACATGATCGAAATGATTGAGCGTCTAAGTAAACTGGGTTTTTTCCTGCACGAGCAGCTCGGTAAGGATGCGATCCTTAATTCTCTGCCCAAGTCCTTCCTTCCCTTCCTTACTCATTTTCGAATGACAAAGCCTGCAATGAACTACCACGACTTGTTGGGGTTGCTGCAGAACTTTGAGAAGGATCACCAGCTCCATAAAGAGTCGATGAATGTTGTGGGAGGGTCTTCTTCTGGTCGTCGACCCTTTAAGAAAGGGAAGAAGAACAAGAAGAAGAAGAATAAGAAGGTGCAGCTGCATGCTGGGACGTCTGCACAGGATCAGACCAAGAAGCCCAAACCCGATCAGAGCCAGGCGGAGTGCTTCTTTTGCAAGAAGCAGGGGCACTGGAAGAGAAATTGTCCTCTATACATTGCCTCACTGGACCAGAACAGGCCAAAGAAGAAGCAAGGTACTTATATGATAACACCTTGCAACTTTTTCATTTGTGATACTACTGCCTAGATAATGGATACCGAAAGCCCTTATCATATTTGCAATTCGATGCAAGGTCTGCAGGTTAGTAGGAGATTTGATGAAGGTGAGAGGTTCCTGAATGTTGGAGATGGAAGCAAAGTTTCAGTTCTAGCATTAGGAATCATGAACCTTGTAATCAATTCTCGAAATATAATTCTAAGTGAATGTCACTATTGTCCAAGCTTTTTATTAAATATTATTTCTGTAGGCCTTTTGGCCATGAACGGTTATCAATTTTTAATAAAAAGAAACGTTTGCAATATCATTTTGAATGATGTTACAATATTTATTGGACAATTTTATAATAGAATTTACTTTCTATCACCACCTGTTATTGTGGTTCAAACCTCCGGTAAACGCCCTAGAATAGATAATGTGTCAGAAGTCTATCTTTGGCACTGTAGGCTAGGTCATATCAATAAGAACTGGATAAACAGGTTGGCTCAAGAAAAAATTCTTGAAGTAGGTGATTGTGAATCACTTTCAACCTGTGAGTCCTATCTTCTTGGTAAAATGACCAAGTCACCTTTTACTGAAAAAGGTGAGTGAGCTAGTGAACTCTCGGGTCTGGTATATTCTGATGTATGTGGACCCATGAGCACAAGTGCAAGAGATGAATATTTCTACTTCATAACCTTCACAGATGACCTATCGAGGTATGGGTATGTCTATTTAATGAAGCATAAGTCGGAGTCATTTGAAATATTCAAACTATTCTGAAATGAGGTAGAAAAACAAACTGGGAAGTGTATTAAAACTCTTCGATCTGATCGAGGAGGTGAATACCTTTCCAGTGAGTTTCTGACATATCTTGGGGAGAATGGGATTCTCTCTTAATGGACTCCTCCTGGAACACCATAGCATAATGGTGTATCTGAAAGGAGGAATCGGACCTTGTTGGATATGGTTCGATCCATGATGGGATTTGCTGGTCTGTCGATCTCTCTCTGGGGATATGCACTCGAATCGGCTTGTTTCCTTCTAAATAGAGTTCCGAGTAAGTCTGTAACCAAAATGCCATATGAGATATGGATAGGACATAAGCCAGTACTCTCGCACCTTAGGGTTTGGGGGTGTCCGACTTATGTTAAATATTTAATTACGGACAAGCTAGGACCTAGGTCTGACGAGTGTAATTTTATTAGATACCCAAAAGAGACCAAAGGGTATTATTTCTACCTGGCTGATGAGCAAAAGGTGTTTGTCAGCCTTAAGGCAATCTTTTTGAAAAAAGAGTTCCTTGGTGAAGGGATTGTTGCCTCTAAGATTGAACTTGACGAAGTTCGACAGGTGGAAAAATCGACACAAGTTGCTGAACCTGAATCAGATTTGATTAGATCAGATTCGGAGCCCATTGTTCAAGCACCCTTAAGGCGATCTGGTAGAGTACCACGTCAACCGGATAAATACTATGGTTTCTTGGTCCAGGATGACGATCCTATCAAACTTGATGAAAATGATGAGGATCCGATCACCTACATGGATGCAATCAGAGACCCGACTCTGAGAAATGGCTAGAGGCCATGAAATCCGAAATGGAGTCCATGAAGGTCAACGATGTGTGGACATTGGTTGACCCACCCAAATAAGTAAAACCCATAGGGTGTAAGTGGGTCTTCAAGAGGAAGAGGGGCACAGACAGAAAGGTGGAAATCTATAAAGCCCGTCTGGTTGCCAAGGGATATCGTCAACGTTATGGTATAGACTATGACGAGACGTTTTCTCCTGTGGCAATGCTCAAATCCATTCGGATTATGCTTGCGATAGCTGTCCATCTGGACTATGAAATTTGGCAGATGGATGTGAAGACAACTTTCCTAAATGGAGAGCTGGATGAAGAGGTGTATATGATACAACCTGAAGAATTCACATCCACTGATGAGTCTAAGGTGTGTAGACTACAGAGGTCCATTTATGGACTTAAGCAGGCATCTCGGAGTTGGAACATATATTTTGATAGGACGATCAAGACGTATGGCTTCGTTAAGAATGGAGAAGAGCCCTGCATTTATAAGTGGGCTAATGGTCTAGTAGTGGTATTTTTTGTATTATATGTGGATGATATTCTCTTAATCGAGAATGATGTCCCTGCATTACAGGGAATAAAGATTTGGCTGTCATCACAGTTCTCCATGAAAATTTGGGAGAAGCTTCCTACATCCTAGGGATGAGGACCTATAGGGATAGATCTAAAAGGTTGCTTGGTTTATTTCAGTCTACATACACAGATACTATGCTGAAGAGGTTCAGCATGGAGAATTCTAAGAAAGGCTATCTACCGATAGGCCATGGAATTTTTCTCTCGAAGAGGAATTGTCCGACAACACCTCAAGAGAGAGAGTGTATGGGTAGGATTCCATATGCTTCGATAGTAGGATCTGTCATGTACGCCATGATATGTACACGACCAGATGTGGCATACTCACTAGGGGTAGTGAGTAGATACTAATCTGATCCAGGGAAGAATCACTGGAAGGTTGTTAAAACCATCCTGAAGTATTTAAGAAATACTAAGGACCAATGGCTTGTTTATGGTGAATCAGACTTGAGACTTATAGGGTTTACAGACTCTAGTTTCCAGTCTGATCACGATGACAGCAAAAGTGTGTCGGGATTTATTTTTATCCTTAATGGTGGAGCTATCTGCTGGAAGAGCTCTAAGCAACACACAGTGACTGATTCAGTTTGCGAGGTGGAGTATGTCGCTGCATCAGATGCTGCCAAAGAAGCGGTGTGGCTGAAAAAATTCATCACCGAGCTCAGAGTAGCACCCTCCCTTGTTGGTCCAGTTCTGCTCTACTGTGACAGCTCTGGAGCCATTGCTCAGGTGAAGGAACCCAAGGCACACCAGCGGACGAAGCATATTCTGCATCGCTACCATCTCATCCGAGAAATTGTGGATTGAGGTGATGTCGGCCTTCTGAAGATCGATGGAAAGGAGAACCTGGCCGACCCATTCACTAAAGCCATTGCGGTGAAGGAGTTCGACGACTACAAGTCGAAGATGGGTATTAGATATTGCATCGATTGGCTTTAGGCCAAGTGGGAGATTGTTGGGAATAGTATCCCAAAGCCAATCGTCAGCCTGTTGACGGTTGTGCTCATTTTTGTATATGTATATAAATTATGAATTAATAAAAATTATTTTAATATTTTTTATCACAAAATATTTCATCTTCTAATGAACTCCTATGTTGTGATGAAGTCCTTAGGACTATTTAGACTCGACAAAGGAAGATTTATCGTTTAGTCCTTAAATCTGTTCGCGACTAAATGATACGTTGTTACCAAGGATGATAACATTTATCAAGTATAGGTCGTTGTGTGCCATATAGGTTGGTTGTCCTCTTAACCAATGAGTGTGGAGACACTGGTATGGTATACAGATGAGATGTAAGGGTACATCTGCACTGAACGTGACCGACTTCGGAGCTATTTCTGCTGTCAAGATTTGCTCCGATGGAATATGAGTATAAATATCCCTCCGATCTGAGACCGCCACAGTGACTTGCAAGCAACTCACTGCACTTAGGCACTGGACTACCTGAATTTCTAATTCAGTGATGGAAGACTGCTGGGTGTAGTCAAGTACTTGACTTGTCGGTGCGTGTGTCAAGATGGGATTGACCACTCCAGTTTAGGAGCTGTGTACAGTCATATTTCAATTTAGCAAAACCTTGGCCAGGGTAGTCTTTGTGAGGAGTCACAGGACTGTTTGAGTTGAGCACGATTCGGATGATCTAATCAGGGTTGACAGTTTAACCCTGAGTCGTCCTAAACACAGAGGTCAAAAGGATGAATTATATAGTAACCATATTCATGTAGGTTCTGAGTGTTGTGATTGTGACTATTCGACATATCCAATCACCGGATACCATTGCTAGATGGTCACTTCGATTAGTACAGGAATTGGTTCCTGTGCTACCGGCTTAGGTTCGAACCTGCAGGGTCACACACATTAGAGGTTCCTATCTGATCTGATGGCTGATGAAGAGTCTTAATGCTCGTGGACTATGAGTCTTACGTGTCTGAGACTCTGTGATTGAGAATCAAGATTCTCTGATCATGAGTCCCACACATTTTGGGTACCGCGGTCAAGAGTCCCACTGGTTTGGGACTCTTCGATCAGGGTTACATATCGATGAATTCTGATGCCGATTACCCATCGAATTTGGACTCAATATTTATGAGAGTTTAATTAGTGATTTGATCACTAATTAACTCAATTTGATTGAGTAATTATTTTTGGATCAAGTCCAATGGAATTGGATTCAGTTGGATTTGACCCGATTAGGTTAAGAGTTGACCTAATCGTCGAGATGGTTTGGTCCCTGATTTGATCAGGGGTTGGGCTTAATCAATTTTTGATTTGATTATAATTTTATTGAGCCTAATTAAGTCTAATTAAGTTGAGTTTAAATTAGTCTAATTGGGCCTAACTTATTTGGTTCAATTAGGTTGGTTTAAATAATGAAACCACCTTGACCCATTCTCCCTGCGCCACCTCACTTCCACAGTGCCCATTTGAATTCACGGAAGGAAGTTCTCATGAATTTTTCCTCACGCAAAGCCCTCCTCACGCCCTACTTTAATGCACCAAATGAGCAGATAAGGATGATTGGTTGGCCATTCAAATTCAAAACAAAGTTTGAATTTGAATGAGCAACCAATCTTAGCGCCTTGACCTTATCCTATTTTAGCGCCCCATTTATTACACGAGAAAATATTTCTCATGAAATCACTCACGCACAAATTAAGCCATGCCCTCCTCTTCTCACGCCCTTAGTCGATAAGGATAAATTGATTTCCATTTGAATTCAAAATTTGATTTGAATTCAAATGTGCAATTACTCATCTTTATCCTCTCACATAGATAAGATGTTTGACATTGTTTTAAAAGGAGGAGAAGAGTGGGGTGTGTGCAAGAAAAATTTTGGAGAGAAAATCTGGGTGTGAGGAATCTTTGTGTACAAGGTGAAGGTCTATATCCTTCCGAGAGAAAAAGAAAGAAAAGAAAGAAAAAGTATGCGCAGGGTTTCAATGAGTTCTTCAGTGTTTCAGCCTGGAGTTCGAGAAGTGAGAAGGTGAGCTACGAGTATCGTGAGCCCACCAAATTTCAAAAAATCTTTAACATCCTCTCAAGCACGTCTGTTGATGATCCGAAGCATCCAAAGAATCGACAGACATCGATCGAAGGAGTTCAATCAGCATCGGCCATCGAAAGGGCTCTACAACAAGCTAGCTCTCGTGAGGAGTCGATCAGATCGGAAGCTTCATGTGGATGATCCGCAGAGGCCAAACACACTGTGTGGCTGCATCGGGATGATCAGACTCTTCCGACGGTGATCAGATTGCGGTGATCTACTACCCGCACAAAGGTATTGTGTTCTGAACACATTACAGTAAAGTGTTTACTGTTCAAATTTGAATTTCAAATTTAAATGCATACATGTTACATATCATATTTAGATCCTAGTATAAATAAATTTTTATTAATTAATTAGATTAATTAATAATTTTCACTGTAAAATAGTGATTTTGAAAAAATTTTAAAATTACCATTTTATCACTGCAATGAATTTTCCCCACAAATGATATTAGAGCGGGTTCTTAGATATGATATATATATTTACATGCATAGATTAAGTTATAATCTAAAAGTTTAAATTTAAAATTTGAAATTTAAAATTTGAATTTTGAATTTTGAAAGTTGTTCAAAATTTAAAATTCAAAAATTTGAAATTCAAAATTTGAAATTTGAATTTTAAAATTTGAAATTCAAAATTCAAAATTCAAAAATTTGAAATTTGGTTGAAATTTTAAATTCAAAATTTAAAATTCAAATTTTGAAATTCAAAATTTGAAATTCAAAAATTTGAAATTTAAAATTTGTTTGAAATTTGAAATTTAAATTTTAAAATTGATATATTTAGATATACTTGATCCAAGTAGCAAGTAATCAAATTTGGTTGGTTGATATGGATGTCCGATCATAGGAGAAAAGTAGGGTTTAAAGGCCCTCTCTTCCCATTCGATGGGGTCTCCTATGGCAGTAGGGGTGCCGATGCGATTATATCCCATGCAGATGAAGCAACGAAAGAAATATTCATGATTTATTTTGATTGAGTTATTTTCTGTTATGTAATTAGCAATAGGATTGCTATTTATGAAATATGCTGATATATTTGTGTAATAAGTCAACATATTTGGTGAACAGAAAATAAAACCTTTCAAATTTAAAAATTATTTTCGAAAAGTCAAACCCTGACCCATCAGTCCAAATACTTAATTAAAAGAATTAAGTGTTGTCTAGTAGGTCTAGAATTATGAATTAAGATCTAAGACAATTGCATACACTTGTGGGTCAATGGGTTAGATGGATTAGGTCCATAATTGGGTTAGACCTAAGGTTAGCTTAAAGAAATAGACTAAATTAGAGTAATTGGTCAAATCTAATCAAAAATTGAATTAGATTAGGTCAAGGATACTCTAGACTCAACTCCAATAGTTGTAGTTGAATGGGTCCATGTCTTTAACTAGATCAAGATGGACTTAATTCATGGATACGCGGTGGAACCCTATTTACTAAGTTGATCAAATTAAAACTAATGAACTGGTTGGTGTCTAAGATAAGTTTGGCAGTTTGACCAGTGGTTTTTAAGCGAGAGCTACTCGTAGTGATTCGATCTCTGACGAGTTAATGGCTTATCCCCACCACTGATCTCACTTACCTGGCCAACCTGGTGAATTAGGTTTTGATTAGATCACTTGGTGATTAGGGCTCACCCATGTCATTAGGTAAATCAGTTTGACTGATTTAGGTGCTCCTAATGCCAGCTTTACGTAAATCTTTTTTAATCTGACTTGGTGAAGTCAGTGGGAGGATTGAAATTGGCTGGATATTTTCTTCTCATCTATTCTTTAATAAAATCCTCAAAAAAAAAATTTAGGTCCTAAAAATGATTAAGTTATATTGATAACTAAGTCATAGCCTCCCATTAAGTGAGTGATAATGAGTTCATTAGTTTAATAATCATTAGAGGCCCAAAGGCCTGGTGCTTATTGACTAATGGAATTATCATTCATAGTATGATAATTTGGTTTGAGTCTTTCTGATGGTGGTTAGGTTGGCCGACCAAAGTCGGGCTTGATCATTTATTGGTCCGATTCACCAAATCAAATCATGTTAATGGTTGGACCTAACCAGATTTTTTCAGTGGAGGCCAAAGCCTACTGATTAGGTTCTGGGGTAAAATTAATTACTAGAATTTGTTTAGAGAAACAACTAGTTATGAACCTACCCATAGATGCACATGGGTTGACCAACCAAAATTGGGCTCGTGTGTAGTCTGTGTGGATTCTAGTACCTACTAAGAAATTAAAGTAATTCCTCGAATTGGAGGTTGAGGCTACCAATTCATAAAAATACTAGAAGAAACTTTAGACTAAAGTCCAAGTCTTTAGTATTAATAATTTATGTACTAATATAGGTTTGGTTTTTCTTTATGCAGCTATGGCCACTACCCTGTCGCTCCGGTCATTATTAGATAATGACAAGCTCATGAGACCTAATTTCGATAGCTGGTATCGAAAATTAAAAATCATCCTTGAGCATGAGTAGATCCTTTATGTAGTAACGGATCTGGCACCTGAGGAGCCAGCCTTGAATGCTAGAGGGACGGTCCGAGATACTTACCAGAAGTGGCTCCATGACCGCACCAACATCCGGTGCATAATGCTGGCGGCAATGAATGATGAGTTCAGTCGCAGGTTCGAGAATGTCCAGCCACAGAAGATGCTTCAAATGTTGAACGACTCTTTTGGCATGCCTAACGACGTTGAAAGGCACAAAACTAGTTATGCCATTTTCAATGCTCGGATGAGGGATGGAGCCTTAATCACTGATCATGTACTGTACATGATCGAAATGATTGAGTGCCTAAGTAAACTGGGTTTTCCTCTGCACGAGCAACTCGGTAAGGATGCGATCCTTAATTCTCTACCCAAGTCCTTCCTTCCCTTCCTTACTCGTTTTCGAATGACAAAGCCTGCAGTGAACTACCACGGCTTGTTGGGGTTGCTGCAGAACTTTGAGAAGGATCACCAGCTCCATAAGGAGTCGGTGAATGTTGTGGGAGGGTCTTCTTCTGGTTGTCAACCCTTTAAAAAAGGGAAGAAGAACAAAAAGAAGAAGAAGAAGAAGGTGCAGCTGCATGCTGGGATGTCTGCACAGGGTCAGACCAAGAAGCGCAAGTCTGACCAGAGCCAGGCGGAGTGCTTCTTTTGCAAGAAGCAAGGGCACTGGAAGAAGAACTGTCCTCTATACATTGCCTCACTTGACCTGAACAGGCCAAAAAAGAAGCAAGGTACTTATATGATAACACCTTGCAACTTTTTCATTGGTGATACTACTGCCTAGGGATTGGATACCGGAAGCCCTTATCATATTTGTAATTTGATGCAGGGTCTGTAGGTCAGTAGGAGATTTGATGAAGGTGAGAGGTTCCTGAACGTTGGAGATGGAAGCAAAGTTTCAGTTCTAGCATTAGAAATCATGAACCTTGTAATCAATTCTCGAAATATAATTCTGAGTGAATGTCACTATTGTCCAAGCTTTTTATTAAATATTATTTCTGTAGGCCTTTTGGCCATGAACGGTTATCAATTTTTAACAAAAGAAAATATTTGCAATATCATTTTGAATGGTGTTATAATGTTTATTGGACAACTTTATAATGGAATTTACTTTCTATCACAACCTGTTAATGTGGTTCAAACCTCTGATAAATGCCCTAGAATAGATAATGTGTCAGAAGTCTACCTTTGGCACTGTAGGCTAGGTTATATCAATAAGAAGAGGATAAACAGGTTGGCTTAAGAAGGAATTCTTGAAGTAGGTGATTATGAATCACTTCCAACCTGTGAGTCCTGTCTTCTTGGTAAAATGACCAAGTCACCTTTTACTGAAAAAGGAGAGCGAGCCAGTGAACTCTTGGGTCTGGTACATTTTGATGTATGTGGACCCTTGAGCACAAGTACAAGAGGTGGATATTTCTACTTCATAACCTTCACAGATGACCTATCGAGGTATGGGTATGTCTATTTAATGAAGCATAAGTCGGAGTCGTTTGAAATGTTCAAACTATTCTGAAAAGAGATAGAAAAATAAACTGAGAAGTGTATTAAAACTCTTCGATCTGATCGAGGAGGTGAATACCTTTCCAATGAGTTTCTGACATATCTTGGGGAGAATGAGATTCTCTCTCAATGGACTCCTCCTAAAACACCACAGCATAATGGTGTATCTGAAAGGAGGAATCGGACCTTGTTGGACATGGTTCGATCTATGATGGGGTTTGCTGGTCTGCCGATCTCCCTCTGGGGATATGCGCTCGAATCGGCTTGTTACCTTCTAAATAGAGTTTCGAGTAAGTCTGTAACCAAAATGCCATATGAGATATGGATAGGACGTAAGCCAGTACTCTCGCACCTTAGGGTTTGAGGGTGTTCGGCTTATGTTAAATATTTAATACGGACAAGCTAGGACCTAGGTCTGACAAGTATAATTTTATAGGATACCCAAAAGAGACCAAAAGGTATTATTTCTACCTGACTGATGAGCAAAAGGTGTTTATCAGCCTTAAGGCAAACTTTTTGAAAAAAGAGTTTCTTGGTGAAGGGGTTGTTGCCTCTAAGATCGAACTTGACGAAGTTCGACAGGTGAAAAAACTGACACAAGTTGCTGAACCTGAATCGTATTTGATTAGATCAGATCCGGAGCCCATTGTTCAAGCACCCTTAAGGTGATCTGGTAGAGTACCACGTCAATCGGATAGATACTATGGTTTCTTGGTCTGGGACGACGATCCTATCAAACTTAATGAAAATGATGAGGATCCGATCACCTACATAGATGCAATGCAGAGATCCGACTCTGAAAAATGGCTAGAGGCCATGAAATCCAAAATGGAGTCCATGAAGGTCAACAATGTGTGGACATTGGTTGACCCACTCGAAGGAGTAAAACCCATAGGGTGTAAGTGGGTCTTCAAGAGGAAGAGGGGTGCAGACGGAAAGGTGGAAACCTATATAGCCCATCTGGTTGCCAAAGGATATCGTCAATGTTATGGTATAGACTATGATGAGACGTTTTCTCCTGTGGCAATGCTCAAATGTATTCAGATTATGCTTGCGATAGCTGCCCATCTGAACTATGAAATCTGACAGATGGATGTAAAGACAACTTTCCTAAATGGAGAGCTAGATGAAGAGGTATATATGATACAACCTGAAGGATTCACATCCACTGATGAGTCTAAGGTGTGCAAACTACAGAGGTCCATTTATGGACTTAGGCAGGCATCCCAGAGTTGGAACATACGTTTTGATAGGACGATCAAGACGTATGGCTTCGTTAAGAACGGAGAAGAGCCCTGTATTTATAAGTGGGCTAATGGTCCAGTAGTGATATTTCTTGTATTGTATGTGGATGATATTCTCTTAATCGGAAATGATGTCCCTGCATTATAGGGAATAAAAATTTGGCTGTCGCCATAATTCTCCATGAAGGATTTGGGAGAAGCTTCCTACATCCTAGGGATGAGGATCTAAAGGGATAGATCTAAAAGGTTGCTTGGTTTATCCCAGTCTACGTACATAGATACTATGCTGAAGAGGTTCAACATGGAGAATTTCAAGAAAGGCTATCTACCGATAGGCCATGAAATTTCTCTCTCGATGAGGGATTGTCCGACAACACCTCAAGAGAGAGAGCGTATGGGTAGGATTCCATATGCTTCGACAGTGGGATCTATCATGTACGCCATGACATGTACACGATCAGATGTGGCATACTCACTAGGGGTAGTGAGTAGATACTAATCTGATCCAGGGGAGAATCACTGGAAGGTTGTTAAAACCATCCAAAAGTATTTAAGAAATACTAAGGACCAGTAGCTTATTTATGGTGAATCGAACTTGAGACTTATAAGGTTTACAGACTCTAGTTTCCAGTCTGATCACGATGACAGCAAAAGTATATCGAAATTTATTTTTACCCTTAATGGTGGGGCTATCTGCTGGAAGAGTTCCAAGCAACACACAGTGGCTGATTCAGTTTGCGAGGCGGAGTATGTCGCTGCATCAGATGCTGCCAAAGAAGCGGTGTGGCTGAGAAAATTTATCACCAAGCTCAGAGTAGCACCCTCCCTTGTTGGTCCAGTTCTGCTCTACTGTGACGGCTCTGGAGCCATTGCTTAGGTGAAGGAACCCAAGGCACACCAGCGGACGAAGCATATTCTGCGCCGCTACCATCTCATCCGAAAAATTGTGGATCGAGATGATGTCGATCTTCTGAAAATCGATGGAAAGGAAAACCTGACTGACCCATTCACTAAAGCCATTGCGGTGAAAGAGTTCGACGACTACAAGTCAAAGATGGATATTAGATACTGCACCGATTGGCTTTAGGCCAAGTGAGAGATTGTTAGGAATAGTGTCTCAAAGCTAATCGTCAGCCTGTTGACGGTTGTGCTCATTTTTGTATATGTACATGAATTATGAATTAATAAAAATTATTTTGATATTTTTCATCACAAAATATTTCATCTTCTAATGAACTCCTATGTTGTGGTGAAGTCCTTAGGACTATTTAGACTCGACAAAGGAGGATTTGTCGTTTAGTCCTTAAATCTGTTCGCGACCAAATGATACGTTGTTACTAAGGACGACAACATTTATCAAGCATAGGTCATTGTGTGCCATATAGGTTGGTTGTCCTCTTAACCAATGAGTGTGGAGACACTGGTATGGTATACAGGTGAGATGTAAGGGTACATCTGCACTGAACATAACCGACTCTGAAGCTATTTCTGCTGTCAAGATTTACTCCGATGGAATATGGGTATAAATATCCCTTCAACCTGAGACTGCCACGGTGACTTGCAAGCAACTCACTGTACTTAGGCACTGGATTACCTGAATTTCTAATTCAGTGACGGAAGGCTGCTGGGTGTAGTCAAGTACTTGACTTGTCGGTGCATGTGTCAAGATGGGATTGACCACTCCAGTTTAGGAGTTGTGTACAGTCGTATTTCAATTTAGCAAAATCTTGGCAAGGGTGGTCTTTATGAGGAGTCACAGGACTGTTTGAGTTGAGCACGATTCGGATGATCTAATTAGGGTTGACAGTTTAACCTTGAGTCGTCCTAAACACAGAGGTCAAAAGGATGAATTATACAGTAACCATATTCACGTAGGTTCTGAGTGTTGCGATTGCGACTATTCGACCTATCCGATCGTCGGGTATCATTGCTAGATGGTCACTTCGATTAGTACAGAAATTGGTTCCTGTGCTACCGACTTAGGTTTGAACCTGCGGGGTCACACACATTAGAGGTTCCTATCTAATCTGATGACTGATGAAGAGTCTTAATGCTCGTGGACTATGAGTCTTACATGTCTGGGACTCTGTGATTGAGAATCAGGATTCTCTAATCACGAGTCCAACACATTTTGGGTACCGGGGTCAAGAGTCCCACTGGTTTGGGACTCTTCGATCAGGGTTACATATCGATAAATTCTGATGCCCGATTACCCATCGGATTTGGACTCAATATTTATGAGAGATTTAATTAGTGATTTGATCGTTAATTAACTCAATTTGATTGAGTAATTATTTTTGGATCAAGTTCAATTGAATTGGATTCAGTTGGGTTTGACCTGATTAGGTTAAGAGTTGACCTAATCGTCGAGATGGTTTGGTCCCTGATTTGATCAGGGGTTGGGTTTAATCAATTTTTGATTTGATTAAGATTTTATTGAGCCTAATTAAGCTTAATTAATTTGAGTTTAAATTAGTCTAATTGGGCCTAACTTATTTGGTTCAATTAGGTTGGTTTAAATAATGAAACCACCTTGACCATTCTCCCTGCGCCATCTCACTTCCACTGCGCCCATTTGAATTCACGAGAAGTAAGTTCTCATGAATTTTTTCTCATGCAAAGCCCTCCTCACTCCCTACTTTAATGTGCCAAATGAGTGGATAAAAATGATTGGTTGGCCATTCAAATTCAAAATAAAGTTTGAATTTGAATGAGCAACCAATCTTAGCACCTTGACCTTATCCTCTTTTAGCATCCCATTTATTACACGAGAAAATATTTCTCATGAAATCACTCATGCACAAATTAAGCCACACCCTCCTCTTCTCACGTCCTTAGTGGATAAGGATAAATTGGTTTCCATTTGAATTCAAAATTTGATTTGAATTCAAATGTGCAATTACTCATCTTTATCCTCTCATGTGGATAAGATGTTTGACATTGTTTTTAAAGGAGGAGAAGAGTGGAGTGTGTGCAAAAAAAAATTTGGAGAGAAAATCTAGGCGTGAGGAATCCTTGTTGCAAGATGAAGGTCTATATCCTTCCGAGAGAAAAAGAAAGAAAAGATAGAAAAAGTGTGCGCAGGGTTTCAATGAGTTCTTCAGGGTTTCAGCCTGGAGTTCGGGAAGTGAGAAGATGAGCTACGAGTATCGTGAGCCCACCAAATTTCAAAGAGATCTTCAACATCCTCTCAAGCACATCTGCTGATGATCCGGAGTATCTAAAGAATCGACAAACATCGATCGAAGGAGTTCGATCAGCATCGACCGTCGAAAGGGCTCTACAACGAGCTAGCACTCGTGAGGAGTCGATCAGACCGAGAGCTTCATGTGGATGATCCACAGAGGCTAGACACACTATGTGACTGCATCACAATGATCAGACTCTCCCGACGGTGATCAGATTGTGGCGATCTACTACCCGCACAAAGGTATTGTGTTCTGAACACATTACAGTAAAATATTTACTGTTCAAATTTGAATTTCAAATTTAAATGTATGCATGCTATATATCATATTTAGATCCTAATATAGGATAAATTTTTATTAATTAATTAGATTAATTAATAATTTTCACTGTAAAATAGTGATTTTGAAAAAGTTTTAAAATTATCATTTTACCCCTGTACTGAATTTTTTCTATAATAAATTATGCCCAAACTTTTACCACATGAATAGCTCTCTTCTGATGTCTTGCATACATAAAAGAAACCATAAAAATCCCTTTTATAGATATGTAAGGAGGTGGGGTGAAGAGTCCTAATGATCCTAGACTCTTACAAGATTCTACCTCCCTTCAAATTCTACATCCAAAAATATGCTAAAAGAATATGGGACTCCCCTTCCCATATTTTTTTATAGTAAATCAATTCTTTAACTAAAATCTCACAAAAAATCTCCTCAAAATGTTGCACATATAAGGAGAAAAAAATTTATTGACGTGGGGAGGTTGATCTGAATGAGAATAGATTCTTCTGATAAGAAATATTTTGAAATCTAATTTTAGAATCTTTCTTTTATCAAAACTAAATCAAACCTAGTTATGAGATAGATAAGAGAAAAAAATCTTTGCTGTAAAAAAATTTCATACAAAATAATTTGTGTATAGAGATATATGGCATGCAATCTGGGTTGGCGTAGAGAGAAAAGTCTTATTCCAATAGGGACTCTAAATTTCTTTATTTAAATCCAAACCAAATTATATCTGGTTTAGCTTAAATAAAATATATAAAATTTAATCTAATTAGATTTATAAATCTTTAATCAAATCTTAATCAAACTAAGAATTGATTGAACCAAAGTCCTGATCAAATCAGGAATAATTCTTTCTTAACGATTAGATCATCTTATAACCTAATCGGATCAAACCTAATTGAATCTAATTCAATTAGATTTTATTTAATCCTCTTTGCTCAATCAAATTGAACTAATCAGTAATTTAGTTACTAATTAATTCTCTATTAATTCACTAACACTTGGTAAATTAATTTATTACAACTTTTGCATAAGGTTAATGATCAATCAAATTGATGATTAAGCCCTTGAACGATTCTTAATCGTTGATCAGCCACATGATCAGTCAGAAATTTCTTTTGAGTGTGACCCCATAAGTTTGAACCTAAGTCAGTAGAATAAGAATACCTTTCTGAATCAATCGATGTAACTATCTAGCAATGATGATCTGACATTCGGATAGGTCGAATGAAGGTGAAGCAACATTCAAGAATATATTGGCATATAGTTATCGTATAATTCATCCCTTTGATCCTAATGCTCGAAGATGACCTAAGATTTAATTGTCAATCCTAGATAAGTTATCAACATTATATTTTAATCTTTTTCAAATCCACTTCATGGATTATCCAGGTCCAGATTTTGCTGAATTGAAATACACTGATGTATATCTTCTACTAATTCGGAGGGATCAATCTCATCTTGACTCATGCACTGACTTGACAAGTACTTGACTATACTCAAAAATCTTTCATCACTGAATTAAAAACTCAGTTAGTCTGACATCAAAGTACAGTGAATTGCTTGCAAGTCACTGTGGTGATCTCAGGTTTGAGGGACACTTATACCCATATCCTTCGCGAGCTACCCTTAACAGCAGAGTGCTCTGCAGTTGATCACATTCAGTGATGATGTACTCCTACATCTCACCTACATGCCATATCAGTATCTCCATACCATTTGGTTATGAGGATAACCAATATATATGACACACAACAATCCATACTTGATATCGCTATCATCCTAGTAATAGCATATCATTTGGTCATGAATCAGTTTAAGAACTATGCGATAAATCCTCCTTTATCGATCAAAATAATCTTAAGGACTTCATCACAATATAGGAGTTCATTAGAAGATGTATCCTTCTGATGAAAAATATCAAATAACTTTTATTATTTATCAATTCATATACAATTATAGTTAGCATAATCATCACACGATTGGCTTTAGGATATATTTTCCAACATGGGACTGTTGGATTTCAATCCTTAGAAGCCTTAGAGAAGGCTCCTTTAAATAGGCATAAAGTTTGAATCCTATTCAGAACCAAACAACCACTTAATATAAATCCTACTTACATTAGGAATCCTTATTTCTTTACTTATTTGACTCCCTTTAGGAGATCCTTTAGGCACCAACTATTGGAGCCTTTGCACCCATAAATACACATGCCACATGGCACCCATGGGCCGCCCCATGCTGGTCTTACACGCCCTCTAATGGGTGGGCATGCCCAACTTGATCAAATCAAGTGGCACCCTATCAAAACTATTAAAGAAATTAATTAAAGACTTGAACCCTTAATTTATTTGATCCAAAATCCTAAGCACCCAACAATTAAATCTCAATGAATCTAATTCATTTAGATTATTAGTAGGTAATTAAATTTAAATTAATCTTATCAAATAAAAAATTCAAACATAAATAAAAAATTGGATCCAATCATGTGCTAGCAAGATTATCCTGAACCCAATATGATTTCTGTAAATCCAATAGAGACTTCATAAATTCAATTGCTTATTCTAGGTTTAATCTCTTTGTTGTGTGATCCCATAAATTCAATTCTATCTGATAGTGAGATATATAATGATCTTTATCATAGCATCATTGAAACTCTTTTCAATAAGTCAGAATAGATCCACTCTAACTCATCAATGATTGTCTATCCTAAGCAACCCTAGTGAACTCTCACAATCCACCAGTGACACCTAGCAGTATGTAGTGGCAATCCAGTAGAACTGAAAAAAAATTTTAAGGTGTAGTTCACATGTGATTCAGTCCCTCTATCGTGAGTCCCCACTAGATGGCAGGTCATGGATAAATCGTCAAAACTTCATCATCAGTCATATGATAGATTTGATCAACTCAAGTCCAATTGTGATCTCTATAAAAAAAATTTTTCATCAATCATACTGCTGTGGTCACAGACTCTTGAACTTAGCCTCTCAAATTTCATAGGACTATTCTTCTCTATCAAGATTGATAGATTCTATTTTGATACGCACCCTACTCCTACAGTGGATCAACTATTGCCAATATCTACTACAAGAGCTCATTGAGATCATGTTTATATGTCAGTCAAACTCTAGCAGCCTCACTATGAGCAGTCATACCATCGCAGATCAAAGAACCATTCACACAACTACAGCATCGAGATAATTACTAATGATCGAGTAGAAATTCAAGTGATCTCTCATATGATCACGCTCAATACTAGTTGTTCTCTAATAACTATCCATACTTGTCGCTCAGTGTCTCTACACTATACATCAGAGACTCATCTATCCTGAAGAAAGTAATCTGTGTGTCGGTCTATTAGGATCGATCATCATCCTCATGATGATACTATGATCAGGAATATTTAAGAATTATATACATATCTCTAATTCTTAACACTTTGAGAATATGTATCGAAATGTTAATTCTATGGATGATTCAAGGATACATCACACTTGAATGAAAATTAAACTTGTCTTTTTATTGATTAAATCAATGTATTAAGTACAAAATTATATCCTAACTTTATTATAATATGTCAACCATATTGACTTCTACGACATACATCTAACAAAGAAAAAGTATTTTCATTACAATATCGATGGCCACTAGAGAAGAAACTGTCCGGCATACCTGACGACTATGAAGAACTGGAAGAAAGATGGGCCTTTTGAAGGTATATTTGATTTGCTCATAGTTAAAACTAATCTAATGATTTTCTCTTCTTCTAGTTAGGTTCTAAATTCTGGTTCAAGTGCTCATTTGTGCAGTTTTATGTAGGATCTTAAAGAAGTTAGAGAGCTGAGGAAAGACAAGATCACTCTTTGGGTCGGTAATGGAGCAAGAGTCACTGCTATGGCCATCGGGACCTATCCTCTACGATTACCATTACAAATTAGTTTAATTTTGATAGGCTGCTATTATGTACCTATAGCCAATAGGACTATAATTTTTATATCTGTGCTGGTACAGAATAACTATAATTTTTAATTCAACAAAGATATGTGTATAATTTATTTTGAAAATAAAATTATTGCACGTGCTTTCTTGATTGACGGTCTTTATCATTTGCATATAGATATGAGTGTTAACATTAATGAGCAAACTATGAATTCTGTAGAGTCTAAGAGACTTAGAGATAGGATTAGCTAAAAGTATCTATGGCACCTTATGCTAGGCCATATAGAAGAAAACAAACTCAACAAACTAAAGAAAGATGGTCTTCTTGGGCCATTGACTTTCGAGTCTTATTTGGTTTATAAGTCCTATCTTCAAGAAAAAATAGCTAAGTTATTTTTTGTGGGATAAGAAAAAAGGGTCACTAAGATATTAATCCTGGTACACACTGACGTGTGCGGCCCATTCGATGTATAAGCTAGGGGTGGCTATGTCTACTTTATAACTTTTATCGATGATTATTCATAGTATGATTTTGTATATTTGATGCATCATAAGTTTGAAGTCTTTAAAAAGTTCATAGAGTTCAGACATGAAGTAGAAAAATAGAACGAAAAATTCATAAAGATTCTTCGATCAGATCGAGGAGGAGAATATCTTAGTGAAAAATTTCGGGCCTATCTCAAGGATAATGGCATAGTCTCACAGTGCACACCTCCAGAGATGCCTAAGCTCAATGGGGTATCTGAAAAGAAGAATCACATCCTATTAGATATGATCCGATCCATGATGAGCTACACAGATCTTTCTGTCCTCCTCTAGGGACATGCATTACTTTCTGCAATTCATCTTTTGAATCGGATTCTTTCTAAATCCATTCCTATCACACCATACAATTTATGGTATAGTAAGAAGTTGACTCTTGGATACTTCAAGATTTGAGGATGTCTGGCCCATGTCAAGTGACAGTAGGTGGATAAGTTAGAGGCTCGATCTTTTAAGACTCACTTTATTGGGTATCTTAAGAAAATTATGAGATACTACTATCTTTCTAAGGATCATAATGTGATTATGAACCATTATGTCGTCTTCTTGAAAAAAAAATTTATCCAAGATGGAGGCAGTGGTAGAAGGATTAAGCTCGAAGAGAAGGTCTCTAAAGAGCATTAAGTTCAAGAACCTAAACCTAGTAGTGAGCCAGTAGATGTAGTATCTTCACCTCATAGATCAAGTAGGATCTCCCATCCTTCTGAAAGATATTTAGATATTCTTACAGAGAATCTAGAGGAAGCATTCCTTGTAGGAGATAGAGATATTAGGAATGATCCCAAGACCTACGATGGGACAATGTTAGATATTGACTCAAAAAAATGAATGAAAGCGATGAAGTCAGAAATTGACTTCATGCATTCCAACTAGGTTTGATCCTTAGTAGATCCATCTAAAGATATTGTACATATTGCGTGTAAATAGATTTATAAAAAGAAAATTGGATCAGATGGTAAGGTAAAAACTTATAAAGCAAGACTGGTTGCAAAAGGTTACAGTCAATACGAAGGTATTGACTATCAGAAAATTTTTTTGCCCGTGGCCATGCTAAAATCCATCTGGACTCTGCTTGTGATTGCAGTTTTTCATGATTATAAAATTTGATAGGTGGATATAAAAATTATCTTCTTAAATAGATATCTTGAAGAAGATATCCATATGGAGCAGCCTTTGGATTTTACATCCAGTGATAGTGATCATAAGGTTTGCAAGCTGCAAAGGTCTACATATGAACTCAAGCAAGCATCTCGGAGTTAGAATATTCACTTTAATGATGTGATCAAAATATTTGATTTCATCAAAAATAAGGAGGAGCCATGTGTGTTCAAAAAGATTAGTGGGAGTGCTATTACATTCCTCATATTACACGTGGATGACATTCTCCTAATTGAAAATGATATTCTCATGTTGATATCGATCAAAGTATGGTTGTCAAAAAAATTTATCATGAAAGACTTAAGAGAAACTTCCTACATTCTTGGTATAAAAGTCTATAGGGATAGATCTAAAAGAATGATAGGACTCTCACAGCAAATATACATAGATGAGGTGCTGAAGAGGTTCAACATAGAAAACTCCAAGAGAAGACTCTTGTCTCTTAGACATGACATTCATCTTTCCAAGAAGATGTGTCCTGACACACCTGAGGAGATCCAGCACATGAGCAAAATCCCTTATGCTTCGGCAATAGGGAGTCTCATGTATGCTATGTTATGTATATGACCTGATATAGCCCTTGCCGTGAGTGTCATGAGCAGATATCAGGTGAATCCAGATGAAGAATACTGGATTGCTGTGAAAAACATCCTTAAGTACTTAAGAAGAACTAAGAATTTGTTCTTGATCTTTGGTGAAAGATCAGAGCTGAAAGTAGAGGGATATACTAATTCAGACTTTATGACTGATGTCGATGATAGAAGTCTACATCGGGGTGTATTTTCTTATGTAATGAAGGATCGGTTAGTTAGAAGAGTTCTAAGCAACTGGTCATTGCAGATTCGATCATGGAAGTCGAGTACATCGCCTCCTCTGAAGCTGTTAAGAAAGCTTTCTAATTCAAGAAGTTCATTGCGGAGATAGATGTGATGCCATTAGATATCATTGCATTACACTGTGACAACAATGACATCATAGTCCTTGCTAAGGAGCTCAGGTCTCACCAAAAGTTTAAGTATATAGAGTGGCGATTCGACATCATACGCGAATACCTCGAGAAGAAATTCATTGAGGTGCAGAAAGTCAACTCTGTGCAAAATGTGATGGACCTACTGATCGAACCTCTCAGCTAGCAGAAGACCGAAGCTCACCTTGAGAAGATAGGTCTTAGGTATATGGCCAATTGACTTTAGGTCAAGTGAGAGTTTGTTAGATGAGTGTCTTAGAAGTCAACTGTTGGCTAACACATTATGTAATTTCAGAGTTTAACTTTATACTTGTAATATTTTTATTATTAATAAAAGATATTTTTATTTTTAATCATATTTCTATGTCCATAATTTATCCTAAAAATTAACAAAGATAATTTTTATATATTTTCAAGGTATTGAGAATTTGAGACATACATTAATTAGTGGTTAGTTTCTAAATACTTTTGATCAAAAGAATGTGATGGAGGATAGTGATCAATCCATTTAAGATCGATACACTGTTCACCTCTTTTATGGATAGATGAGTCTCAAGTCTGTAGTGTAGGAATACTGGGGTGAAGTGCAGGTGGTTGTTAGAGAACAACTTGCACTGAGCATGACCAACATGAAAAAATACTTGGATTCTACTCACTTGACAGTGGTTGTCTCGATGCTGCAGTAGTATGAGTGGTCTTTTGACCTGTAGTGTCATCAACTATTCACAGCGAGTCCACTAAGTTTGACTGCATATTTTATTGGTCCCTAGTCATTTGAGATATTGCTGTGTATGTTGGCTATAGTAGGTTTAGGTTCACTGTTAGGAGTAGATACACCTATAAGAAATCTATTGACCTTGATAGAAAAGAAGAAGTCCTATGTGATTTGTAAGACTGAATTTTTAAAGTTTTTGGCCAAAGCAAGCGTGAATACTAAAAAAAAATTTCATAAAATTTACAAGTGAACTCGAATCGAGCCAATCTAGCATATGACTGACGATGGGATCTGACGAGTTTTCATGACCTCTATCAAGTCGGGACTCATGATAGAAAAACTGAATCATACGATAATTGTACCTAAAGATTTGCACTTTCATTCTACTAGATTGCCACTGCAAACTGTTATGTGTCATTGATAAATTATGGGACTCATCGAGCATCATCTTGATGATCGATGATCATCGAAGGACAGAGTTAAAATTGTTCCAACCTATCAAAAGAAATTTCAATGATATTATTGTTGTGATCCAGGTGGTGTGCCCAAGACCCAAGGGACCAAGGCTAAGACCAAGGTCCATTATCCATGAGGGCTTCATGGAGGCTCTAGGGCTAGTTGGGCCCTAGGTTGAAAGGCTGTGGGCCTTTCGGGTTCTTGAGGTCTAGGTTATGTGGGCCTCAAGGGACCAACTCTTTATGGGCCAGGTCTGGGTCCAGGATAGGTGAGATTAGGTCGAGTCATGGGTGTACATGGGCTTGGGTTAACCTAATCTCCTATAGAGTTGGTCAAGGGAGTTTTGGGTTTGGGTCACTTGACCCTGTGTTTATATATACATGTACTGTATAGGTTTAATTAAGCCAAGGAATACAGAACTCTTTCTCCCAAATCTCTCTCTCTCTTATCCCTCTCTCTCCAGCCACTCTCCATGCCCCAGGAGCAAGAAACCCTAGGGTTTCTTGCCGCCAGGTCCCAAAAAAGGAAAGAAAAGCAAGGAGGCGCTAGCCCCTTCCCCCTTGCAGCCGCCGACTCTCTCTCTTCTTCCTCTCTTGCAGCCATCCAAACATCAGATCCAGGACCTGAAATCTCTTGCGAAGAGGTTGGTACAAGTCTCTCTCAGATCTGGAGTTAATCTGAGGTCGTTTGAGGTGCGAGTGAGATCTCCATCAACAGATCTACAAGAAAGGCTGCAGCAAGACAGATCTGCAAGGTCTGTCTCCATCTACCCTCTTCCCTATCTAGAACACCCCAATTTAAGATCTACAAATTGGAAGACCTCGGTCCAGGCCTGATCTAGTTGGGTACCAGATCTTGGATTTTTTAGAGGTGATCTTAGAGGTGTTCTTCATCTGGAACAAAAGGCTGATGAAGAAGACAGCAACCAGACTGATTTCGTCAAGGGCCTTCAATCGAGTCCAGAAGTCTCCAGATTTATTCATTGCTGGTTCTGCTGCACCCAAGGTCCATGGGAGGAGCTGGGATCATGGTCCAATAGTTGGTATCAGAGCCACGATGGTGAGGAAGCGATTCCAAGCATGAGAAGTTGAAGATCCCAAGTGCTAAAAATTTTCAGCAAGGTACCATCAAGGTATATTCTACACTTCTTGATTTTATATTGCTTGTTTGGCTTGGATCCAGTCATGGGCAGCAATATGAAGGTCGATGTCGAGATGTTTGATGGCAAAAAAAATTTTTTCATGTGGAAAATCTGGGTGGAGGATCTTCTGATGCAAGCAGATCTGGATCAGGCTTTGGATGAGAAGTCTGAGGGAATGATAGATAGACAGCGGGCATCGTTGGAGAAGAAAGCATGCTCGATGATCAGAGGATGTTTGGCAGATGCAGCATTGTATTCGGTGCTGGAAGAAAAGACCCCGAAGGGCCTTTGGTCGAAGTTGCACACCATGTATATGGGAAAGAATATGTGTAACAAGCTGATGCTGAAGAAGAGGTTGTACAGTCTTCGGATGCAGGAGGGATCTGATGTGATTGGCCACATTCAGAGGTTCGACCAATTATGCACGGAGTTGATGAATATCGGGGTGAAGCTGGATGAGGAGGACAAGTCCCTGATGCTTTTGTGTTCGCTTGCAGGATCATATGACTCTTTGGTGACTATACTGCTCTACGGTAAGGAGACTCTGGAATATGAGGACATGGTCTCGATGCTGAGGTCTAATGAGCAAAGAAAAAAGTTGACCAGAGATCGGGCTCCCCAGGAGGGTTTGGCAGTAGGGGAGAGGGCAGGTAGAGACAGAGGCAGAAGCAAGTCCAGGGGGCGGTCCAAGTCCAGGAAGGAAAAGAAAGAGATGAAATGCTTCAAGTGCAACGAGTTCGGGCACTTCAAGTGAGAATGTCCACTATGGAAGAGCAAGAAGGGAGAAAGAAGTGGCTTAGAATCAGTGAGTGCAGTTGCTGGACAGTAGGTGGAGGATGATCTACTTGTGGTATCAGATGGTCACAAGCATTACACAGAGGAGTGAACACTAGACTCTGCGTGCTCACATCACTACACACCACACAGGTCTTGGTTTGCGATATACACCAAGATAGATGAGATATCAGTGACTCTAGGCGACAATCATCCTTGCAAGGTGGCTGGGATAGGGACAATCAGGGTGAGGATGTTTGATGGGATTGTGAGGATATTGACAAATGTAAAGCACATCCTGGAGCTGGAAAAGAATTTGGTGTCACTTGGCTACTTGGAGCGCAGTGGATACAGCTTCAGCAGTAGAGCTAGAAGCGGAGTACTGAATATCTCCAATGGAGCTATGGTAGTGATGAGAGGCAGGAGGTTGGACAATAACCTCTATTGCATGGAGGGATCTGTGGTGACCGGAGAGTCTGATGCAGCATCTGCAGCACAGGACCAGCAGGGGGCTTACAGGATGTGGCACTACCGCCTAGGACACATGGGTGACAAGGGGCTGAGGGAGTTGAGCAGGAGAGGACTCATCTCTGATCTGGAGGATGGTGCTACAGGGGAGATCTGTGAGCCTTGCCAGATGAGAAAGCAGAGGAGAGTTCAGTTCAACATCAGTACAGCCCGCAGTGCAGCCCCTCTGGAGTTAGTACATACGGATGGTGGGGACTAGCCCCAGTTTCAGCTAGGAATGGGGCCAGATATTTCATGACCCTGATTGATGATTTCTCAAAGAAACTCTAGATTTACTTCATGAGAGAGAAGTCAGAGGTCTTCACCAAGTTCAAGATCTGGAGAGCTGAGGTGGAGAAGGAGCAGGGGAGGAGCGTGAAGTGTCTGAGGTCAGACAATGATGGAGAGTACACCAGCAGAGAGTTCCAGGACTACTGTGAGGAGTGTGGGATCAGGAGACACTTCTCAGTTAAGGAGACTCCACAGTAGAATGGGATGGCCGAGAGGATGAATAGAACACTTCTGGAAAAGGCACGATACATGAGGCTGCAGGCAGGGCTTCCAAAGGAGTTCTGGGTTGACACAGTAGACGCAGCGGGTTACTTGGTCAATCGGTCACTTCACACCAGATTGGATGGTAGGCTTCCAGAGGAGGTGTGGTCTGGAAGGACAGTTGGGCTGGGCCATCTACGGGTATTTGGGTGCACGGCCTATGTGCACATTGGAGCTGGTGAGCAGAGCAAGCTAGACGTCAGATCATGCAAGATGGTGTTTCTAGGCTATCCACGAGGAGTCAAAGGATACAAGCTGTGGGATTTCTTAGAAAAAAAGGTCATCATTAGTCGGGATGTGACTTTTGATGGGGAGTCAGTCCTACGAAGACGAGCAGGCATGGAGGAGGTCCAGCAGGGCACTGCTGGACAGCTAACCTCTTTGATTTTGCCTCTTGTAGGTACTACTGGAGGATATGACATTCAGGTAGAGCACCTACCTAAGATGTCTCCATAGGTGGAGAGGACTCGGACAGATGATCGAGGCGGAGAGGTCCAGCAGGAACGAGCTGGATCGAGGATTGATATCGGTGTTGCCCTACACAAGCCCAAGAGGACCATCAGGCAACCGAACCGATATGGCTTCGAGGAGACGCTGTCATATGCCCTGGTGATAGCGAATGGAGACCCATATACATATCAGGAGGCTATTGAGAGCCAAGACAGAAAGCGGTGGGTCCAAGCGATGTCCGAGGAGATGCAGTCTCTCCACAAGAATCAGACGTGGCGATTGGTGCAGTTGCCACAGGGGAAGAGGCCCATTGGCTGCAAATGGGTCTACAGTCGCAAGGAAGGGCCTTCAGAGCAGGGAGGTATCAAATTCAAGGCGAGGTTAGTGGCCAAGGGATACTCCCAGAAGGAAGGCATCGACTTCAGCGAGGTCTTTTCTCCCGTCGTCAGACATACTTCCATCAGAGTGTTGCTGAGCATTGTAGCAGCTCAGAATTTAGAGCTAGAGCAGATGGATGTCAAAACAGCATTCCTCCATGGGCATTTGGAGGAGAGAATTTACATAGAGCAGCCATCCGGTTTCAAAGATCCAGGATCAGAGAAAAAAGTTTGTTTGTTGCAGAAGTCGCTGTACGAGCTGAAGCAGTCGCCGAGGCAATGGTACAAGTGGTTCGACTCCCATGTGCGCAGCATTGGATTTTTCAGGTGTGAGTTTGATCCCTGTGTTTATGTTCAGTCTCTTGAGGATGGTTCTAGGTTGTTTTTACTCTTGTATGTGGATGACATACTTATAGCATGCAAGAGTAGGAAGGTTGTGCAGGATCTGAAGGCATCTTTATCTCGGGAGTTTGAGATGAAGGATTTGGATCCTGCAAGGAAGATCCTAGGCATGAAGATTTTCAGAGATCGAGCCCGAAGGGTGCTGCATCTATCTCAGGGGGGCTACATACAGAAGGTCTTAGAGAGGTTCGGGATGAAGGGAGCAAAGCCGACGGAGTTGCCACTTGTCGGTCACTTCAGACTCTCGAAGACCATGGTGCCACAGATTGAGGTGGAGGCTCAGGAGATGGAGACGGTCCCTTATGCTTCAGGAGTTGGGAGCTTGATGTATGCGATGGTCTATTGTAGGCCAGACATCGCTCATGCAGTAAGTCAGGTTAGCAAGTTCATGGCGCAGCCTGACAGGGAGCACTGGAGAGCTTTGAAGTGGATATTCAGATACCTGACAGGTTCAGTTGGAGTTGGCATCTGCTACAGACAGCGAGGAGGTGTAATGGGATACTCTGACATGTTCAGGGAGGCTCAGGGACTGATTGGCGATTATGTAGATGCAGACTTCGATGGAGATGTGGATACCTGGAGGTCTACGACAGGCTTCATCTTTAGCCTGTATGGAGGTCCTATTTCTTGGAGATCGAGTTTGCAGCCTATCACGGCCCTATCCACTACAGAGGCAGAGTACATCGAGCTGACAGAAGTAGCTAAGGAGGTAATTTGGCTGAAGGATTTGTTGATGGAGATGGGCCTTACTCAGGAGGTCATTAGAGTGCACTGTGACAGCCAGAGTGCACTTCTATTAGCACAGAACTCAGTCTATCATGCAAGGACAAAGCACATCGACATTCGATATCATCGGATAAGAGAGCTTGTGGAGGATGGCGAGGTGGAGCTGGTAAAGGTACACACCAAGGAGAACCCAGCTGATGCACTTACGAAGGTACTTCCACGGGACAACTTTCAGAGATATATTGAGCTGATTCGACTGATGGACAGAGTGGAGCTGGTTGAGGCCTTGGGATACCAAGATGGAGATTGTTGTGATCTAGGTGGTGTGCCCAAGGCTCAGGGACCAAGGCTAAAGCCAAGGTCCATTATTCATGAGGGCTTTATGGAGGCTCTAGGGCTAGTTGGGCCCTAGGTTGAAAGGCTGTGGGCCTTTCGGGTTCTTGAGGTCTAGGTTATGTGGACGTCAAGGGATCAACTCTTTATGGGCCAAGTCTGGGCCCAGGATAGGTGAGATTAGGTTGAGTCATGGGTGTACATGGGCTTGGGTTAACCTAATCTCTCATAGAGTTGGTCAAGGAAGTTTTGGGTTTGGGTCACTTGACCCTGTGTTTATATATACATGTACTGTATAGGTTTGATTAAGCCAAGGAATACAGAACTCTTTCTCTTAAGTCTTTCTCTCTCTTCTCTCTCTCTCTTCAGCCACTCTCCATGCCCCAGGAGCAAGAAACCCTAGGGTTTCTTGCCGCCAGGTCCCAAAAAAGGAAAGAAAAGCAAGGAGGCGCTAGCCCCTTCCCCCTTGCAGCCACCGACTCTCTCTCTTCTCCCTCTCTTGCAGCCACCCAAACATCAGATCGAGGATCTGAAATCTCTTGCGAAGAGGTTGGTATAAGTTCCTCTCAGATCTAGAGTTGATCTGAGGTCGTTTGAGGCGTGGGTGAGATTTCCATCAACAGATCTACAAGAAAGGCTGCAGCAGGATAGATCTGCAAGGTCTGTCTCCATCTATCCTCTTTTCTATCTAGAATACTCCGATTCGAGATCTATGAATTGGAAGACCTCGGTCCAGGCCTGATCTGGTTGGGTACCAAATCTTGAATTTTTTAGAGGTGATCTTAGAGGCGTTCTTCATCTGGAACGAAAGGCTGACGAAGAAGACAGCAACCAGGTTGATTTCGTCAAGGGCCTTCAATCGAGTCCAGAAGTCTCCAGATTTATTCGTTGCTGGTTCCGCTGCACCCAAAGTCCGTGGGAGGAGCTGGGATCATGCTCCAATAATTATGATAGAGATCATAATACATCTCACTACCAGATAGAATGAAACCTATGAGATCACATATTAAGAGATTAATCTTGAATTAACTAATTGAACTTATGAAATTTTAATTGGATTAGGATTTAGTGAAATCCTATTAAGTTTAAAAGAACCATGCTAGCTCATTATTAAATCCAATTCTTCTCTAGACTTGGATTCCTTATTACTTAAGGATTGGATCAAGTCTATAGCCTTGAACCTAATCTAAATCCATTTTGATTTGGATTTAGCTGGATACCTATTTATGGGTCCAAAAGGATTGGATCAAGTCCATGAGTTGGCAAACTAATCTTCTCATTTTCTTCCTTGTTATTTTCTTATATGGCATGAAATTATTGGAAAGAAGAGAGGAGGCGCAAGCCTTCCCTTTTAAAAAGTCCAAGGAGCGCAATCCCTTGGAATTGGCATAAGAATGAAAGAGGGGCCCGCCTCCTCTTTTGTCTTGGCATGGAAGGAGAGAGAGAGAGGGGCTATACCTCCTCTCTTGTGTGCCAAAACCCTAGAGGGACACCAAGAGTTGGTGCCCCAACTACTTGCCATGTTTTGATGATGATGCCCACTCAACTTACCTAATTTGATGTGGGATGCCCCATCTACTTACCAAAAGAGCAAAAGACCTTTTCAATTAGGTCTGATTTTTTTGAAAAAAAAAATCAGATTAGAAAAGGTAAAATTTCTTATGAGATAAGGACTAACCTTTTTAGATTGATTAGAGATTGATTTGGAATCAAGAAAAGATTTATATAAGAGATGGTCTCTTAGGGTTTTAGGTAATTGAATTTTTATGATTTTAGATCTCTCTCTCCTTCTCCACTCCATCTCTTCTTCCTCCTCTCTTTCCAATGTCCAAGGATTGGGCATCCTATCTTCTCACATGTCTCAAGGTGAGGGTGATTGCTTCTACATCAAGAATAATGGGAAAAGCTGCTATTTAAGTGTTGAGTTTATGGTCAAAGATCAAAGATTGATCAAAGATTCAAAATACTGAGATTCATCTTGAAGAAGACGAATTTACAACGAGAAGAAATATTTAAGATTGATCCCAGTGGATATCTGTAGAGTACGGACACGTGTGTGGCTCAAGAATCTTTAAATCCAAGATCATTGGTTACGGTGTATTTCAACCCATGCAAGGCATTGAGATCCGATCTCAATTTTAATTTTTAATTTTCAGATTACATGCATGTCTTAGATCTAGGGCTCGGATAGGTGTAGATTAGATTTATAGTATGTGGGGTTAAAGGGTTTAACCTAAATTTGTTTACACTATTATTGCAAAATATTTTGAAATCTATGCATGCTAGTCTATCCAGTTTTCTAACACTTATGATAATATTTTAAAAGATTATTATTTGAGATATAATTGATGCAAGATCCTTAATATTGTTGAAATTTTGTGAGAAATTAAAGTTGATTTAGTGAGTTAAATTTTGAATTTAATTTGTTATGCATTTCACTGTGATGCATTGATATCATTTTTGAAATATCTTACATGCTTGTAGAGAGAGTTCTTTATAGATATGCAGTGGTTGCCATGATCCCAGACTTACGATCTTGGATCGAGGATGTGACTCTACTAGACTCTATTTCTTAGGAAGATACAAAGGATCAAAGAAATCATCAAAAGAGATTAAGTTCTCTATCTTCCTTAATGGGGCTTTCACTTCACTCTCCTTCAAGAACACCAGGATCCACCCCACCAAGATTCAATCAAAGATGATCACCATATTGATGTGTCATGAAATGGTTGGAGACAAAACCTAAATCAGAGCATCGATGGTATAAATTGGATTAGATTGTTGGTATAGGCCCGCTCTTAGATTTTCAAAGCAATCATCACCTCGCAAATGTCAGTTTAGTTCTCGCATATAACTTGGATGCTCCTTTGAACATTCAGACCATAGCCAGCTGCTAGTGCAGAGCATAAGATTGGTGCCATGGGTGAGCAGGTGTTAAGGGAGTATGAGGTTGGTTGGATTGAAGGTGGTGGGATGGATGGTGATGCACTCTTGCCAAGGCCAAAGTGGTTCTTTAGGGAGAGAGATGAAAAGGTGGATTTATTATGTTGGATGGTGTGGCAGTAGCAAGTTGCACCATGATGATAATGAAGAGGTAGGTTGAGGGGTGTCTAGGTGGTGGTGAAGAAAGTCTTCCAAGGTGAGGGAGCAGAGGATTTCCTTCTTTTGTAGGAAATCCATCAGAGAAAAGACTCCCATTGCAATGTGAAAATATAGTACTGATCATTTGATATTGCATAGATGAATGTAGACCAATAAGGAATGTGTAATATAAGTGGTAATAGAGAGAATATTCGAGAATCAATTTGCCCTTGGAGTTAGAAACTTCTTATTTGCAATATGTTTCGTAAAGATAAACCTTCCATTTAGGAAAATTATATCCTATACTTGATGTACTAGCTTAGTTGTAGACCGGGCTAAGAAATATCATGACGTCAATATTCTAGCCACATCAAAGAAGAAAAAAAAGGAAGAGACAGGGAGGGTGAGGCTTTGCTACAGATGATGATAGCATCAATCGTGGCGAGGTTGATGAAGATGGGAAGAGAGTGGGCATAGGCGTTAAGGAGGGAGATCGAGATTGAGGATGTTCTGGGATCAGAAGGATTAGGGGCAGCAGATCAACCTAGAGGTGAAGGCATTAGAGAGGGGGCGTAATCGATGCCAATGAGGATGTTGGAGGCCAGGAATAAGTAGGGGCAAGCAGTGTAGATGTTGATCGTGATGGTTGTGGTGTCGAAGTGGATGGATTCGAACCAAAATGGAGGAGTGAGGGGGAGGAATAGATGGTGGGGATCGATAATAGAAAGGTGAAGGTGAGGGAATTAGGGCTTTTGGGGATGTCAAAATTGCTCCCAGGAGGAGATGGTGGTGGAAGGGGGGTGAGGGGGAGAATCGATGGGTGAGAGGAGATAGGGAGGGGGAGGTGGAAGAGAAGGAAGAGGCAAAGATAGAGGAGGATTACGGTGATGGCTTGGATAGCACTTTGGTAGAGATCCGGCCATTGGATTTGCTAGAGATTTTGGGAGCGGCACCGTTGCTTCTTTCATAGCTTGTGCGATTTTGGATGTGGAGGATCTTCCATTCTTTTTTATTTTTTATTTTTATATTTTTTATCATTTTATTTGGTGGTAATCCCAGATGGTGTGGTGGAATTTTATTCGATTGATGTACTATCAGGCTGTAGGATATAATTTCTCCTTCACTCGCGGGACTTGATGGGTTTGTTCAGGAAGAAAAACAACCTTCCCGCTTAGATTTCATATTTCCCGCTTAGATTTCATATCACCAGGCTTCTGCTAGGAGAGTCCCCAGCCGCACGCGGTGAGTTGCTTGAATTCAGAGTCAACAGAGTCAACCAATTTCACAAAAAAAACCGTGAAACCTTCGTTTACGTCGGTTCGCTGCAAGAAAAGTTATATCATCCGATTTCCAACTGCGTTAAATGCATGACAACTGTCGCAACCGAACTTCTCACTCCAAACGACCCAGGGCGCAAACGCCGTCTCGATGTTTACTACACTACACCGATGGACGCCAGATTAACATATGTCGTGCATTCGAGTTATTTGACGAAACCTTTGCAATAGGCATTGCAGCTTTGATGCTCTCGGTGTGCGAAAATCCATTCCTCCAACCCACGACAGATCCCATCCACAACCCGTCGCTCCACCCCCGCTCGCCTCCGGACTCTTTCGCATTCCTCACTCTCCGTCTCGGTTCCAATGGCGGATCTCCACCCGCCGGAGGCTCCGGCGAACGGCGGCGGCCCGGTGGAAACCCTCGTCCCCTTCCCGGGCTCCAAGCGGCAGCGCCGCCCCAGCGTCCGCCTCGGCGAGATCGGCGACCAACCCGCCGCCATCCCCTACGAGCCCTACTTCCGCCGCACGAAGCACTGGAAGCTCCCCTCCGACGACCACAAGCCCCGCACTCACCTCCCGAAAGACCCCGCCAAGCACCCCTCCAGGACCCGCCCCCTCACCACACTCGCCCCCGACGGCGACGCCCTCGACGCCCTCCCGACCACCGACGACCACGTCCTCCTCCCCGTCGACGAGAACCTCGACCCCCTTGCTGCCGGGATCCGGCGGGGGAGCCGCGACGGGAAGGCGTGGCGGGGCGGTGGAGTGAGGCGGGCGCGGTCGAGCTGGATTCCGAAGGTCGACGAGGGCAACGAAGGTGCCGACTTGAAATCGAGCGGCGGGGAGGACGCTGGCGATGAGGGCTACAGGGAGGGTTCAGAGAGTCCTTTGGATATGAATGATAGGCGGGCGGCAGCTAGAGTTAGGGTTTCGGAGAGCCGGGATGGTGGTCCTTTGGCTGAGGGAGATTTGCCATCGGAGACGGACAACAGGGATTGGAACAATCGGAACGGGTGGTGCCGGTCGGTCGAGGATGGTGGAGTCCGATCGTGGCTTAATAGTCTGGGGCTGGGCCGGTACGCTCCAGTGTTTGAGATCCATGAGGTGGATGATGAGGTGCTGTCAATGCTGACGCTGGAGGATCTGAAGGACATGGGGATTAATGCGGTTGGATCGAGGAGGAAGATGTACTGGGCTATCCAGAAGCTCAAGAAGAAGGCCATGTGATTGTTGCGCGCATAGATGGTGTCCTTCAAGGAAAAAGGATATTTTGGCTGCCTGAAGTGGTTGGTTGTTGATCTCTCTCATGAATCAACTTGCTGAGTTTCTTAGAATCTAAATTACACCACTTGTTTTTAATCATGGCGCTTTAAATCATGGCGCCTTAAATTCTTGCATATCTTTGATGCTGTTTTGTGGTCATAAATGTTATGAGGCCTTAGCTTCTCACAACTTTGGATGAAGGAGCACCATGGAAATGATTTATGGCAAGTTCAAATATAATATAGGATTTTAAAAGAAGAAAGTGAAAAGTTTACCATATCAGTATTATTTATGGCAAGGTTTTCTCTGCCAGTTGCAAGTAAAATATGTCAAAAATTGTGATGCAATTAATATGATGGATCTTGACCTTATTTATGTGTTATAGCTTCAAATTTCTGAGGAACATGCTGTACTACGCTTTAAGTTATGAATTTTGAGCTCATATGGGTTCTATACTTTTCTGAAAGGCATGAAGTGTGCTTTTGATACATATTTTACTATTTTTCGTTACATAATTGATTCCTATAACTATTCTAGCTAGTATGAGGCTTTGTTAACTGATCTTGCTCATAGTCTATTGTTAATTCATATAGTCTGAGGGAAATTGTAAGGATGCTTCAAGAATTTTGTTCATGCATAGAGGCTAATTCAATAAGGGGTCGGCCAAACATATTCACATATTTAAAAATCTCCCAGGGAGGTGAGGATTGTGCTTTTGTACTGGTCTGGATAATGCTCCTTGAACGATTGTGTTTTGAGCCAGGTGTTACTGTAATATGCATCTGGCTCATTGATACATGAAGCAGTTAATCTACTGGCAATTATATGTTTAGAGAGAACCAACAAATTGGTACCATAATGGTTCATGCCCTGTGAATTGTCCTCACAAGTCACAAGTATGAATGTGTAACCATTTTCCTTTACAATATCTTTCACTAGAAGTGTAAGTAGCTGCCTTTGGATTCAAGGAAGACAAAACGATGATGGTAGAAGAAAAGATAAAGAAGTAGGCTGTGGCATTGGGAAAAGAAATAGGACTGTGCAGCAGACTTTTAGTGACAGTGCGTATGCATAAATAGCACCAACATGTATAAGGAAAGGGGAGAAATTGGAGAAAAGATTTGTGGTATCAGGAAAGTGAAGTCATAGGGGCCTCTAGAAGTGTTTGGCTATAACTACGGTTGTTGTTTTCCATTTATATTGATTACTATGAGCTCACAGCTTATAGCCAACCTTGTTTTCTTTTTGTGATAAGCGAAGACCCACTTTCAAAAGGCAAGCACTTGCTATAGCTTGCAGCAAAAACATTGATGTTGTTCTGTTACATTAGGAAGGGGCAAATCAACATTGGAATTGAGAAAGAAATTCAATAAACCCTATCTTCAAGAACCTAGTTGATGTGACGTGGAGTGCATTCAGTACAACTTTAAAGGATTTTGGTGGTGTTAAGAAGTTAGTCATAATTGAAGGACAAGATATTTGCTAAAGATGTTGTGCTCTTGCTATAGATTGTAGAAAAATATTAATGTTGTTATGTTACATTAGGAAGGGGCAAATCAGCACTAGAATTGAGAAAGAAATTCAATAAACCATATCTTTAAGAAGCTAGTTGATGCGACGTGGAGTGCATTCAGTGCAACTTTAAAAGATTTTGGTGGTGTTAAGAATTTAGTCATAATTGAAGGACAAGATATTTTCTAAGGATGTTGTATTGATATCACAATACAAAAAATGGAAGGATTAGCCAGTTTGATGAGGATGACTTAGATAACATTAAAGCATTGTAAGCAAGTGAATTTGCATCATTGTAGTTGTTGTTGATTCCTATTAAGGATGAAAGGAAAATTTCATGATCTTATTGAGAAATCAAGGACAACTAGGATGGAAGTAATGGGAGATGATTTGAAGGCACTAACTATTTCTTGAAATATGGTTTTTTGAGTGTATTTGTGCAGTTGCTTATGCTAGCAACTATATTTTTTCTTATGTGAAAGATACTATATATTGTGAATATAGCAAAGAAGAGTCTATAAGTTCTATTGTAGTCATGTAGATGCCAAGGTTTTTCTTCCCTACAGTCCCGTCCCATTCTCGAGAGAAAATGGGATTGGGACTTTGAAATCCATCCATGTAGGGGCAGAAGAAGAAAGAGGAAAGAAAGAAAGGAAGGAAAAAATGGAAAAAGTAAAAGGAAAGAAGAAGACGAAAAAAGAAAGAAAAAAAGAAAGAAAAGAAGGAAGAAAGAAGAAGAAAAAAGAAAAAAATAAAGAAAAGAAGGAATAAGAAAAGATAGGAAAAAAAGGAAAGAAAGGAAAGGATGGAAAAAAAAGGAAAGAAAGGAAAGGATAAAAAAAAGAAAGAAAAAAAAGGAAAAAAAAGGAAGGTAAAAGAAAAAGTAAGAAAAGAAGTAAGGAAAGAAAAAAGAAACAAAGGAAAGAAGAAAGGGAGAGAGATGGAGAATATCTACTGGGGTGCATAAGTGGGATGGCTGTTGGAACAAGACGGGACAGTGGGCATCCTATTCCATGAAGATATTGGGACATCTCCATCCGTCTGGATTTAAAATCTTGATGGATGCTATATATTTTTTTAATGTAGGATCTCTTATTAATTGCTATACATTAGCAAACTGGTGTAAAATCGACCTAAGGCAATCAAATCTACCACACACATGGATCTGAAATAAATTTCAGATCTGAGAAATAACGAGAATTTTTGTGAATTTCTGGTTGTTCTTTAAACTCTGCAGCCTAGGTTGAATCCACAACCGATAGGGTGCCATTCTGTGGCTTAATCATGATGCAAAATCCTCAAAACAAAGCAAAATGATAGGAAGGATGAACTCTGATTTTCCTGTAATCGGTCCTCAAATGGCTGCTGTAAGACTCGTTTTAGACCCTAAAACACATCTCAAACTTTCTAACTTGGATTCCTAGCAATAAAAGGACTCTTTCATTATGTTCCTTTCATTATGTTCTCTAAAAGAAGAAAAGAAATAAAAGAACGCTTATGATAGACATAAAGTCAAATGAGGAAAGAAATAATAGGGGTTGGATATACCTTCTTCGCTTGCTCGCGTATCTTAAAAACTAGAGGAACATAGATTCAGTGGAATATCCAAACATATTATCTCATTTATTGATCAATGAAATAACCAAGACTGACAAAAAGACTCCTTAAAATTCTTAAAAGTTAGCTCTAAACTGGTATAAAAAACCTTTTCAGTTGCCTTATAATGGTAGCATCTGCATGAAATTGTTGACTTTGCGATCCACTAAAAAGTTATTGATGATAGCAGAATTTATTTTGCCAACAACCATTGGCATGGTTGTCTGGAACCTCACCCCTAGAGACTTGCCCTTGAGGAGGTCCAAGTTGAAATCTCGGTGTTTCTCAGGCGAAAAGATGGGTAGCTGAACTCAGTTTTAGTTTCTGATAGACTTTTTTTTTTCTTTCTCGTGCTATTTTCTTGCTATTTCTCTTAGGTTATTTTTCTATGGCTACACAGGATTTTATTGAAAGAAAGGCTATAGGTCTCCTGTCCCTTTCTGCTGTTTTGCTCTCTCTTCTGTTTTTCTTATTCTTCCTCTTCTTCCCACTTTATCTCTCTTAATCTTTGATGTCTTATGCTGCCATGAAGAAAAATGTGCTGTAGCATAGAAGATCTCTTTAAATTCAGGCTTGAGTATCAAAAAGCTGAGGTTTGTTCAGATTACTGTAGATTTGAACCGGATGTGCTGTTTTAATTATCACATAGCCTTTGTTCATCTACAAGGGTACATCAAAGTGATACAAGAGCTAGGTTCTTGAAGATATATAAGGCGGTTGGTGTATATCTAATGATGGAAATGGACATGATGTCAAGCTACTCCAACATGGAAATCTATTTGAGTCTCTCAAGAAAATGATGCATATAAGATTTAACAAGTTTGCTATATTGATGAAGATCACAAGGGATTATTCTCCAGGTTTCTAGTTCCCTTCAGAATGCAAGAAGATGGAGGATGTAGAAATGAAGATTAAGATCTAACCAAGGATCGACTATGGTAAAGATCATTCTGTCGAAGTTCCATTGCATCAAGAGCCCAAGATTAGAGATTTATTGCATCAAGAGGATGTGATTGAAGATTTGCTAGTCCAAGATCTTCCAATTGATGCTTATTTCGATCAAAGTTCCTATATAAATGAGGAAGATCTTGTTATCAAGCCGCAAGTGAAGCTGTAGTAAGAAGATGAAACCATTGAACTATTAGAGGAGCATCCCAATGATCTGATGATTAAATGGAAAATCAGTGCCTACTTATTGACCCATGTTGAGATCTATCATTGTGATGATCCTTCTGTACTTTCAGATTTGTCATAGTATGGTGTGTAATAGGCAATTGGAGGTTGTAAACTTGGGGATCAAGGTGCATTAGAGCCATCATCAAATGTTTCAGTTTTAAAGGAGATATTCATATGTATGTATCATCATTTAAGATCCAATGCTGAAGAGAGAATTCAAGCTCCATTCAGGAGATCTTAGGGATGAGATAAAGTGCAACGGAAGCGATTGATGCACTGCCAAAGTAATGATTAGAGTAGAAAATATTTTTAGCTTTTCTTAGGCTTTTATTTTTCTACTTCCGTGCGATTTTTCAAGGATTATTTTTCTATGCCTTTTGGAGTCTTATTGTGTGCCAGCATCAGGTTAAGTTAATCCATATGTTATTGAGATTTAGTCAGCTATTATGTTTTCTAGTTATTTCTTAATAGAGAACTATTTTTGGAAATGTTTTGGTTGGCTATCCTTGTTTTGTTCTTTTTTTTTTTTAAGAGTCATAGGTAAGGGCACGGAGCTTGGCTTGTTAACTCTATATAAATGGTGAGGCAGCTATTATAAAGTGTGGAGATTGTACCCCGACTAGGAAGCTGATAGGAACCCAATTTTGGCAATAAAAATCAATGATATGGGATCTCCTTCAATAAGAATATAATGAGATTTCCTTCTTAGCCTCTCTTATTTTGGTACTGGTATCATTGTCTATTGGGATTTCGCCTTTAGCTTCTCTTATTTTGGTACTAAATCCTATGGCTTATTTGGTATTATATTTATTTAGTATTTGTGCTAAATTAAGTATGATGTAATAGATAGAATATTGGGCTTGAATTTGTCTATATAATGTAAGCTATTGGCTCTTGATGATCAAGCAATAAGAAATCTCTTTCTTCCTTTAAATCTCTCCTTCTTCCTCTTCCCTTCTCTCTTCTAATTGGAGATTGACCCCCTCGAAGTGGTCACGATACGTAGAGGCACGTATCATTTGGTATCAGAGCTAGCAATCCCATATCATGGTTTTGATCCAATCCGAGGTTTTTCTGGTCTATGGTGCAAACCCATTCTCAAAAGGAGAAGATGGATGCGGAGTTTGCAAAAAAGGAGTCTACTGATGTTCGAGTTACTAAGCTTGAGACTGAGGTGCAGAATGTCACTAAAGCTATCAATGATCTCAAAAATTTGATTGTTGCTATGAACATGAAGATCAACTTCCAACCATCTACTTTAATGGAGGTGTCGACGCTGAGTTCCGATACAAACCGCCCACTTCTTCGCACACCTATGAGGGAAAGATTATATCTTTCCCCTACGAAGATCGCGACTATGGTGTAGCCACATGTCAGTCGATTGGAGTTTCCTCGTTTCGATGGTGATGACCCTACTGGATAGATCTATTGAGCAGAGCAATTCTTCAAGTTCAATCAAATATTCGAAATCCAAAAAGTACCACTTGCATCCTATCATCTAGAGAAAGAGACTTTACAATGGTTCTAATGGTTTGAAAAGAACCGTGGAATTATATATTGGATAGAGTTTGTCGAAACTCTTTGCATTTGTTTCGGCCCAACCATGTATGAGGATTATATGGGAGAACTAAAAAGGTTGCATCAGGGCCCTACTCAGTTGGTTTGAGATTATCAAGCATGATTTGAGATGCTTGCAAATTGCATAATTGGGCTAACTGAGTTCTTTATTAGCTGCTTTATTAGTGGGCTAAGAGAAGATTTGAAACATGATGTATGGGTTTTTCGTCCTGCCTCTATATCTGTGGCGATTGATCTTGCTCGTCTACAAGAAAAAAAGCAAATTGCTCAACGTTGCACATCGAAGCCACACCGTATTTGGCCTGTGATTTTCACAACCGCACCTAAGGAGGCACTTTCCCGTATCAAGTGCCTAACACCTGCTGAAGCAAAGGCACGAAGAGATAGAGGCCTTTGTTATAACTGTGATGAAAAATTTACCCCTGGCCATCGATGTAGATCGAAGCAGCTATTTTTGATTGAGTGTAACTCTGATGATGAGATCGAGAAAATCATGGAGGAGATAAATGAAGAGGGTATGGAGGAGATGGTATCTGAAATCTCAATGCATGCTATCTTAGGATCCTTATCTCCTCAAACAATGCAGATTAAAGGTTTAATCAAGCATCAACCAGTCTTTATTCTCATTGACTCTAGAAGCACTCATAACTTCATCAACCCTGCTCTTGCTAAAAGAATTCAATGTTGACCCATGGAGGAAAAATCCTTTGAAGTAATGGTTGCTATTGGGGACAAATTAGCAACAAGTGGTAAATGCTCTAACTTACCAATTACTATTCAAGATTATCATTTTAAGATAGATCTATATGTGCTTTCTCTTGGGGGTTGTGAGGTGGTGCTTGGACCCTACTGGCTTCGCACCCTTGGACCTATAATTTGAGACTTGTCGAAGCTGTCTATGTAGTTTACAGCACATGGACGACAATATTCACTAAAAGGTTCCAAAACTCCAACCACAAATCGTGAGCAGCCACTCAATCGAAAAGATCTTGGCAAGGGGAGGAACTGCAATGTATATGACTCTATATTCTGCAGAAAAGGTGGAGTTGGAACAACCCTTGCCTCTAGAGTTGCAAATCTTGTTAGAAGTCTATGAAGATATCTTCTCAACTCCTACAACATTGCCCCCTAGTCGAGCTCATGATCATGGGATTTGTCTTCTGCCTGGCAGTCGTCCCTCAAATATTTGATCCTACTGTTACTAGGGGTGTAAATGGACTGGATTGGATTGGATTGTACCTAAATCCAACTCCAATCCGAAATAATTTGGACTTGAAAATTTGGCTCCAAAATTGGATCAAATACTCTACTAGTCCAATTCAATCCACTTCGAAAAGTTCGGATTAGATTGGATTGGATTTTTGGACTTTTACACTGCAATTTGGATCATAATTCAAAAGCAAGTTATATGAATTCGAAACATATACTACTTATAGGTATTTTATAATATCATCCTACATCTAACAACTAATATTATAATAGCAATGAATAAGAAATAAAAAATATAAAGTTCAATACCAAGGGTCTCAACAAATCATGCTATAATAGCATCATATCAAAAACATAAGTTCTAAATTTTCAAGAAAAACTATATTGCCAAAATATAATAAGTTTCATAACATTTAAAAGAAATTAAACTTGAAACACACACACACACATACATACATATATATATATATATATATATATATATATATATATATATATATATATATATATATATATATATAAAATCTAAAAGTCCAAATTAGAAGAATGGATTGGATTTAGTTTGGACCCATAGTTTGGACTTTGGATTGGATTTGGATTTTATAACATAAAATCCAAGTCCAAAGTCTAAAATTTTTAGAAATTGACTCCAAATCCAAAATCAAAGGTCAAAAATCCGATCCAATCCTCTAGTTCAGTTTGGATTTTGGATTTTCTCCAATCTACTTACACCCCTACCTGTTATTCACATTATCAAAAGGGTGAAATTGAGTGCTAGTCATGAGAGATGCTTGCTAATGGCCTTATTCGACCAAGCAACAGCCCATATTCATTAGTAGTGTTGTGGTATGGAAGTGGGATGGATCTTGGTGGATGTGTATCGATTATAGAGCTCTGAACAATATCACCATCAAGGACAAATTTTCAATTCCAACTATTGATGAGCTATTGGATGAGCTACATGGAGCCACTTATTTCTCTATGTTAGACCTCCAATCAGGCTATCACCAAGTTCGAGTTCATGATGATGACATTCCAAAAATAACTTTTAGGACTCATGAAGGCCACTATGAATTTTTAGTTATGCCCTTTGGGTTAACTAATGCTCCATTCACTTTTCAAAGTCTTATGAATGATGTTTTTCGACCATTCTTGCGGTGCTCTGTGTTAGTCTTTTTCGACGACATCCTGATCTATAGTTCATCGTGGGAGAATCACTTGGCTTATCTAGAAGTAATATTTCAGACCCTTTGAGAAAATAAATTATTTATCAAATGTTTAAAGTATTCCTTTGGTTAAAAATAGGTGGAGTATTTGGGGCATATTATATCCAAAGAATGTGTCGCTACTAATCCCTAGAAGATATCTTGCATGCTGGAGTGGCCTACACCTAAAGATGCTAAAGGATTACAAGGATTCTTGGGTCTTACTAGTTATTACAGAAAATTTATCAAGGACTATGGGGAAGATCAGAGCACCATTAATTGCCTTGTTAAAGAAGGATTCCTTCCAATGGAATAGTGCTGCAGAGTCAGCCTTTCAAGTTCTCAAGCAAGTTATGGTAACTGCTTCAGTATTAGCACTTCCTGATTTCTCCAAACCATTTATTATAGAATGCGATGCATCGGGCATTGGGATTGATGCTGTATTGATGCAAGCAGGATGGCCTTTTGCCTTCACTAGCAAGGCCCTATCAGAGAAGCACTTGGGGTCTTCCTGCCTACAAAAAAGAGATGATGGCCATATTACATGCTGTTGACAAATGGCGACAATACTTGATGGGAACACATTTCATAATTTACATTGACCACTATAGCCTCAAGTACTTGATGGAACAACGAGTCTCTTCGGAGGTACAACAAAAGTGGACTGCCAAGCTCTTGGGATTTGATTATGAGATCAAATACAAGCATGGAGTTGATAATTTAGTTGCTGATGCTTTGTCATGCAACATGGAATGGTGATTGTATGCTATCTCTCACCCATTACCTAATTGGATAGAGCAAGTTTGAGCAGAAATAAAACATGATGACTCTTTGCAAGCAATTATTTGGAAGATTCAAGATAATCTTGATAAGCCTTCATCCTACACATATACTGGAGGACTTCTTCGATATAAAAATAGGGTGGTTCTAGGAGCCAACTCTGAGTGGCAAGAGAAGGTTCTTCAACTTTTACATGATTCTCCAGAGGCAGGACACTCCATTTTTCATAAGACATACAAGAGAGTTACCAAGAGTTTTTCTTGGAAGGGAATCAAGAGAGACATAAAACATTATATGGCTTCTTGTGATGCCTGTTAGAGGAACAAAATGGAAACACTTGCACCACCCACACTTCTCCAGCCCTTACCAATTCCTCAATGCATCTGGACTGACATTTTCATGGATTTCATTGATGGCCTACCAAACTCTCTAGGAAAGAGCACGATAATGGTGGTTGTTGACCATCTTTCTAAATGTATCCATTTTATTGTAGTGGCGCATCCATATAGTGCTTCCCAGATTGCTCAATTGTTTGTAGAGCATATTTTCAAATTACATGGGATGCATACATCAATCGTTTGTGATTGTGATTCACCATTCACTAGCACATTTTGGCAGGAGTTATTCCATCTTCAAGGCATTAAACTATGCATGAATTCAGCTTATCATCCCCAATCGGATGGTCAAACAGTAGTCAATTGATGCTTGGAGACCTATCTTAGATGCTTTACTAGTTAACAGCCTAAGAAGAGGACTAGATGGCTTATGTGGGCTGAATGGTGGTACAATACTAGCTATTACTTTTCCATACGGATGACTTTGTATGAGGTAGTTTATGGACAGGCCCCACCTACAATGCTTTCTTATATCTCTGGAACTATTGATGTTCCATCAATTGGAGGAAGAATTAAAGGATTGAGACTGCATCCTTCGCCTATTGAAGAAAAATCTTCTTGTGGCCCGTGCTAGAATGAAGCAACAAGCAGACAAGCTGAAAGGGAGTTTGCGGTTGGTGACATGGTGTATCTTTGGCTTCAACCATAACGACAAACTTTTATTTCAGTTTGCAACAATCTTAAGCTATCTCCTCAGTTCTATGGACCATACAAAGTCATTGAGAAAATTGGGCTAGTTGCTTATACGCTTGAGCTGCTAAGTGGATCTAAAATCCATTTGATTTTTCATGTCTCTTGCTTGAAAAAGAAGATTGGCTTGGTAGATGTAGTAATTTCTCAATTATCCAATTTAGAGGATGGGATACTTAAAATCCAGCCTGTGAAAATTCTTCATCATCGTCTAAAAAAGTATCGCAATCATGCAATAACCAAGGTACTAGTCCAATGGGACCATTTACCTTCCGAAGACACCACATGGGAAGATTGGCATAAACTTAAGGAGTGTTTTCTAGAATTTCAACCTTGAGGACAAGGCTGTTTCCAAGGGCGGTGGAGTGATAGAAACCCAATTTTGGCAATAAAAATCAATGATATGGGATCTCCTTCAATAAGAATATAATGGGATTTCCTTCTTAGCCTCTCTTATTTTGGTATTGGTATCATTGTCTTTTGGGATTTCCCCTTTAGCTTCTCTTATTTTGGTCCTGAATCCTATGGCCTATTTGGTATTATGTTTATTTAGTATTTATGCTGAATTAAGTATGATGTACTAGATGGAATACTGGGCCTGCAGTTGTCTATATAATGTAAGCCATTGGCTCTTGATGATCAAGTAATAAGAAATCTCTTTCTTCCTCTAAATCTCTCCTTCTTCCTCTTTCTTTTTCTCTTCTAATTGGAGGTTGATCCCCTCGAAGTGGTCACGATACATGGAGACACGTATTAGAAGCATAGATACTTCAATTCACTTGCCATGACCATGTCATATCTGTATCGAATACTGATACTTGTCGGATACTTCCTTTAATACAATTTAGATACTTTTCTAATACCTTCAAAACAAGGGGGAGACTAAATTTCATGGTCTATTGATATTAATATGAAAATGTTAAGTATGGGATATGGTCTATGGATTCAAATAGTGTGTAAAAGTTAAATGCTACTGTATATATTGTATGGATTAAGTTATTTTGATAGCCTACAATGCTTTATTGATGCTTTACTATATACAAATATATGCATTTGTGTGCATGCATGCATGTATAAAATGAATACATATGTATGTATAATGAATATATACATATAATACCATTCATTCACATAAGCATACATATTTATTGAAAGCAAGAAAGGCTGCAGGCCTCCTTTTTCTTTCTTCTTTCTCTGTCCCTTCTATTTCTTATTCTTCCTCTTTTTCTCCACTTTATTAGTTAGTCTCTCTTTATGTTTGATTTCATGTGCTGCCATGATTCAAATTTAAGCATTAAAAAGCCGAGGTTTGTCTTAGATTACTATATATCTGAACCAAGTCAGTTGTTTTAAATATGGTGTGGCCTTTGTTCATCTATGAGACGACATTTTGTTGTTCGTCTCTTAAATTTGCCTTCTTGATGGTCTTATTTGCAAACTTTATTTTGCATTCTTCTCTTTATTGTGGAACTACATGGTTTCTATAGCGGTATGCAACAGTTGACTTCCTATAAGTTAGGCTTATCAATCAAATTGTGAGTAGCCAAAACAATTTCATTTCATTTGTTGCATGATATTTTCTCATGATCTGTTTCATTGTTCAATATTAGCTTTGCATTACTTACCTTTGAGATGCTAGCTTTGTTAATACACATGACAAATAACTGATTAAATTGTGTTAGGATGGTCATTTTTTTGTGATGAAACAAACCAGTAGAACACCTGCTTTGAATGACATCAAAGCTGGTAATAGTCAAAAAACTTAGAAAGTTGACTATGAAAAATCTTGGGATTAAGATGCTATAATGGCACATAACTTTGATGGCATCAAAAATGAAAATCTGCTGTTAGATGGGTTGAGCATAAGTAGCAAAGCTAGCAGTGCAAAAAAGAAAAAGAAAATTCTTTGCCACATAAAAGTTTGGAACTTACACAAAATGTAGTTGTTAGGTAGTGATGGTTGATATTTGGTATTGAAAGATAGATGTATGAAACATGGACCTAATATATTGGGTGAGTGGTAATGGTTTATAAGTTGGTATAGTTGGAGGAAATAATTGTGATTAATTGTTGCCTGGGCATCACAGGTAGCTTAAAAAGGTTTGTGTTTCCATGATGAAAGTGAGGTGGTAGAATTAATGAAGAAAAATTGTTTTCTCAGAAGGAAGGTGTGGGATTCAACTAGAGCAGACACTAGTGGTGTGGTTTGCTTTATGATTTCTGCTTTGGAAAGTACAAAACCATTTTCTGTAGATAGAAAGATGGCTATTTTGAAAGAGGAAGCTTAGTTGGATGGTGAAAATGGACAATGATTGTTTGACTGGATTTGGGATCTGATTCCAATGGGATTGCTGATCGAGTAAATCATGGATCTAGGGTATTGAGTGCAGACCTCTTATAATGTCGTCCTAGAGCAAGGTTGTGTCTTCTTGTGGAAGGCCTTGTGTTAAAGTCCAGGGTATATGTTAAAAATGCTAGATGTTAGAATCACTTACCAAAGTCAATAAAAGCTAGTGTTTTTTTAACATCTAGGGGGTTTTCTAGATGGATTGCTTATTTACTTTAAAAGATTATTTATTAGCATATGCTGGTTTTTAATTAGTCTTATCACCTCTCAAAACCTTTTTCAAGGATCAAAGTATTATGTATGCTTGTGTCCAGCATTCGCCGAACCGTCCCGAATAGGACGGTTCAGGGTGTTTTGAGCCATATCGGTAGCAAATCAGGATGGTTTGGTTGGACAAATTGGAATACCAGATGAGGGAGGGGGAAAGAGAGGGAAAGAGATGAGGGGAGGGAAAGAGGAGATGATGTCGTCGGAGGCCGGCGGTGGCCCACCGAGGCTGTCGGAGGGCTGTGGAGGCCTCCATGGCTCAGTGTCATCTAGTAGGGCGTTTAATCGAGAGAGATAGAGAGAGAGTGATGGTATTGGAGGGAGGCACAGCCAGTGGAGAGGCCACGGGCAGGGAAAAATGTGTGGGCGGAGTTGCGATTGTGGAATGGGGGCGATCGTTTCTGTTCAGTTCATCGTATTTTTTTAAAAATGATGATGATTAGTGAAACTGGCAATGGGTTTGTCGACTTCACTGTTTTAGAATTTTTTTAAAAAATTGAAAAAATAGTGAAGATGGCAATGGATGTGCTGGCTTTACTTAAGTGAAGCTGTTAAATCTATTGCTAGTTTCATTATAGTTAGGATTTTTTAAAAAAATCCTGTGAAACAGGAGAGATTGCCCTTATTTCACGTCCGTGGCGCTATAGGCATGGTTGCGCCATTTGGCGGCCATGACGGTCAGTCGAAGGCCCTCCGGCGGCTTCCTCTCCTTCCTTTTCTTTTTCTTCCCCCCTCTCTCTCTCGACAGAGATTTGGTGGAGGAAGTAGAGGCCTTTCACGCCTGTGGCCACTGCCCGTGTCTCCTCTGACCACCCTCTTCCTCCCTCCCCACTTCTCTTTCCCCCTCCCTCCCTTTCTTTCTCTCTTTTCCTTATCCCCAGTTCCCTCCTCTTCTATGCCGGTTCGCATCGATCCGGTCTGGTATGGATCTGTGCTGACTGGTATCACCGGCTGACTGGCCAGCACGGGTCCTGGTTCTGGTTTCATGGACCGTGTTAGTTGTTGATTCCACAAGTTCCGTGGACCGGCTCCATACAATGGGATGATGAAGATATATTTCCATCTTCTCCCATTTTAAGATCATGATTAGCTGATGCAACTTGTGTCATCAGACAGTAAAAAGACATGCTTATACCATCTATCATTAGAACATGAATCTATTTCAAGGAGATTGAAGTGCCATTTAACTTTATAGAAGAGTTTTTTCAGAGTCTATGCAAGCATGTCTATGTGAGGACTAGGAACTCATGTAGCTCAGTACCTTGGGGTGTATTTGTGTGGAATCAACAACTAAAAGTGGTGTTCATTGGAAGTAATTGCATCCACATGCTTGAATCGGAGAAAGTAGTGACCCAATTGCTTATTTTAAGACTTGAACAAAAGAAGTGCTGAACTGACTATAGTGGGGTTGGCCGAAATCACTTAGGGAAAGTGGACGCTTTCACTTTATCTAGTTACATCTAATGAAACATGCCCTTCATGTGTCACTTCATGCCATCCATGGTGAGACCCCCAAATCATATGCCATGATGTTTTCTGAATAGCGTTGCATGCTAGGAGGAAGCCAAGGAGGGTCAAGCCGACCAGAGCTTTGATGCGTATTGATGCATCCACGAAGTACCCATTATTGCATTATTCATTGGCAAGCACCAATGGATATCTCCAAGCATTCTACCATCACTAACCAAGGGTGACGTAAATCATGCATGATCAAGGGAAACCACACGAGCTCCTCCACGGGATCATATCAAGGTAAACCCTGTTCACACCACTTTGGGTAGGACAAAAGCATTAACAGGGATGTTAGCTGCAAACATATTGAGGAGTTGCACAAGCTTGAGAAAATAGAGGAGAATGAGGATTTAAGATAGTTGTTGAACCATGTTTGATTTTAAGGAAGATGAAAACTAAGTTGTACGAACATTTTCTGCTCGATGGTGTTCATAATAAGCGAGAGAACATGCAACCTCATTATCAACATTATTATGAAAGAATAGCTTGTAAGAGGCTGTACGTAAGTTGATGTAAAGGCTGAAAAGCATCACCTTAAAAGACCGCAAGGTTTAGTATGAGCTTCAAGGTAGCTGTTTAAAGCATTGATTAATTTCCTTTATCATAGTTTGGCTTGCTCTGACAACATTTGGTGCATTGTTACGTAATTGATGCATGTCGCTTAGTTTGGAAATTTATAGCAATATGATTGAGAAGCCATACATGATGGAAGAAGCAACATTTACACTTGCAAGGGTGGAGAAAATATCACGCTTAAACCTATAAAAGAAGCCTCTTAGGGAAGATTATCTTTCTTGCTATGTCAGAATGGTGCAATAACTAGTTTTCAATTGCACAATGATTTTTTTTCCCTTAATTAGCAAAATGAAACAAAAGCTGAGGGTCTAGTTGAGGTTTGTCCTAAATAGCTTGAGTTAAATCCTAAAAGTTTGCCATGTCTTAAGGAAAAGACCTTGAAACTCAAAGAGAGAGTTGCTACATTGCACATGGCACTGAATATGAATACTTGATTTAAGATAACACATACAAGGAGTTTTTGGTGAAGATGGACAAAAACTACCATTTCTGTCATGACACAATTTCTACTGAATTCTCCATATTCTTTTTTGGGGATAATTGGAACAAAATATCACACCTCCAGTAGAGGATTGAAAATTCTACCCTTTCATATTTTATTGCAAATCCGTCACCCTTTTCTTGGTGTGTTGCCTCTTTCGGGTATATTTTAGAATTCACTTGGATATGATATAAAAGTTGATTTGGGAGTCCAAAGGATCAAATTTATGGTATGGGACGAGATTAAATGTTCTTCACAATCTTATACTGATTTTACTCTTGTAGTCTTTTCATGAATCATGAAGATCACTAGAAGATATGATTTAAAGGGTGTTTTAGGAAGGCATGAGCATCATACTGAGCCCTATAATTATCTGCTAAATGAACTTTGTTTTCCTCTCCTAAGCCCCATCAAATGTTTAAGTTTGTTCGGTTGCTGTGAACTTTCCTACTTTGCTTGCTCAGGGGCATTAAGGAGATCCTGAAGACTTGCTTGTTGAGGATGATTAGGTACAGTTTAGAAAGAATAGTATGGTTCTTACATATGGTGCTATGTATTAGCCTTCATCATTACATATCACTTTGATGTGCATCAATATAAGGAGGTTTGAACAATTCCTAGGTACATAGCCATTGTATGGTGCTGATGAATTAATTGCCTAACCATTTGTAATGCACCATAAATTGGATCCTTGACTCATATTTGCAGTATAAACTAGAATACAGATAAAAGAACAGGAAATTTGCTATTGGTGCCTCAGGTGAAATTTTTTATTTGTGAAGATCATATATTGGACTGGCTGCATCCAAAAATTATTCTAGGTGAGCAACTGGTTGTGGTGGTTTTGTAACTACTAATTTGTTTCGTGCTTATTGTAGTTGTCTGTGTGCATAACAATTGCGAAGGGAAAAGAAACCTTGTTGGGGAGCTTTTTTAGCTTAAAAGACTAAGTTTGCCATATGTAGTTTAGGTGAATTAGTTGTCTATTGGACAAAGGATGTTTAGGTTTCTTGTGGGCTTTAAGTGATGATCTTAGATAATTGGTGTTATGCAGTGTTTTAAGGGATCCAGGGTTCATGGATCTCCATTCATGTGGTGTACAATTGGAAAGGTGAAGGATTTTCGAGATTTTACACTTTGCCTGATCAACCTTGCTTGGGATGTTTATTTTCCAAGATTACTAGATCTATACTTAATTGGAGTGACCTTATACAATCCTTTGTCCTAGTTTTGATGAGTAATCTTTTACTATACAGTTAAAAACCCTTAACCTTTTGGGAATTTCTAGTTGTTAAGGAATGACTTGTTTTGGTTGTGGTGTAAGCACTGGTGAAGATCAACTATCTGGCCTTATGCTGACAAACCCAGGTCCTTAAAAGAATCCACTACTAAATCATAACAACTCGTGATTGGCACTACAATTAGCAGATCTTAACTTACTGTTAAAGAGCTTGATGAGATCCAATTTCATGGAGTGAAAAGATGTAAGGAAGAAGATACTCAAATTGAATATGCATGTATAAGAGGTGATGAATTTATGTGGGCTTAAAAGGAAGTGGCCTAATGGCTTCATTGAGGGGTCTCATACCAAATTTTTTTCATCTACCAATGAAGCTTTATGTAATATCAATTGAACTAGATTGATGAGATCCTTCATTGGTCGCAATGACATAAATGAAGACGACATCTTGAAGTGGTGCACAAAACTTTACAAGGAGCTATCAAGCAAAAATTGATAGTGAAGAGAATAAATCCACCCTTGATTTCTTCCTATGTTATTGTAAAAGGAAAAATGATATCTGATCAGATTTTCAGATATATAGGCAATTTAGAAGATAGTATTTTCATTTCGAAGGCTAATAACTATAGGGGCTTACTTGTTTCTATTCCAAACTGTTAATGGCAAATGTGGTTGATCATTAAGCATGACTATATAGCAATTTGATTCTCATCTTTATGCAATCCCAAGGATTGAACCAAATATTTGTGTTCTCTCAGAAAAGTCAAAGTGGAAGGTCTTCCGTGTTCCCACTTATTAGCCTATGTAATTGCAATTGTAAGATGATTGCAAAGGTCTTGGATAATTAACATGATGATATCTTTGCCAAAATATAATCCCCATCTCCTTGTTTTCAGTAGGCAACTCTTGGATAAGTTTTTTGGCTCAAAAATTGTTACATCCTCTTTGGGAACAAAGAGTCCAGTCTATTATGGTATTTAATGTTGACTTTGTTGCATTTTGTAATATGAGTGGAAAGACCATCATAATAATCAAGGACCAATTAAAAATTGGTTTTAATGAGTCAGAGAACATATGCACACCTCATTTTTCTCATGACATATCATGTAAATGGAAAAGCAAATGCACTATTTGGTAATTGTTTCTTTTCACTGTGCTTGCTTTTCAATGAAGATTGATCTTAAAAGCTGGTACTAATCTCTGTTTCAATATCCCTATGGAAAGAACATGATTAATTTGTTGGGGATGCAGATGACTTGCTCTTGCCTGCTAATGCATTTATTCATAATAAAAGCATTCTTTTGCTAGTCAACCAAGTCAAATCCTTATATTTATCTTGGATAGCAGGCAATGAGATAGCATGATCGCCTCTTGTATAGGACCTGAGGATTTGCAATGAGAAACTGAACGAAAAGGAGTATCATGTTGATTTGGCATCTTGTACAAATTTAGGTGTTTGGCTAATCCTGTGAAATGGAAGCATGATTCCATCTATATTTTCTTTTGGCCTTGCCAGGTTGGTGACCTGAGCTTCCAAGTCCATCCCAGTAAGGATTAATGTAAATTGCTTTTACAATGCATTATGCCTATGATCTCTGAACCATGTGGGAAACATTTCCCATTTTGCTCATGGAAAGGGTTTTGTCATTGTGGAAGATCTTTTGGAGCTTACACCAAGCAACCATGTTATCATTTTTCTTAATTTTGAAGGACTCAAAAGTACATGTGTCACGCCCCCGATCCGAGATTGTGAATCGAGGGTCATGGCAACCGCCGCATACTTATGAAGAACTCTCTCCATAAGCATGCAAGGCATCTCATCACGATATCAATGCATCACAGCGGAATAAATTCAAATAATTATTATTCAACTATAATTCAAGTAATTAAATCAAATGTCTTACATCCAATAAAATTTTTGCTAAAAAAAATAAAAACAATAGATCTAAGTTCAATGAAGTTGACAATGCTAATCTCGCTTCTAAAAGCTCTGTCCCAATATTTCGTCCCACGCTCGATATTAATTATCTGAATTTGAAAAATAGAAAGAAAGGTAATGAGCTAGACAGCTCAGTAAGTAACAAGTATCTCTACCAGATATTATATAATTTTCAAGAATATAATTTTCAAGAATAATGCTGCAAATAAACATAAAAATATATTTCATGCTGATTTAATGCAAATCCAATAATTTCAAGTATTCACATATAATATAATTATAAATCCGATTCGATTCAAAACACTCGTAACTCAACAGCCTTGACTATGACCAATGTTTAACCCCCACTGGCAGGGTCCACAAATACCAGCGCACAACCCCCACTGGCAGGGTCTACTGAGTACCAACGTATAATCCCCATTGGCGGGGCCCACTGAAACATAGTTAGGCTGAGAGCATAAATTCGATCTGTATCAAAACACTTTGTACCATAATATATATCATAATCTTTCACTAAACATGTGCATAAATCGATATACCATAACATTTCAAAAGCACTTTTCTTTCAAAACATAATTTCATAAATCATGCATAATTTCAGAGAATAATTATTTATTTTCAGAATAAATATGGAATATCTCGAGAAGATGATTCATTACTTACCTTTCACGGAGCACTGAAATGAACAGATCGACTAACTTCGAGGAGATTCTTCCGTGCCTATTATCCAAAATTATATTTTTACATTAATTTTAATTCAAAATTAAATTTAACAAATCCCAAAATCAAAACCTCACTTAAAATCACTCTTCCCTAAACTCGATCAAAATCATCAGATGAAGCCTTCCACTACGCTAATCCTAGAGGAATAACTTTAGAGAGAGAGAAATCTATCAAGAGAGAAATATCCTAGAGAGAGAAAATTCTAGAGAGAGAAAGTAGAGAGAGAAAGTCCAATTTCAGAGAGAGAAAGTCAGGGTTCAGACTGAGAGAAGAGAGAGAAACTCTCTCTCTCTCATCATTTTCTTTTATTTTATTATTTATTTATTTATTTGTTCATATATATATATATAAATATATATATATATTTTATTATTATTATTATTATTTTCTTTTCTTTTCTTTTCTTTTCTTTTTTCTCTTTTTTTTTTCTTCTGTTTTTTCTTCTTTTTCTTTTCTTTTCTTTTTTTTTTCTTCTTTTTCTTTTTCTTCTTTTTCTTTTCTTTTCTTTTCTTCTTTTTCTTCTTTTCTTTTCTTTTTCTTTTCTTTTCTTTTTCTTCTTCTTCTTCTTGGCTCTTCCCGCACCGGAACAGGGGACCGGCGTCCCCTCCTTATGTCGGGCCGTTCAGGCCACGGCCGCCGCGGCGGAGGCCGGCGGCAGAGGGGGGCCATTCCCCCGGTCGCTGAGGAGCATTGCCGGCGGTCAATTTCGATCGTCGGCGCTGGAAAAATTCACGGAAAAAGGCTAAAAAACAGGGTCTCTTTCCCGACCGAAAATCGGCGAATCTCGTCGCCGGCAGCTGTGCACCAGAGCTCGGAAAGAAGGGGAAGGAAGAGAGGAAAAGGAGGGAAGCTTACCTTGACCTCCGGTGACCTCGTCGGCGGTAGTCACGGTGAGAAATCAAAACGGTGACCGCGGCTTTACTTCGGAAAAATCGGAGGGAAGGAGAGAAAGAAGAGGCTGATGTTCGGTCTCAAGGGAGAGGGGGTCTTCTTATAGGGAACCCTAGGACTCCGAGGGTTCCTAGGAGTCTTGATTTTGCCCGGTCTCGCCGGAGAAGAAGACTCTTATCGGGAGTCTTCTTCCCGATTTTTGATTCCCCTGTTTTTTTTTTTTTTTTTGGGCTAGGTCTGCTGGGCTGGGCTTTGTTTGGGCTATCACATTCTTCACCCCTAAAAAAAAATTTCGTCCTCGAAATTTTTTATACCTGTCACCATTGTATTGGAAGCCTGTGCATTCTGTTGAGTAAGCGCATAAACTCTTCCCTGATTTTTAGAAATCTGTCCACCACCCTTATGTTGTCCTTCATGAGTTCTTTGGCCAACTTGATTTTCAGTATTTAGCGGACAGCTAGCAATTTTATGATCCATCTGACCACATTTGAAACAAGCACCTGTAATCCAATAGCAATCCTTGTCTGCATGATTTTTGCCACATCTGGAGCATGGCTCACCATCAATCTGTTGAGTCTTATTGTCTACTGCTTCCTTAGCTGATCTTTTGATGTTTTTATTATTCTGCCCTTGTGTGTCATTTGATTTTGCTCTCTTTCTTTGCTTTCTTTCTCTTTCCATGCGTTTTTCATTGACTTCTCTTTCAATTATCAGTGCTTTGTTTACCACATCAGCATAAGTTGTTAATTCATATGGAACCACTTGTTTTCGAATTTCAGTTCTCAGTCCCATCTCGAACTTGTGAACACGTTCTTGCTCACCATCCACTAATCTCGGAGCAAATTTTGCTAACTCTGTAAATTTTGCTTCATATTCAGTTACACTCATACCCTTTTGCTTCAAATAGATAAACTCTTGCTCTTTCTGAATCCTTATACTCCGAGGAAAATACTGATCATAGAATGCAATCCGAAATCTTTCTCAGGTAAGTATTTCGCCGTCTTGTTCATGCTTGCGCTGTAGTCGCTGACACCAGTTGTATGCTTCTCCTTGTAGTAAATAAGCTGCATATTGAATCTTTTCTTCATCAAGACACTCTTGGACAGCGAAGGCCTTCTCCATCTCCATTATCCAGTTATCAGCCTCCAAAGGTTCAGTAGTCCCCTTGAAAGGTGGAGGAGCAAGCTTTTTAAATTCTGAAATGTTGTTCCGTTGTACTGGTTGCTCTCCATGTTGTGGTGGTGGATGCTGATGTTGTTGTGTATCTCGTTGTATCTGCTGTTGTTTAAGCATTTGCTGCTGTATTTGTTGTTGCGCTTGTACCATCCTGATTAGGGTCTGCATTAACTGAGCCATATCTGGTTCTTGACGTGCTCTCGAAGTACTCCCATTAGGATCTACGACTCCCTCCTCCTGAGGGGTGCCACTAGTCAGATGGGGAGTGCTACCATCCCGTGGTTGTGATGTCTCTCTTGCAATTCCTTGAGTAGTTCTTGTCATTCTACGGAGAGGCATGATAACCTTGTGTAGTAAAACCTTATTAGATTCATTTATCTATTTGTTAGGATGGGTTTATTATGATGTTCATACTCTAACGTTCCAATATTCCTAATGTTTACCCACCTACACTCATACTATGTCAAATTCTATGTGTCATAATTTATCCACTTATGCTCTGATACCATAATAATTGTCACGCCCCCGATCCGAGATTGTGAATCGAGGGTCATGGCAACCGCCGCATACTTATGAAGAACTCTCTCCATAAGCATGCAAGGCATCCCATCACGATATCAATGCATCACAGCGGAATAAATTCAAATAATTATTATTCAACTATAATTCAAGTAATTAAATCAAATGTCTTACATCCAATAAAATTTTTGCTAAAAAAAATAAAAACAATAGATCTAAGTTCAATGAAGTTGACAATGCTAATCTCGCTTCTAAAAGCTCTGTCCCAATATTTCGTCCCACGCTCGATATTAATTATCTGAATTTGAAAAATAGAAAGAAAGGTAATGAGCTAGACAGCTCAGTAAGTAACAAGTATCTCTACCAGATATTTCAGATATTATATAATTTTCAAGAATAATGCTGCAAATAAACATAAAAATATATTTCATACTGATTTAATGCAAATCCAATAATTTCAAGTATTCACATATAATATAATTATAAATCCGATTCGATTCAAAACACTCGTAACTCAACAGCCTTGACTATGACCAACGTTTAACCCCCATTGGCGGGGTCCACAGAATACCAGCGCACAACCCCCACTGGCAGGGTCCACAAATACCAGCGCACAACCCCCACTGGCAGGGTCCACCGAGTACCAACGTATAATCCCCATTGGCGGGGCCCACTGAAACATAGTTAGGCTGAGAGCATAAATTCGATCTGTATCAAAACACTTTGTACCATAAGATATATCATAATCTTTCACTAAACATGTGCATAAATCGATATACCATAACATTTCAAAAGCACTTTTCTTTCAAAACATAATTTCATAAATCATGCATAATTTCAGAGAATAATTATTTATTTTCAGAATAAATATGGAATATCTCGAGAAGATGATTCATTACTTACCTTTCACGGAGCACTGAAATGAACAGATCGACTAACTTCTAGGAGATTCTTCCGTGCCTATTATCCAAAATTATATTTTTACATTAATTTTAATTCAAAATTAAATTTAATAAATCCCAGAATCAAAACCTCACTTAAAATCAGACTCTTCCCTAAACTCGATCAAAATCATCAGATGAAGCCTTCCACTACGCTAATCCTAGAGGAATAACTTTAGAGAGAGAGAAATCCATCAAGAGAGAAATATCCTAGAGAGAGAAAATTCTAGAGAGAGAAAGTAGAGAAAGAAAGTCCAATTTCAGAGAGAGAAAGTCAGGGTTCAGACTGAGAGAAGAGAGAAACTCTCTCTCTCATCATTTTATTTTATTTTATTTTATTATTTATTTATTTATTTGTTCATATATATATATATATAAATATATATATATATATATTTTATTATTATTATTATTATTATTTTCTTTTCTTTTCTTTTTTCTCCTTTTTTTTTTTCTTCTTTTTTTCTTCTTTTTTTCTTCTTTTTCTTTTCTTTTCTTCTTTTTCTTCTTTTCTTTTCTTTTTCTTTTCTTTTCTTTTTTTTTCTTCTTTTTCTTTTTCTTCTTTTTCTTTTCTTTTCTTTTCTTCTTTTTCTTCTTTTCTTTTCTTTTTCTTTTCTTTTCTTTTTCTTCTTCTTCTTCTTCTTGGCTCTTCCCGCGCCGGAACAGGGGACCGGCGTCCCCTCCTTATGCCGGGCCGTTCAGGCCACGGCCGCCGCGGCGGAGGCCGGCGGCAGAGGGGGGCCATTCCCCCGATCGTTGAGGAGCATTGCCGGCGGTCAATTTCGATCGTCGGCGTCGGAAAAATTCATGGAAAAAGGCTAAAAAACAGGGTCTCTTTCCCGACCGAAAATTGGCGACTCTCGTCGCCGGCAGCTGTGCACCAGAGCCCGGAAAGAAGAGGAAGGAAGAGAGGAAAAGGAGGGAAGTTTACCTTGACCTCCGGTGACCTCGTCGGCGGCAGTCACGGCGAGAAATCAAAACGGTGACCGCGGCTTTACTTTGGGAAAATCGGAGGGAAGGAGAGAAAGAAGAGGCCGATGTTCGGTCTCAAGGGAGAGGGGGTCTTCTTATAGGGAACCCTAGGACTCCGAGGGTTCCTAGGAGTCCTGATTTTGCCCGGTCTCGCCGGAGAAGAAGACTCCTATCGGGAGTCTTCTTCCCGGTTTTTGATTCCCCTGTTTTTTTTTTTTTTGGGCTAGGTCTACTGGGCTGGGCTTTGTTTGGGCTGGGTTTTTGGGCTATCACAACATGTATGGTTTAGAACTCTTTCAACATAATTTGACTCAAACATGACTTGTAATCAACATAAAAGCTACACAAAATGTTCTCACAGTCTAATGGATATTATTTTTGACTCCTAACTTGACCACAAAAGCCAAACAAAAGACTTAATTCTTTGTAATTTACCATAAAAGTAAATCTGAAAATATAATAAACTTGAAATTAAACTGTTTGTTTTCTCAAGTCATTTTCTTCTGCTACCCATATCTCATCCTCGGATTTTTTAACAACTTATAGATTTATACTCATACGTTAAATGGACATGATCTTTGTAAGGTCCAACCTAATCATTTATTGTGGGTAGTGGTGAATGGTGAGTTGTTGTCAAAGGCATGCCCAAGATGCAAAGGATCTTGGTGCAACCTCAGCACCTTGCCTATGTCATGGTGAAGTAAAGTTTCCTGGGTGTACAGAGCATGCCTCATGTTCATCCTGCAGAGGCAGCACGGTGCAAAAAAGTGCATCTTTGTGATTTTATTGATGGTGCATGTATATGAGTTTGGATGGTTGTAATGTGGTTTTGTATGTTGTATTCTTTGAAGATGTGGATTTGTTGTGTATATTTGTACTTGCATTTCATTAGCTATTTGTGGGTGCGGCTGAAATTATTTATTGTTTTTCTATGTGGAATTGCATGTTGTCTTTGATTGTGGAATTGCATGTTGTCTTTGATTGTGTTATTTTTATTTCCATTTGTGTGTGACATCATGAGTTCATCTAACATCATGAATTTATTATATGTATACATATAGATACATAGAGATTCATATATATGTGTATTCATATGTACACGTGCACATTGTATATACATTCATATACTGTACATAAACACAAACATAAAAACATGGACACAGGCATGGAGATACTTATTCACAGGCTTTCTATGTGCACATATGTATGTGTATACATAATCATATAATGAGTTCGCGATGTTGAGCATATTTGACTTTAAGAATAACATGAACAAACACAATGCATACATGATCCAATGATTCTTAGCTGTTGACCACAATGTCACCGATCATCACTTGGATGGTGTCAATAATTGGATATTTGATCACACGGGAGCTCAAACTGGACCATCCTCATTGGCTTCTTGTAAATAGTCATCCTTGTCAATTGGATCTTCCACAATTAGATATAAAATGGATTTTCAGCTGAATGGATCTATGGATCCTTCATTGTGGGATCATCAGAAAGCTGATGTTCAGTCTTTGAATTGTTTCTATTGGATTAGAATCAATTGAATCATCAATGTTCAACTTCTTCAATATTTACTCCCTATTAAATGCTTGTGGCAGTTTCTTCATTTTTTACATGGTGATGTAGTGATAAAGATCACTATATGCTACCTGAACATGGTACATCTCCATGTCCTGGCACAACAAAAAGTGAAAGTGCTACATTTGTCAGTGCAGTACTATTACATGGGGGCATATTGCTATTGATACAATCTGGTATGGCCACTACCAGTTGGTATGCTTGCACTTAAATCTTGGATGATGTGTATCATCAGTTATCTTATTAATATAATCTAGCCTGGCATTGCTTTGACATATTTAAGCCATTATTTTGTTAGATCGCATCTTATTAATCTGATCGAAGCTATTTTTGTCTTCAGTATATTTAAGTTATTATGGTGTTACATAGCTTTGTATCAAACAGTATTGCACGGAAAGTGTGGTGAACTTTTGAGAGAGAAGGGTGATTAACAGAGAAAGAAGGAGAAGAGAAGAGACATGTGTTCTGTTGGAGGGATGGGTTTTAGAAGGGGGGCTTTTTGGCTTTTGGAGATTAGGTGGGGTAATCTCCACCTTTTCTACCCTATACTTATCCCACCCTTCAGGGGCGGCTGCATCCGGAATTGAACTCCACCCCCCTTGCCCAGGTGGCAAGGGATGATACCAGCTCAGCAAGTGCTCGGTGGTTCATGGCCATTTAAAGATGGGTGAGAGGCCATTCCTTGTTAAATGATAGGCCCCACCTGTTTCTTTCAGGAAGTAGTGGGGAACGAAAAAGGAAAAACAAGATTGAGGCTGTTCATAGAGAAAGATTAAGGACTCTGTGCCTTTCTTTGAGATAGCAAAAGAGTTATGAACTTCTTTCTAAGTATATCTTGTATGCCAGACTCCAAATCTACTCAACTTCCTCTTTCTTTAAAAGAATGTATTGGAAAAACAATTTTTGGTGAGGCGCAGCCGTGCAGTGATTTATCTTGGTACAGTTTCATGAAGAAATGAACAGTTCTCCATGTCCTTGCTCCTGATTAGGTAACACATTATAGGTAGTACCCAGTGAAAATTAAGGTACTTGAACTTGGTGCCTAGAATAGATGGATCTTATAGGATATTAAAAATTATTTTTTGTTGGTTAGAGATTTTTTTTTGTTTTGACTGAAAGTTAAGAAAAACCCATGAGTATGGTCTATTGCAAAATAATAAAATTTAATAATGGTGGGTTATTTTTTCATGTAAAGTATGTAGAAATGTAGCCCTCGCTAAACTCACGTGAACCCAAATTTTTGCTTGTTTGCATTATAATGAATGAATGTGCATGATAAATTATCTAAGAAGACTGTTCTCTTTTTAAAAATTTGGAACAGTTGGTTACTATTTTATGGAGAATGTTCTAAAATTTGTTAATGTTTAAATTTATAAGAATTTAACTTTCATGTGGTATATGTTGTGGGAGCACACCTAAGCCAAGCAATGATACTGCCCTTGTTTTGTTACAATGGTGAATAAAGCAGGGTTTTTCTCTTGTGGAGAAAGCAGGGTCTTCAATCTTTGAGATTATCAAGCACAGTGATGAGGCTTCTATGCCCTCTAGCACTATGAATATCTTGTGTGCGGCTAAACTGACACCCAAAATTCATGTCTTAGAGGTGATATTATGCAAGTGTTTCCATTTTCTCAAGAGAGCATAGAAATAGGCAAAATAGTAACCATGTTTTAAGCAGCAGATATGAAGTACTTATAGGAGCTATGTGACAACTGTATGCCTTTGAGATAAAGGAAATTAAAACAAAGAGCCATGGTGTTGCGATAATCAGAGTGTTCACAGCAAGGAGCTAGCATGGTAAACGAAAGCTTATCTTCAAAGCTGGAAGTTATATTACGAATGCATGCTTGTGGATCCAGTTCAGTTAGTTTTTTTTTCTTTTTTATCATTCTTTTATTCTGGGTGTGCTTTAGAGCCTCAGAAATGTGAATTTTGAGTGTAGCAGTAGATTTCTCCAATTCAGCTGCAGATTTTTCAAGAAGATTTAATCTTGTAGCCATATCTGTTGCCTAGTAGAACAACCCAAGGGGGGATGAATTGGGTTTATCAAAATTTAAGCAAATAATATGCAATTTTAAAAAATTAGTGAAGTAATAATGAGTGTAGAGATACGATATGCAGAAATATAAATGAAAAGAAAGTAAGAAAGAAGAACACAATCACAAACACAATCGATGTATGGTGGTTCGGTGCCCTTTGCACCTACATCCATTCCCCAAGATCCACTTGAAAATTTTACTATAATCTTTCAAGATTAAAGTCGAATAATTTTCTAGGTTCACTATCCAAAATCTAGTTGGTTTTACATCGGATCACCAACCACAAACAAGCCAACCCTTGGCTTACACTCTAGTTCTTAGGCTTGGATGGGCCTATCCTTTAGCTTCAAACCCCTTATTGAAGCTAGTTACAATAAGAAAAAAAGTAGAAGGACAAATAAAAACAAAAATAAAGTCGATGAAGCTCTTTGCTTTTCTTTTGTAAAAGCTTTTGAATAGATGAGCTTGTCTTCTTGTTGAAGAAAATCTCTTGATTTGATGTTTCAAGTGGTTGGAAAGTGAATGCTCTTTTCAATGCTTTTAGACTTTTGCTTTTGATTTTTGTTTCCTCACTTTGATTCTCTTGTCTTGTCACTTCAAAAAGTTATTGGAGACTTTAAACCACTGTTTGGAACGTCAAAAAGTCATTTCTAACTGTTAGGATCTGAAAAATAATCGTTGGAAGAATTTTTGGACCGTTTTGAATTTTCTGCAGAACTAGCTCTAGGAACTTGAGTCGACTCATATTGAGCTTGAGTGGACTCAACTTGAGTCTTGAGTCGACTCAGCTGTGCCTTGAGTTGACTCAATGATCTATGAGTCTTTTGTCCAAAAATCAGCTCTCTATTGGCATCCTGTGGCTTCGATTCAAGCAACTTGAGTTGACTCGACTCTTCAGCTTTTCTTTGAGTCGATTTATGCCAGACATGAGTTGACTCGAGAACGTGCCAAAATGCTTTTGCGTGCCATTTCGGTTGAGTCGACTTGGGACCATCTTAAGTCGACTCGAGATGCCCTCTGAATTTTTTTGTGATGTTTTTCAATCTGAATTCTTCTTCAATTCCAACCTTCAAAAATCTTCCTCCAACCTTTTTTGAGATGTGCAATGTCCTTCAAAGGCTTCAGATTCCTCCTTTTTTTTTTTCAAATGCATTACTGAATTTTTTCTTTTGATACTCTGCAATTTTTTCTGAAATATGATCTTAAGGAGCTTATTAGTTCAAATATATATTCCAACGTCTTGTTATTCATCAAAATCAATCATTGGGATCAACAATCTCTCCCTTTTTTATGATGACAAAATTTTTGAGTATATGAGCAACTGGCAAGACATATGCATCATTTTTAAGAAATGTATTTGAGTCAATAAAGATATAAGTCTATGTCAATAAAGATATAAGCTTTTCCATAAGTTTTGGCTTTGCTCCCCCTTAATGTGTGCCCATAGTTATTTCAATCTCAATGCTTATTTATTGATTGTGCTATATGTGCAAAATTCTTCATTCATGTAACTGAACATGAGACATCGGCACATACACATGATACACATTAAGGCTCATTGCTATACTTATATGTTAAAGTTGAAATTTACATTCATAAGACACAGATACATGCATAAGGCACATGAGTTCATTTATGATACATTTATGAGACATATGCATATGAGGCATATAACAAAATAGGCAATGCTCATTCATATAAGGTACATGTCAAGCAATACTCATTCATATGAGGTACATGTCAAGGCAAACATGTCAAAGCAAGCAATGCTCGTGTGCTCTTCTACTCCCCCTTTTTGTCATCAACCAAAAGGACAAGGTATAAGGAATTTAGAATATGAGGTACATTCATATGAGGTACATGTCAAGGTAAACATGTCAAAGCAAGCAGTGCTCATATGCTCTTCTACTCCATAACACAAGAATAAGGAAAGGTAATAGTATAGCATTGCATTCATCAAAATGAATGTGCTAGATCATAGCACATCAATATACAATGTCATATAGGTCAGCTAACACAAACATAAGAGTCCAAAAGACAACACAGAAGTTCAAATACAATCATAAGTCCTAACAGAAGTTCTAATACATCATATAGCTAAACAGAAATTCCTATGCCTCTAATCCTCATCAGAAGGAATTTTCAGGGTCTTAGATGATGAAGATCTAGCTCTCCGGTTCCTGATCTTGCCCGATGGACCAACCCTCAGACATGTGGGAAATCCGACTCCAGCTCTGGTGTATACTTTGAAAGGTGGTCTGCTTTGACTAGCAGACAGCTGGGTGGATTGTGCAGTAAACTGGGGCTGGATGGGAGGCTGTGATTGAGTAGAAACTGATGGCTGTGCATGCGACTGAACTGATGGCGGAGTAGATGGCTGAGACTAAGCTGATGGAGGACGAGGCATGGCGGTTGCATCTGCTGCTGCTGTTGCTGGTACGGTGCTTGGGGTAAGTCTCTCAATCCTTTTAATCAGGCTCCCTATAGCTCCAAGCACAGACATGATGCCTCGCTGCTGGGTTTGCTCAAGTCCGCTGATAGCTCCAAGCATCTCAGAGCCTCCTGACTCGACTCTTCCCCTCAATCGAGCAATCTCTGATGTTATCTCAGAAAGATCAGTGGGGGCATTTGGCTATTGTCCTCTCTGCTCTAACATAGTGAGTCTCTCAGATATAGACTTCATCTGAGTCTGAATGTCCTCTACTCTCTCAGATACTGCTGCTATCTGGGCATTTAGTCTAGTCGAGATAAGATTAGCCAGCCTTTTCAATGTGACAGAATCAGTAGCTGCTGGCTGAGGAGCAGAGGCTGTAGGGGATCAGCAGGTGGTGTGGCTGGTGAAGATCAGGCGCAGCTCTAGACAATGAAGGATAATCAGATGGAGCTCTAAGGGCAATGGGTGTAGATGGCTCTCCTGTCTCCTTTATCATGAGCTCCCTTCTCTCCTGACCTGACTCATTTCTCACCCATCTCCCAGCTTCAATATGAAAGTGTATACGAGTCAATGCCTTTTCATCATAAACATCAAAATGAGACAAATTCTTAAATCCTTCATTTTCTAATGAAATTCCTATTATCTCAAATACTTTGGTCAACACCATCCCATAAGGTAGTCAAACCTTGTTCTTGGCTGCTGCTTCTCTAATCTGATGCATCATAAGTCCAGGAAGGTTTAGAGGTATCCCCTGAATAATGTGATACATGACACATAACTCCTCCGACATAAAGTCATGCCTCCCTAATTTTGGAATAAAGATCCCTCCAATAATATGATGCAGTATCCGCATTTCTACAAAAAGTGTGGGATCTTTTATATCTCCAACAACATCCTCTCTACCAACAATAATCCTCAATGCTTTTTATTAGACGCTCTCTCGGGGACAGCTCCTTCTAGGGGCAAACCAAAGATTCTAACTAGGTTTTCTTCAGAAACATCGAATTGAACACCCTTCACGATAGTAGTTACCTTAGTTGCTCCACTCAGATTTGCATAAAATTTTCTGATCAACTTAGGGTACGTAGGGATATTTAGGCAGCAAAAATTCTTCCACCCCATTCTGTCAAGCCATGGACCAATTGAGAAATGGTATTTCTTAAAGAATGCAGAATCTACTCTCCTCATTGCAATGGCCTTTGTTGCCATTCTCTTGGATGGAGAGGCAACGGCCCTAGTTCCTGTTCTCTCGGATGGAGAGGGATGTGGAGGGGAAGACTCCGTACCTTGTTCCTCAAAAAGTTTTGGTTCAAAAACTTTCGGTTGAACAGTGGGTTGGGGTGACTCGATCGTTGGAGACGAGGAATCTAGTCGAGCCTTCTTCCGTCACTCCTGCTGTTTAGCACTCCGACTCGAGAGAGATCTCCGCCTCATGTGCCTTGTCCGCACCATTTCTCTCAAATCTACCAAGGATCAAGGATTGATTGGGAGATATAGGGTTGGGATCGTGAGGAGAACTGTATAAAGAACATCGGATTTTCGAATGATTTTAGTGTGATGCGAAGAGTCAAGGGCCTGTTTAAAAACCTGTGGCCCCGACAGTTGAGTCGACTCAAGGTTTTGTTTGAGTCGACTCAAGTTCATTTTTGAGTCAACTCAAACATGAGTCTAAAACTTTTTATAGTTTCAGAAAAAATTCAGCACATAAAAACCATTAGGGGATTTCTAATAACATCAATCAATGGTTATGCATACAAAATTGATTGTTTTAGGTTTGATTCAACTTGTTTTGGGATTTAGAGAACAAAATTTATTCCAATTGGTAGTAAATTCCTAAATCTCTTCTAATGATGCTAAATTTTTCTTCATTAAGGAATTTGGTGAATATATCAGCAAGTTGTTTATCAATACAAATAAATTCAAGCATTACATTATTATTTTGTACATGGTCTCTTATGAAATGGTGTCTTATTTCAATGTGTTTAGATCTTGAGTGTTGAATTGGATTTTTAGTTAAATTAATTGTACTGGTGTTATCGCATCTTATTGAGATCTTATTGAGTTTGATGCTAAAATCTTCAAGTTATTGTTTGATTTACAAGATTTGAGCACACCTTCCTGTAGCAATATACTCGGCTTTGGCTGTAGATAGTGCTACCGAGTTTTGTTTCTTGCTAAACCATAAGATCAAATTAACTCCTAGAAATTGGTAGGTGCTACTTGTGCTTTTTCTATCTAATTTGCATCCAACAAAATCAGCATTCGAATATCCAATTAATTCAAATGGTGATAATCTATCATACCATAAATCTACATTAAGTGTGCTAGACAAGTATTTAAAATTTTTTTTAATTGCTGATAAATGAGATTCTTTAGGATCTGATTGATACCTAGCACACATGCATACACTGAACATAATATCTGATCAACTTGTGATAACATAAAATAATGATTCTATCATACCTCTATACAATTTAGTATCTACTTTTTTATCCTTTTCATCTTTGTCAAGCTTACACGAGGGGCTCATGGGTGTGCCAATGGGTCTTGAAGTCTCCATTCCAAACTTCTTAAGCATTTCTTATGTACTTTGTTTGGTTGATGAAGATCTCCTCTTTACTTTGCTTAATTTAGAGTTTGAGAAAAAAGTTTAGCTCTCCTATCATGCTCATCTCGAACTCACCTTGCATAAGCTTGGCAAATTCTTGACAAAAATTCATTAGTAGCACCAAAAGATAATATCATCTACGTAGATTTATACCGCTAACAAGTTATTATCTTTTTTTAAGAATAATGTTTTATCAACATTACCTCTAGTAAATTCATTATCTAACAAAAATTTACTCAACCTTTCATACCATGCATGTGGAGTTTGTTTTAATCCATACAAAGCCTTATGTAATTTGAAGACATAATTTGAAAATGCATGATTTTCAAAATCAGGTAGTTGTTCAATATATACTTCTTCTGCTATATATCCATTTAAGAATGTATTTTTAACATCTATTTGATATAATTTAAAATTCATGAAGCATGCAAATGCAAGTAGTAGCCTGGTTGCCTCTAATTTAGCTATAGGAGCAAAGATTTCATCAAAATCAATATCTTCTTTTTGGTTATATCCTTTAGCGACTAGCCTAGCTTTATTTTTAATAATGGTATCATGCTCATCTAGTTTATTCTATACATCCATTTTACTATCAACTAATGTCCATATCTTATTTTTTTCAAATTGGTTTAATTTTTCTTGCATAGCATTTATCCAATAAAGGTCATTTTCAGCTTCTTCTATGGTTTTAGGCTCAATTTGTGATATAAAAGCTCAGTAATTATTAATACTTCTAAGATAAGGTCGAATTCTTATCCCTTGTGATGGATCATCGATAATTAGATCTTTAGGATGTCCATGTGCATGCCTCCACTCTTTTGGTAGCTCTTCTCTTTGGTTTGGAGTGGATTCTTCCTCCTTTTCTTCTTCATCTTCTTTCCTTGAATCATCTTCATTTTTTTATGGGGAATCATCTTTCAACATGAGGCTATCCATCTTCTTGTTTAGAATTCCTACATCCTGATTTAAAACATCTTCTTTTTTAGAAGTTTTGTCATTAGATTCACCAAATACTACATGGATAGATTCTTCAACAACAAGAGTTCTCTTGGTGAAGATTCTATATGCCTTGTTTGATGTGAAGTATCCTAAGAAGATATCCTCATCCAACTTGGCATCAATTTTTTTTATTTTTTTTTTCATTATTTAATATGAAGCATCTACAATGAAAAATATGAAATTTGTTTATGTTTGGTTTCTTTTCTTTCCATAGTTCATATGGTGTTTTTTTTAGAATAGGTCTAATTAATACACGATTGAAAATATAACATGCAGTGTTGATGGCTTCTGCCTAAAAATATCTAGGTAAATCACCTTCACATAATATTGTGCATGCCATTTCTTGTAATGTGCAATTTTTTCTTTCGACTATCTCATTTTGTTGAGATATTCTAGGTGCAGAAAAACTGTGATCAATTCTTTTTTCATTACAAAAATTTTTAAAATGTTGATTTTCAAATTCGATGCCATCATCACTATGAATGTCTATAATGGATACATTTTTTTATTTGAATTTTTTTGATAAAAATTTGTAAAAGTTTTAAATGCTTCATCTTTTTGTGCTAAAAATATTATCCAAGTGAATCTTAAAAAATCATCTACAATTACAAACCCATATTTCTTGCCTCCTAAACTGGTGGTCTTAGTAGCTCTAAATAAATTCATGTGAAGCAATTCTAGAGGTCTAGATGTTGAAATCATGTCTTTTGGTTTAAAAGAATTCTTAGTTTGTTTTTCTAATTGACAAGTATTACAACTTCGATCTTTTTCAAAATTTAATTTTAATAGGTCTTTGATAAGATTTTTCTTAATGAGTTTTGAAAGCAAATCCATGCTAGTATAACCTAATCTACGATGCTGCAACCAACTAGTCTCATTAACCTTGGCTTCCATTGCTACAAGACATTGACCATTCTTCATGTGTGGATCATTCAGATCTATCATGTAGACATTGTCATATCTATGTCCAATGAATATGAAACCATTATCATTGGGACTAGATACTATGCATGCTAAAGACTTAAAAATTACTTCAAACCCTTTATCATAAAATTGGCTAATACTAAGTTATGTTTCAATCCATCAACTAATAATACATTTTGATTAGAAGAAGTGATATGAATGTTACCAACATCAATGATACGTCCTTTTTCATTATTTCCAAATGTGACCACTTCTCCATCTTTAGGTTCAAAAGTGACAAATTGAGATTTATCATCCCTGATGTGTTTTGAATTGCCCCTATCAAGATACCAAAGCCTTTTCTTCTTTTGGACTGTAAGGTACTTCTACATAAAAAAATTAAGTAGAGAATTTAGATACCTAAGTCATCTTGGGTTCTTTAGGGTTAGTGCTCATGGTTCTTTTTGAAACCCAAACCATTTTAATCATTTTTTCATTTAATTTTTTGAAATCACATGCATAGGATTTATGATCAATTGACCCCAACAATAACATGAAACATTTGAAATAGGAGTTGATGAAGCTTTAACAAACATATTTTTAAAAAATTTTTGCTTCTTTTGTAGTTTATATCCTAATCCAGTCTTATTAAATGCAGCTTTTTGTTCATTTAATAACAAATACAATTTTTCGGAGCTATAAGTAAATTTCTCTACAAATGATTTAAATTTTTTTAGCTTATCATTTAAGTTTAGATTTTCATAAGCTAATGGATTAAGTTTTTCAAAAATCTTTTTCTTTTCATGACTTAAATTAAGATTTTGCTTCTTTAGTTGTTTGTCAATCTTATTTTATTAAATTCAGTTAAAAGATTTGTAAATGCTTCTTGTAACTCATCAAAAGTAAAATCTAAGAAAGTTTCAGTATTTACCTCATCTTGATGAGCCATCAAGCAAAGATTGGCAACTTCTTGTACTTTTTTATCGGAGCTAAAGTCCTCACTATCACTCCATTATGCCATCATTGCTTTCTTCTTGACCTTCTTGCTGGATTTTTTGAGAAGAGAGTAGTCCATTTTGAAGTGACCGGATTTTTTGCATTCAAAGCATATGGGAAGTTCTTTGTCTTTCTCTCTCTCTATCTTTGCTTGATTCTCCTTTAAATGGTTTTCTTTTAAAGTTTTGCTTCTTCCTTTTCATGAATCTTTTGAACTTCCTTGCTATTAGTGTCGGGTCATCTTCTTCCTCTTCTTCATCGGATTCTTCACTATCATCATCCTTGGAGGTTGTAGTCTTGAGAGCTATGATCTTCTTCTTTTTGATTTTTTTCTCCATATTTTGCCTCATGGTTAACTTATGAGTCATTAAAGATCCAAGGAGTTCTTCCAATAATGGTAGCTTGTTGAGGTCTTCGGCTTCTTGAATTGCGGTGACCTACGCTTCCCAAGTCATTGAAAGTGAACTAAAAATTTTACAGACGAGCTCACTGTTAGAATAAGATTTTTTAAAGCTTTTCAAATCATTAATAATATCAGTAAATCTAATAAACATATCAGTAATAGATTCATTTGATTCCATTTTAAATGATTCATATCTATGAACAAGCATATTAATCTTTGACTCCTTGGTTGGTACCCTTATGGGTAACCTCCAACCTATCCCAAATCTCCTTAGCAGAAATGCAAGTAGAAATTTTATTGAATTTATTAGCATCTAATGTACAATATAGAACATTCATAGTTTTTGCATTCAATTCTATTAATTTCATATCATGCTCATCCCAATCCTCTTCAGGCTTGGAAACATCATTACCATCTACTTTTATTGTGAGTGTGTGTGGACCTTTGACTATAACTCTCCAAAGTTGATAGTCAAGTGTTCGAATGTAAATACGCATGCGTGCTTTCCAATATGTATAGTTTGTTTTATTGAACAAATGTGGACGGTTAGTTGATTGCCCTTCAGCAAGAGATGCACTCATTTGTATTGCCATTTGATCTTAACTCTTGATTGTTAAATCAAATGCAAGTGAGTACCGAGTTTTGATACCACTTGTCTAGTAGAACAACCCAAGAGAGGAATTAGATTTTTCAAAATTTAAGCAAATAATGTGTTGTTTTGAAAAATTAGTGAAGTAATGATGAGTGTAAAAATAGGCATGCAGAAATATAAATGTAAGGAGAGTAAGAAAGAAGAACATAATCACAAACACAGTCGATGTATAGTGGTTAGGTGTCTTTTGTACCTATATTCACTCAAGATCCACTTGAAAATTTCACTATAATCTTTTCAAGATTACAGTCGGATAGTTTTCTATGCTCACTATTCAAAATCTAGTTGGTTTTACATCGGATTACCAACTACAACCAACAAACAAGCCAACCCTTGGCTTACACTCCAATTCTTAGGCTTGGATGGGCTTATCTCCTAGCTTCAAACCTCTTATTGAAGCAGTTACAACAAGAACAAAAGTAGAAGGACATGAAAATAAAAAACTCCTTTAACGAGCAATAAAGTCGATAAAGCTCTTGGCTCTTCTTTTGTGAAAGCTTTTGAATAGATAAGCTTGTCTTCTTGTTGGAGAGAATCTCTTGATTTGATGTTTCAAGTAGTTGGAAAATGAATGCTCTTTTTTCAATGCTTTTGGACTTGTTTTTTATTTTTATTTCTTCACTTTGATTCTCTTGTCTTGTCATTTCAAAAAGTTGTTGGAGACTTTAAATCACTGTTTGGAACCTCAAAAAATCATTTTTAATCGTTGGATCCAAAAAATAGCTATTGGAAGCATTTCTGGACCATTCTGAATTTTTTGCAGAACTAGCCATTAGAATTTGAGTCGATTAAGATTAAACTTGAGTCGACTCAACTTGAGCCTTGAGTCGACTCAACAACTTGTGAGTCTTTTGTTCAAAAATCAGCTCTGTTGGCATCCTGTGGCTTCGACTCGAGCAACTTGAGTCGGCTCGACTCAAGCTCGCCTATGAGTCGACTCATGCTAGACTTGAGTTGACTCGAAAATGTGCAAAAATGCTTTTGCGTGTGGTTCTGGTTGAGTCGACTCGGGACCATCTTGAGTCGGCTCAAAGTGCCCTCCACTGAATTTTTTTGTGATATTTTTCAATTTGAATCTCTTCAATTTCAAACTTCAAATATCTTCCTTCAGCATTGTTTGAGATGTGCAATGCCCTTCAAAGGCTTCAGATTCTTCTTTTTTATTCTCAAATGTATTATTGAATTTTTTTTTTTTTGATACTCTACAATTTTTTCTGAAAGATGATCTTAAGAAGCTTATTAGTTCAAATATATACTCAAACGTTTTGTTATTCATCAAAATCAATCTTTGGGGTCAATAATTTCTCTTCTAGGTGGAACAAGTAGAAGTTGATGTATTATGGTTTGTTTCAGCAAGAATATGTATCTGAAAACTTGAGGTTTTTGTAAGTTTATTTCCAACTATGGTACTTTGTCTCTTTTCTTGTTTCTTAAATATAACTGCATGCCTATGTTAACACGTAATTCAGGTCATGACGTAATGGTTGGTGTGGTGGTTTGTTGCTTGTTCTCTTGTTGTGATGTGTTGTTCTTTCTTCTTGATATCTCCTGGCTGATCATGTCCTAAAAGCTCTGGAAGTTTCTGGGACTCCAAATTTCATTGTAAGTCCTTGAGAACTGCCTTGGTGGAGAGAGGAAGTTCTTATACTGCATGGACAAGTTTCTAGCTCTATATTCTTTGTTGCTGTTGCTTGTGCCTCAGCATTTGTCCTGTTATAGAAAATATGCATGCCTGAATGGTATCGACTTGTTGGCTAAGCTCTATTGATTTATTGCTGCCACTGCTGCTGCTTGTGCATCGGAATCTGCTTGTTTTGTTCTATTTTATGTTCTTTCAGCATATGGAGTCTGTATTGCTACTGAGTAGATTAAGACAGCAATTAAGAGCCTGTCATCGCTACTCCATACTCTTGTTTATGTCCATTTTATCCTTCTCAACATATATTTATGCATCTAAAGCCTTTATTTCCATGCTTTCTTATCCAAGACATTTGTGCTGCATAGAGTTCCCTTAGAGGCAGAAATGCTTTGCAGAAAGAGTAGTTGCCTGATTTTTATCACACCTGGGACTATGGCACGTCATGAAATAAATTGTGATCTATCATTGCATGCAGAAGTGGCTCAATCAAGGTATTTTCTTCCTGTGCTTGTGAAACTAGTGTTTGAAATAGTATTTGTTATCGTAGTGACCTTTATTTAACTTGTATGTGGTTCCCTTGCAATGTTCACTTGTACAATGTGGTCATGATACCTTATAGAGGTCCCTGATTCTAGCTTAACTAGGATTTCTCATTTATTTGCTATGCTATGTGCCCCTCTCTCTCTCTGTTTTTTTTTTTTTCCTCTCGTTTCGGTAAGTTTATGATTGCTGGTTTGAAGTTTCTCTTAGCCTATGGGAACGATGTTACTGAACATGATTTAGTATAATGCGAGGGGTATACTTGGCATCGATTTTGGTCAACATGTGATATGATATCAAATTGGTTTGATTATGGCTAGGACAATTATTCAACCGACATCATTACATTGTCTGAGCTCGTTCATACTTGAAATTTGATAACAGCATTTGACCAGAGCTGGCTTATTCTCTGTACTCCTGGAGGGCTTGCGAGCAATTTGTGTGCAACTTGTTGCTGATGCCCATACCTTGTATTTATATCTTGTTCAAGGATTTATATGGATCTATTGTATTATTATAATATGTTGACATCACCGTTGATGACAGTAAAACTCATCTTTTGATGACAGCACTGCTGCAGACAGCGTACACACAATTACACATACCTAAAGTGTTGCATGCCAAATTCGTTAATCATCTTTTAGGACTGCCTGATTAGTGTTCAAGGATCCGTGCCTGAATTAGGGCAGCAAGTCATTGACGTTGCATCCAGCAAAATGAATTGTATTCAAGCTTCATTCAAAGCAAAGTCTGCGGTATTGATAAATACCAATATATGCCGATAGTATGGAAGGCATATTGGGCGCAACGATATTATAATAGAATGATACCAGTATAGGATCCAATATTGAGATAGCAAATATTCATTGAAAGTTCATTTATTAGGGACCGAAGCAGGTTTTCTCATCACAACAGTTTCCTTGGTGATCAGTGTTGCCAACTTTTAGCTTCTACTTTTCAGTGCAACCATGCAGTTGGTCATGCTTCTGCTTTCTCTGTTTCTACTTCCGTATAATGAAGCTCAGTGCCAGGTCACAGACAACACAATAAGACTACTTTTGAGCAAAGGAAACAAGGTAAAAAAGCACCAGGATCTGGAATTGGTGAATTGGAAAGGAAAGCAGAAGACAAATCAAGCCCAGTGGACTCGTAGATACACACATTGCACTTCATTTTATCATTCCTGGTACCTTGTTTCAAGGTGGAATTGGCGTCTCCAAACTCCTCTGTTCAAATAAGTTAGATGAGGGAACCAGACCAGCATCGAAGTACAAGTTTTGAAGAACAAAAATTCCCACCGGGATGACCAGTTCTGCCTGAATGATGCACACTATCGGCTTCTGCTGTATTGAAGGCTCATGATATGCTCAGTGCTCGGTAAGCTTGGTAGCAATTCAACCCTTGAACCCCATATTTGATCCCGAACATATTGTACTGTCATGGAAGGAGGAAGCTGTTGGCCTTTACATGTAATCACTACCTGATTAGTTACATGGATGTGTTAGTATGGTGTGAGAAAAAGATAATTAGAAAGGGCAGGCAGGATGTACGCAAAGTAGTAAATTACAAGTTAAGCATGAACAAATCGGTAAGCTTTCTATTTCTTTTTTAACAAAATCGATACCGATGTATCTCCATCAGATCTGGTTTGAAACTTTCTTCCATAGGCTATGTTATTCCTAAAGTCTGAAGAACGACGCATCATAGGACAAGTTCACTTACCATAAGAAATATTTTAGTTTATTGTGATCATGTTTACTTTTAATGATACTATAGATGCACATAATCACATATCGCAGATATGTTGAAAAGCAGCTTTCTAACCATCAAATGTTAGTTCCAATGATACCGTCTCTTGCCCTCTAAGCAAGAGGCCACGGGCTTGATTGTGTTTCGCTCATCGGTTAATTAATTTTCCTAATTCTGTGAGCAATGACTCAGCCTGCCTGCAGGCCTAAGCTCTAGCCTAGGTGGGGTGCGTATTAGGGTAGCAGCTGGGGATCAACCCCTCTGGTCTCCCAAAATTTAAAAAAAAGAAATATATTCTATTGTATTCTAGAAAAAGTAATATTCGACTACAAATGCATAAAAAATTTATTGTTCTTAGCTTTACTAGTAAGTTTGATGCAAGAAATATTGCATCCAACACGTGAATTAAGTGCCTTTTGCTTCCAATATTCATGGATAAGTTACCGTCCCACCGAAAGAGGGAGGGATTTGAGAGAGGTGAGGAGATGCTTGAAGGTGGGAAAGAGAGTTGAACAAGGCTTATCTAATATCTAAATTTTAGGAACAAAATAAACCACCTTTGAGGGGTATCAAAGTTACTTGAATTCTTGTATGCATGGGATTAGATTTTACAATTAAAAATAATTGTGATAATTATCCTAGCTTAGCACTCAAGAGATTCTATGTTTGAATCTTGGATGGTACATCTTAAAAAATTTAGAGTAAAGTAACTATATATTACATATATCATTTTAGCTTATTAAACTTAATAGAATCTCAGATATCAACCCATACAATTATTCATATTGACCAATTTTTAATCACTTTTTTACTTCCATAAATAAGTTTTTTATTAATAAATCTTGAAATCAATATTTAAATGTAGTTTTTAATTCAAATTTGTCTCATCGGTTCAGGTTTCCATATGTCGGTTCAAAAAAATCAGTTTAAATCTTGGAAAATCTAAACTTCCATTAAATTTTTTCATTTAACATATTGGTCTAAGATAAACTGATAACCATCTGGGATACTCAATACTTTATATTTTGAATGTAGGCTTGATATATATATATATATATATATATATATATATATATATATATATATATATATATATATGCTATCATGATCTCGTCATCAGGAGCTGACGTCTGCTTTACTCTTGGGGTCATGGACGAAACCCTTTCCTCCGGTCCTCTGGTCCACAGCTATGCGTGGACGTAACTCCCATTTCCCGGGCAGCGTTTTGCCTATCGAAAACGATTGCTGCAGCTGCCCGAACCACCACCGTAGGCTGCCCGCCCCCTCACTATTCCTTACGTCGCACCAACCCCACAACCCAGTTCCCTTGCTTTCTGACTAAGAACCAACATCACCCCATAAACTAACAACAACACGCCTTATACATGGATACATACAAAATAATCATGTATCATTGATGATAAATTTCTATATAAATTAAGTCATACAATTAAAAATTAAATAATTCCGAGAGAAAATAATTCATATTTTACTTTTGTAGTTGAAAAATCCCATTTTCATTGGGATTAATAAAATGTGAACAGCTACAATAAGCATAAAATCTAAAGATAGATTTCAGTACACGACAGGCTAAATGTACATGGTAGATTCCAACATCCTGCAAGGGTTTGTTGTTGTAAACCATGCAACGTAACAGTAAACTAGCTCAATTTTAATATAGTCCATGGCTCATGGCATGGTTGTGCAGCAAATGTGTGATATGATTAGCTAAATCACTTAGGGTAGATGGGAGAGTTGCTCAACATAGGGTTCGGACATTTTTATAATCTAGCTAATATTGTCATACTTTGACTAATATTGTTGGTCAATGTGATTGTCTGGGTAGTTTGGTTAGATCGTTTTAATTGTCCCTTTCACTATAAACTTGATTTTATAATTTTCTTACATTTGTTATCACATTATTAAAAATAGTTTATGCTTACTTAAAAACAATTAGAAATCTCTATTATCATTCTAAAAAAATTCCCTATTAAGTCTACGGATTGGGATAAATGATCCCTCTTAGAAACAAAACGGTCTTTCTATTATTAATTCAAAAAGCTGAGTCTAGTTAATTAACCAATCAATCCCCTATTATTGACTGAATCTCAAGTGACATTGTATTATTTAAGTAAATAATAGTAGCACCCCTCTTCTTGCAACATTCGTTGAAAAAACGATGCAGAATGTGACTTGGATAATATCTTGATAGACTTCAAATTTCGTATCCTGAGTCTACAGAATTGAACTTTCTCTTACATTGGTTGGTTTAATTTTTTTTTTTTTTAGAAAAAATGTTATGACTCCACCAATTTGAGTGAAAGAAAAAGTACTACAAATATGCTCAGTTTAAAACGTGGGATCAGAAGAGATAACTATCTTCCATGAAAGTGTGAAAGTAAGAACAGTATGCACATCGATGACAGCATTGCTATCGCCATCTAAGAGATAAGAACTCATAGGCATCTCCTTTTTTTATTTTTTTTATTTCTTTGGTTATACATATGCATCTCCTTTTTGATAAAAGAAAAAACGGTATGATATTTTTTTTTCCTAAAAAAAAGACACTATTTTGGTTTGGGCCAAGTAGGGGGACCAGACCTCCGGTATTACATCAGTCAGAGAGAGGGGACGATCCTATCCTATAACCACGCCGAGGAATCGGTCAGGATTTTTTTTTTTTTTCCTTCTGTTTTTGGCCATCCTACTCTTTACCTAACTTAAGGTGACACGCATACAAACATATCATCTCATGCACGTCTCTCTCACGTTCCCTTTCCTATTGCCACCCTCCCCTTGTCGTAGAAGCCAAAACAAGTCAATATTCCTCCAACCCCACCTTTATCATTAGTTGCAATCATAAAGAGGAACAATGGGAACACCTCCATACCCAAATCTCCATGTTTTTAGCCTTAAAATGTTGTCTTAAGCCTTTATAATCCCCATGCATCCCATTCATGGGTTCAATAAATCTCCTCCACAAAGGGGAAGGTGGCCCGTTCTTTTTTCTCATGTTCTGATGCTTTCCGCTTCGCCCACTTAGAATCATTTTGTTGTTGATAAAAACTCCCATGCAATGCCTCTGTCCATTGCCTATCATGCCTTTTTATGTTGTGGATGAGATGATGGGAGACTTCAATATTCCAAAAAGGTGCACCACTTAGGGCCTCCATTGGTAACCTAATGACAATTTTAGGGGGCCTGTGGGGTCTTGTGTTAGCTGCCGTGAGCCATGCGAAAGCATGACAAAGAATATTGATCACCACCATAGTCATGCAGAGGAGAATGAAGACTTGCATCATAAAATACTATGCATGTAGCACTCGATAGCTGCCATCAAGAGATGGATGACCATCAATCAAGGTAGCCTTACGTGTTATATATGGTGTGCCTAGTTTGATAGTTGCCCATATTCTGATGATGACCATCGAGTGCCGCACATCATACCATAGAGGATCCTGGGTCTATACAAATAGTCCACGTGTTATGTTCATGATGCCTCTACAAGAGAATTTTGGGCAGCTTTGCCATTACCTTTTTTTCTTTTTCCACATTAGTGTTTTCATTCAGGCCATGTAATCATAGTCGGAGATGTTGCTTAGGTTGCAAGGTCAATGCATTCCAGGCTGATGGCTTATAATGATGAAAATGGTCTCCATAATAGACTATGTCTTTGTAATGGTTACGTGGGTGTATGGTTTGCTAATCCATAGTTTTCATTTGATGCCGCTGTAGGCTGTCAACATACTAGTTTGCACATTAAAAAAATGGGGCAAGAAGAATGCTTCAAAATGGACAATATGAAGATCGAAAGCTTGACAAATTTGAATTATCATTGCACCATGAGGTCACTTAACATGTATGTCTTGAGGATTTGGGTTTCAATCATTAAGAAATTATTTTTCTGTAAATTTAGGTGACATGTTTCTCATATAGTTTTAATCATTCTCTTTTCAGGGGCAAGGCATGCATGTGTGAAGTGGAATGTGCAGTTGGTTTCTATAACAGATGGCAAACTATGTAATATCTTAGCTACCATCCCAGCCCTTCCCATTCGTTCACACCGTTTGAGCATCAATCAATGCATTTAATACAAACTACGGCTAAATCCAAAGATTAAGAGAACACAAGGGATTGATGTTCTATAGTTGACCTTAGAAATAAAAAATTAGAAATATATAATGATATATATGTTTAAAAAAGTACTATACGGGAGGAATGATGATAATATTGTTACACACTAATGTCCACGTTAACAAATCATGAGGATCATATAATTAAATATAATAGAATGTTTAAGTAAGGAAGAACAAGTTGTGGCTGACAAGTAAACACAGAATGCAGTTGGTGCAAGAATCTGATCCAAATTGAAGGTAGTTCCTAGAATTTGCCCATTGACTTTTTTCTCTCTTTTTTAAGTAACACTAGAAATCACAAATCTGCCCATTGACGTGAAAAGGTCATATTCATCTCTTTCTTACTATATATCACGGAAAAAGAACTTAAATTTCTGAAATAAGTTCAAATTAATCTCTTCTATTATCAATACACATGGTTAAGAAGTGATGGAATAACATAATTTTAATTGGTTGGGCCTAAGTTGCAGCATTATGATCTTATGCATAAACCTGATATTATGTAGTCCTTATTGAAGAGATTAAAGAAACTTCTGCAGACAAACGAAAACTACGAGTAAATAATTTGTGCTAAACAATTAAAAAATGATGTGCTAAAGTACGTGTTTGATAGAAAACACAATGGAATAGAGTACTACATACACAGACAACTAGAATGTCTTGAATAGCTAGCGAGAATGGAAGACCAAATGAAACACAGCTTTAAGCCATAAATTAAATATTCTGGCCCACATATGAACCCAAAGGAAAGACAACCTCTAAGTAAATTAATCCTTGATTGAATTTATACTTGATGATATGGATATTAATGTGGAAGTTACCGTGTAACAAGAATATAAAATTTTCTTCTTAGATTTTTAAGGAAAATTCTCTCAAAAAAGAGGAAATTTAAAACAAGAAAATTCCTGAAAAACAAGACCTAGTTAACTTGTGCTTTTCAACTTCGGAAAAGAAAATCTTGCCTATCTCTTGTAAATGATAACTCACAAAAAATATGGTAGAAGAAAGGATATATATGCAAACATTGATGACTTTTCTGTCTCTGTAAGGCACCAAAATATGGGTGTAAATTTGTAAAATTTCCAATTATCAATTACTTATATCTTGTTTTTGTTTTCACTTCTTTCTTTCGTTTTAGGTTTTCGTCGGTCTTAAACTTTGTAAATTTAATTAGCTTCAGTTACAAATTACCTTGCCTTATGGATGTGTTAGAGTTTTGTTTGTTTATGGCATTAAGAGATCCAACTTCTTAGAATTCAATATTCCTTTTCTTTTTGATGCAAAATCTCCTACGCATGGAAATGCTAAAACTAAGAAAGATGGGTAACTAAAGGATAAAAAGGAAATTTGCTCAAAAAGAGGAAGAAGAAGAGAGAAGGCAGCAAAGTCTGAGGGACAGATATTCTATAGGTATCACTCATACATCTAGAGAGGTAGCGATAGATAGATACATAGACACACACACATGCACACATGCAGAGAGAGAGAGAGAGAGAGAGGGACAAGAAAACAAGCGAACATTGCAAGCAAGTACTAATTTGCGTCTTAGGCTAGAGAATTCTGAAAGAAAGAGTCCAGACAATCATTTTTATTCTAAACGTATCCTTTTAGCTCTTCAATTTTTCCCTTGCCTCAAGAGGAGTCAAATTCCTACCTTCAAACTAGAGAATTAGCATTGTAAATAATTATTCTGCTATTTCTTTTGGCACTCAGATTTGGTAAAAATAAATGCTTTAATTAAGGAGAAATCTTCTGATATTAGTGTCTACTTAAGGATAACAAGAGAACTTTCTTCTATTTGATACTGCTTTCTTATGCATCTATTCATGTTGTTTAACTAAATAAATGTAGAACAAATTCCATTCAAATACTCTTACAATACAGGTAGAATGATCTCAGCCATACCTTGGAACTGTAATTTAGTAGCATTTAGTTTAAGAAGCCAACAAGACGGGCCAGCTGGTGGGAACCCCTCTCATGTTGGGGGGAGGTCACGGGTTCGTAGCCCGAGGGAGGTATTCCCTCCATGTTTCTCGGCATACACATGTGTGCACTACTTTGGCACAGTTTGCACATACATTAAATTTTGGAACTATGTGTCTAAGGCGTCTGCAAGCAGGAAAAAATTTTAAAATTGCTTCTTCAACAAATGTTTTATTGAAGGAATTCTCATGGAAATTCTATAATTAATTATTAGCTTCATTTTTGATAATATTTGCAGATAGCTTTCATCAAATGTAATTAGAGGGCTCCAGCATTTGCAGAGTTTTCAACTTATAACGACCATGGAGTTCTTAATAAACTAGTGAATACTAGTCAACCGAAAAAAACGGGGAAATAGTAAGTGAAGAGTCCATTACTTGTGATATTTTCAACACTAATAATGACAACGCCGAGATCCAGAATGTTATATGGATTTCTCCCTCTTTAATTTTTAGAGGGCTAATAGTTTAATTAGGACATGTCTTCACCTCTAATTTATGTCTTAAATAATTTCTGTAATCGATCACGAGATTTAGAACTAAAGGCATCAAGAACCTATGCAAGCGAACCATCTGCATCTTAACGCCCGCACCTAATAAACCCCTCACCACCACTGACAACAAACGATTTACCAAATCTGATTTGTCTCAACCCAGGTTAGAGAACCTTAATCATAGAAAATAATGTTGTGCCACTCAGATACATACGTTTCACCTAAACATATAGCTACAATAGCAAGCATTCAGCATAAGAATCCTTTTGGATCTCAAGTTCCTTTCACTCTTCCAACACCAATCATGAAGATGTAAGACTAATAGGTGCCTAAAACCATGTAGATGAACTCATGCATGGGTTTGATTCTAGTTATGGATTTCTGTCAAGTCAATCTAGCTAGTCTTCATTACGTAAACATGGGTGAATAAAGTCCTACAAGCAACCAGCACCAATTACCTAATATAACCAGAAGGAAACAAATGGAGAAATGGCTTAGAGTTTACCTGAGTTTCATCTAGTCCAAGCTTCTCAGCCAAGTACTTCATCAGCAATCCAACTGTCATCCTCCCGTCTCTGCAAAACAAACATTTTTTTATAGAGTAAAGAGAACAAAATCCAGCACCCGAGAGGAGAAGAATTCGGAATGCAATAGAAAAAAGGCTGAGGCGAAAGGATACATAATCTGGAAAAACGGAAAAGAAAAAAGAAAAGATCACACGAGACAAAAGGGTAGCAAAAAGTACTTGATCCTCAAGTAGCTCTTGGGTATCTGAGGCAAAAAGGGTTCCTTCCCCCTGCATTAAAAAGAAAAAGTTCACCCCATCAAAATCTTTAATGGAAAATAGTGCGAGGGGGGAAATCACACACTCACAACCTTGAAGAAAGCAAAAAATAAAAAGACATTAGGCTTTCTTCCTTATTCCATAAAAGTGCAATCCATGAAAAGAACAATACATCCATAAGGGCTAAACATAAACAGTAGTAGAAGTATGATCGAAATCTAGAAATTAAATAGGTAATGAACCTTGCCCTCAAAACTCCCTCACAACTCACTGGTTTTGTGCCGCTTGGAGCAAGAACCACACTCCGGTGTGCTGCCTTGCCGGTGGGCTAACCACCCTCATCGAGCCGCCGATCTCCACCGGCAGGCCCAGGCTCGCCGATGGGAGCATGAATTGCCCCCAGTTATAGGCTGTTAACGTCGGCAACGGCCTCGAGGAGATGCTCGCCATTGCACCGGCACTCCGGTACCCCGCTGCCACCGCCGGAAACAATGGCACCATCGTGGGACCACTAGCGACCGGCAATGGAGGCCGCGAGGGACCTGATGACCTATCAGAGAACAAGTTAAGCTCCACTGCCTCACCCCTACTCCTGTCCGTTCTATTTGTTGGATCTACCGGAGCATCATCATCTAGCCTCGAACCACCAGACGGCCGGCCACCGATGCCTAATTGGAGCCACCCTTGGTAGTTGTCATCACCTTCTTTAGAGCTAGGCCCCGCCTCCTCTCCTTCCTCCTCGTTGTTGCCGCTACCCTGAGGAACCTCCTCGGCCATCAGGCCAGGTAGCGATGAAGTCTTTTCTCGCTGGAATTCCGATTGGATGTCGCCGAAATGGCTACCATAGCTGTTGTAGTGTCGCCGGAGAAGGTTACGTGCCGGGACCATCATGTTATATTGATTTCTTCTGGGGTTGCCGCCGTCCGATCGTTTCCATGATGGTAGTAGCAGACATGTACTACTTATATATATATACACACATCAGGGAAAGGAATATTAGAAGAAGAAGAAGAAGAGAGGTTGTGGGTATTGGAAAGAGCAGGACGAGATGAAGCAAAGGTAGTGGAGGCTGTAGGATGGGGACAGTGAGGTTAGGGCTTCTTCTTCCTCTATGAGGAACAAAGGAGAAGACAGGGAGAAGAGAGAGGCTTTGGGATCTCACTTTCCATGGATTCCCCAATTTGTGTGGCTTGTGGAGATGAAATAGTTAGAGATGGTGGGAAGTCAAGGTAGATCTTTGTAATTTTATATGTTATTAAGTATTATTAAATATGTGAATTTTTATGAGGGTATGTAAACGAGTACACGGAATTTGGATGCCGTATTTGAGATTTTTTAATCACATGCGATAGAGAGAGAAAATTTCTACGTACCTGAGAATTTGGATTGTGGGGTCCACATTTCGTGTTGATTGTTGATTAGTTTGGCGTATTGAAGTGCAAGATTATAATAACATCCACGTGCTATTGTTATATAAGGTGATGAAGTTTTTTTTTTTACATTTAAACCCTTATATTTTTTTTTTATCACTTAAACCTTTGTATGTTTCATCTATTGGGAATGACACCTTGCACGGTAACAGGACTTGCAACTATTTCTTCATAGACTTTTTGAGTGCATGAAGTGTTGGAATTATGTGATCTAAACCAAAAATATAAGATAAATAAGAATGAAGAGATAAACTAAAAAGTTACTAGTGGTTTTTATTTCTCTGTTACTTATTTTTATTTTTTTGTTGCTCATTTTTGTTGTTTTTGATTTTTTTTATTTTAAATTAAATCTTTCAATTTATTTATGTGGAGAAAGGAGGATCTGTTGACTCTTATATTTTTGTATATCAAATTTTTATGATTCTTATATTTTTGCATATCAAATTTTTATGACTCTTGTATTTTTATATATCAAATTTTTATTTCTTGTAAGATGATTTTAGTGTAATTCTTCAAATAATTATTCATAGGATGAAAATTACATCTAGTATACAATAAATACTTTAATTTTAATAAACTTTGAGGTTCGTATATTATGCGTTGATGTACACTATTACATTAAAAAATATGATGGGTTGATCATTGATTTCAAAATATCATATATATTACTTATTTTATAATAAAAAAATCATAATGGGCCTTGAAATATATATTCCTAGATGAAATGGATTACTTTCCATTGAAATCATGCTGCTCAGGATATTATATATGTCTCCTTAATAACTAGTGCTTGAAAAATAGGCTTGAGGTATATTTTTGGAAAGGATGAAAGATTCATTTTCCTTTGCACTAATCCATCATTGGATATCCACCAATAATTTTGAGATGTATACAGCCCATCAATAATAGAATTTCAAGTGAGCTTTGAGATCCATGCTAATGGCTTAGAAGGTGAATCCCTTTTCGAGCGGAAGATACAATGTCAAGTCTCTGTAATCAGTTGGTGAAGCAAAGTAAGGTCCAACTTGGGCACAAATGAGACATATTCCGATGTGAACAATGTTGTTAAGACTAACTCGTCCAATATTTGACTGGCAAAAGAGTTTGAACGTGTCTAACTACTATCTTTATATAAAAAAAAGTAAAAAAAATAAGATCATATAATATTAAGAAAAAATGTAGGGTGTTATCTAATAAGCTGCAATGTCTTCGCTCTTTAGAAATTGGACACAGATGGAAAACGAACCAAAGTAACGTGATGACGTGATATAATGGAACAGGACATGTAACGGTGTTAGTCTTCCACATCCAGGAGAACGTTTACAGGTGGTGGAGGGTCGTTCGGTACAAGCGTGCATGGATTCGCTCTGGGTAGTTTTGATGGCAGTGCATCTGTCGGCGGTGAGCGGTCAATTCACGTTATTGGTTGGTGTTGGTGGATGCACCGGGGGGTGATGGGACCGGGCGCCGAATCGTACATTTGGTCTTTGATTTGATGCCGCGCCACGTAAGGCCCGTGCGTGATATCCTGTTCCGAGGGTGGATGTAACGTGAAGGTGTTCCGCTAGGTCACAGCGCGCGCCTCGCAGTGGAGATCTAATCCTGAACGTTCATCAGAAGAAAACAATAATCAACCCATCATCATCTGAAGACAAGTGACGGCAATCTTCAGCCCTCCGTCGGGAGGCTTCCGATGCCTTTGTAGCAAACCATCAGTTGCGCCTTACCCCGTCTCCACTTATCATCAGAAGGGCACCACTCCGCCCCCACCCTTCTCCCTTCTTTCTTTCTTTCTTTTTTTTTTTTTAATAAAATGAAACACTTGTACAAATCTTGATCGAACATAATTCAAAAGATTGAAAAACAAAATATCCTGGGCATCATTCTCAATTCGATCCATAGCACGTCTGTTCCATGATAAAAAATATTATCCAATCAACAGTGTTGTTTGTTTTTTAAAAAAATATGTTTGATGATAAAAAAAAAATAGTTCCATCAATAGGTTCGATATATGCTGCAGCAGTTACGTGCCCCTCAACATTGAGTATGCGTCTATACCAGTCAAAAGAGGCGGTCATAGGAGCACTGAAATTATTTATGTAGATTGTAATACCAATTTGTGAAAGCAAGCGAGCGTGGTCATGATTGTTCAATGTTCAACGGTCCAACAAACCAATGCAACTCTTGGAACCACTGTTGGTGTATGATATTAGATAACTACTAATTTAATACCAACAGTCTTCATGAACATATATTTCGGGAAGGTCATGTCTTTTCATAAATAGATGGATCAATATCTATACATAGAGATGTTTGATCATAAATTTTAAATCAGTCACTCATCCTCCCTCTCTTTCTCTCTCTTTTCATATGGTCAAGTACAGAATTTTTTTGTGTAGAAGTTCTAAAGATAGATCTTCAGAATTACTATCTGCTTCTACCAAAAAAAAAAAAAGAAATTACTATCTCCAGATTTCTGTTGATTTTATTGTATCCCAAAAGAGATTCACTATAAATCTGGTAGCAAACTCATTCAAGTGAGAACAAAGACAATATGTATACCTGCCTCAAAGCTACATAATTACTTTTATTTTGCTTTCACAATACTCCATTACCTCAACAAGTTTAACATGATATATATTTGCAATGGAGTCAAGATTAAAACTACTTTCAAAGTAATAAATCAAGACTTTATTGAAATAGATGTATTTGATGGGATGAATTTTGCATGGTGGAAGGACAAGATGCTGTTTTTACTCACCGTACTGGAAATATGCTATATGCGTGATCCTAATCTACTAGAGATTCTAACGTAAAACTAGATGATATTGACCAAGTGAAGACAGAATGAAAGAAATGTGAAGAAGATGACTTGCTATGTAGAGGGCATATTCTCAACATATAATTAGATTGTTTGTATGATCTCTTCACATTAATCAAGTCTCCAAGGGAAAAAAGATTTAGATATAACATAGAAAAGTAAAGCGCAGACAAATTTTTAACCATTAAATATCTAAAATCTACTATGTTGATAATATTTCCATTGTGGATCAAGTTCATGAATTGCAATTTTTGGTGTCTAAACTTAAAGACTTTTTAAAAATGGAGGTTCCTGAGCAATTTCAAGCGGAGACTATATTGACCTAAGGATTAATTTTGATAAATATAAAATATTTGAGTATTTATTTTGATACTAAGAACTTGTTGAACTTCTTGTATAGAGAGTTAGAAAGCTAAAATCATTCTTGAGAAGAATATTTTAATTGATAAGTTTTATAAATAAAAAAGAATAATTGAATAAAGTTACATCATGAAAATCAAGAAAAAGAATCCAAGAGTCAATTTCTAAATATAAAAGAGTTGACTCTGACATGCATTTTTCAAGTGGTATAAGTTAAAATTTAATTCTTATTTAAGTACAAGTCGACTCTCTCAATCAAACAGAAGGCAAAAATTTCAGCACCAAACTCCGAGCTGACTCTTATTTAAGTATGAGTTGACTCTCGCAAAAAAGCTAGAGAAGTATCTCTGTAGAACAGTCTTTGAGCTGACTTTTGTTTGATTATGAGATGATTTATAATTACTCAAGTCGATCTCTATTTGATCTCGAGTTGATTCGACTGCGGTTGACAGCAATAACGATTAATTTTATAAAAATTTTAGATTTTTTAAAATAATTTTTGGTCGCTAGTTTTTGGTCCTCAATGGCTAGAAATGGATATTTGGCTTTTTTAGAGGATTTAAAGGCTTCAAAATATAATTAAGAGCCAAAAGAAAAAGAACAAGAGAAAAGAAAAGGAAGGAAAAAGCTAAGTGAGAGTCCAAGAGTATTCAAGAGAGCTAAAAGCAATCAATATTTAAAAATCTTAAAGCATTCAAAGAGTTCTTCTGAACATTAATTGTAATGTTTCCTCAACATATTCTTCAAAGAGCTCCATCAATTTTTGTTTACTCATTTAGGAGCTTTTATTATATTTATAATTTATTTCTTATTTTTTGCTGTAAGCAAGTTTTAATTAGGATTAAAACTTTGAGAAAGGCCTATCGAAGTCTGAAATTGGATTGAGTTTATTTGAGAAAATCTAAGAGAGGATTTGAAAAGTGATTTTGATTGATTTTTACTATAAAAATTAATTAATTTAGATTGTGAATCTGAAAAATAATTTTATTATAATTTATATAGAGATTATAGTGAAATTTTCAATGGAGACTTGAGAAGTGAATGTAGATGCTAGATTTGGCATGCAATCACTGTAAATTCTTAGTGTTTATGTGTACCTTCTCTTTTGCTTGCATTGCATCTTGATTTCTTATTTATTTCAGTATTCTTTGTTTTATATCATCTCACCATACTTCACATATTTTGAAAGTTATGCATAATAAGTTCTAAATTTGTAAAAAATCCAATTCACCTCTTCTCTTGGGTTGTTTCTTTGGATAATAAGTGGTATTAGAGCTTAGTACTCAGCTTGATTTGATCTAACAATCAAGAGTTAAAGATCAAATGGTAGCCCAAATTGGTGTATCTTTTATTGAAAGACAATCCACTAATAGAGCATCCTTATTTAATGGCACATATTAACTTTTTGGAAAAATGTATATGCATCTTCATTCAAGTACTAAAATATGATTTTTGGAGTGTCATCATCAATGGCCCGCATACATCCATAATCTTGAGAGATAGCATTGTCATATCCAAACTGGAGAAGGATTAGGATGATTTAGATAAAAAAATGATTTAATTGAATGCTAAAGTTATGAATATTCTTTATTGTTCATTAGATGCTAATGAATTCAATAGGATTTTTACTTATATTTTTACTAAGAAAATATGGGATAGATAAGAGGTTACCTATGAAGGTACCAACAAAGTAAAAAAAATTTAAAATTAATGTGCTTGTATACAAATATGAATTATTTAAGATGGAATAAAATAAATCTATTACTGGTATGTTCATTAGGTTCATTAATACTATAAATGATCTTAAGAGCTTAAAAAAATCTTATTTTAATAGTGAACTTATACAAAAAAAATCTCCAGATCACTTTCAAGAGTTTGGAAGGCAAAAGTAATAGCTATTTAAGAGGTCAAGGATCTCAATGCTTTACCTTTGGGAGAACATGATTCTCTCATGACTCACGAGTTAACCATGAGCCAAAACAGCAATGATGAAGCAAAGAAAAGGAAAACCATAGTCCTCAAGTCCACTACTTAAAATGAGGAAAATAGTGAAGAATCGGAAGAGGGAGAAGAAGATGATGGCATGACTCTTATTACTCGAAAATTTAGAAGGTTTATAAGAAAAAAGAAACAAAACTTCAGAAGAAAGTCTTTTGTAAAGGATGAGCCAAGCAAGGAGAAAGAAAAGGAGTAGTTCGTATGCCATGAATGCAAAAAAACTAGGCACGTCAAAATTGACTGTACTTTTCTCAAGAAATTTATAAAAAAGATCAAAAAGAAGGCTATGATGGCCACATGGAGTGTTAATGATGATTCAAGTTCTAATGAGAAAACTCAAGAGGAAGTTAACCTATACCTTATGGCACAAGAAGAGGCGATAACTTTTGAAATAAAGTTTGAATTTACTTTTGATGAGTTACATGATGTATTTTATAATCTTTTGGAGAAACTTGGATTGAAGAATAAAAAACTTAAAAAATACAATCATGCTTTGACTAGAGAAAAGGAGGATTTTTTAAAAGAAAATGATTCTTTGCTTAAAGAGAATCAAATTGTAAAAAATGAAGTTGAAAAATTGAAACTTATTGTTGATAAGTTCACTTATAGTTCTAAAAACCTGCATATGATTTTGAGTAGCTAAAGAGTTATTTTTAACAAAGCTAGATTTAGTTTTAAACCCCCTAAAAGGTAAAAATTTTTGAATTTTTTTTATTAAATCTTTATCCAATGCATCTTCAAATAATTTTTATTATTGTTGTGGTAAATTAGAACATAAAGCATACTCATGTGATTTCAAAAAAATAAAAAAATAATAAGGTTAAAAATGTTTGGATTCCAAAAGGAATCATTATAACTAACTCCAAAGGATCCAAGAAAGTTTGGATACCTAAAATTATAACTTAATCTTTTTTTGTAGGTATGTCTTGCAATCAATAGAAGAAAAAGGAGATGGTATCTTGATGGTCATTGTTCAAGGTATATGATGGGTGATAAGGTATAATTTATTATCCTTGAAGCAAAGAAAAGAGGAGTGGTGTCCTTTTGGTGATAATGGCAAAAGATGTATCATTAGAATTGATAATATAAGTATCACTCTTTCTATCTATATTGAGAATATTATACTTATAGATGGTTTAAAATATAATTTACTAAGTATTAGTTAATTACGTGATAAAGATTTTAAAGTTATATTGGAATTTTTAATATGCATTGTTTCTAGTCCCAACGATAATGATGTTGTGCTATTAGACATAGACAAAGTAATATCTACATGGTTTATCTATGTGATCTTTTCCTAAAGAATGGTCAATATTTAGTTGCAATAGATGTCAAAGTTAATGAGGCTAGTTGGTTTTAGCATCGTAGATTAGGACATGCAAGTATGGATTTGATTTTAAAACTTATCAAAAAAGATCTTGCTCAGAGTTTACCAAAAATAAATTTTGAGAAGAACAAGATTTGTGATGCTTGTCATTTTGAAAAATAAACTAGAAGCTCTTTCAAATTAAAAAATATTGATTCAATTTTTAGATATTTAAAATTCATTCACATGGACTTATTTGGATCAATTAGGACAACAAGCCTGGGAGAGAAAGAAATGGACTTATAATTATTGATGATTTCTATCGCTTTACTTGGATTCTATTTTTAGCACAAAAAGATGAAGCTTTTTGGATATTTTTTATTATCCAGCTAGACAACCCAAGAGAGGAGGGTGAATTGAGTTTCTCAAAATTTTAAGCAAATATTTACTATTTTGCAAAATTAACTAAGCAAAGTGCAGTGAATAGCAAATTAAATGCAATGTTCAAGAGGAGGTGCAGTGAATAGTAAATTAAATGCAATGTTCAAGAGGAGACTCAATCACATATATAAATATAAATAATTTTTATAGTGGTTTGGTGCATTCTAAGCACCTACGTCCCCTTCCTAAGTTCCAACTTGAGAATTTCACTATATTCATAAGAATGCAGCCATTTGTTTTATCAGGATTATAAACAATCTAATTGATTTTATCAGATCAACCAATCAAACCATTACAAGCCTTACTCCAAGGCTCCCAATCTAATTAATAGGTTTGAATCAAACCTTCCCTCAAGTTTCAATCCCTTTTAAACTTGTTACAGAAAATTAGAAATGAAAAACTTGACAACTCAAGAAAGCTCCTTAAAAGAGTAGATTACTATAAATATAGCTTGCTTGTAGAAGGCATAAATACTTGCTCTTAATATTCACTGACTTCTCCTTGAATGCCCTCACAAATCTCAAGAGAAAATTAGTTGAAAGTGGTTGAGCACTCTTGAATGCAGTAAATGTTGAAGTTCTTAGTCTTTTTCTCTTGAAAAGTATATATCTATTTTATTCCTTAGTTTCTCTTATGTCTCCTCTTTATTCCCTCCAAGTTTGATCCATTTTGAACCCACTTCTAGCCATTTTTGATAGTTGGAGATGAAATATAATTATTGAAAAAAATTTTGGACAAAGCTAGACATCCTGTAGAACTAGCCATTATCTTTGTCAGAAGCTCAGAGTCGGCTCGAAATGATCTCGAGTTGGCTTGCTATGTGCGTGAGTCAGCTTGAGCACCTCTTAAGTCAGCTCGATCTCAGATATGCAAAAATCAGCTTTTTATTTTTTCTGAGAATTGCCTCGCGGAATAAGAGTCAGTTTGCCTACGTCCAAAAGTCGGCTCGCCTGCTTTCAAAAGTTGGCTCGATAAGGCCAAGAGTTGACTCACCTGCCTGTTCTAAAAACTTGACTCTCTGTCCTTCTAAGGGAGTTGGCATGGGGCTTTCTCAAGTCGGCTCGCTTGCATGCCAGACCTACATGCCACACCTAGATTGTGCTAGAGTTGACTTTGTTGAGATCACGAGTCGACTCGACTTCCTCAAACTTGCTTTTCTTAAGGAATCCATCTTCAAATTGATTTCTTAAGTTTAAACTTATTCCAAAAGACTTTAAAGCTTGTTAAAGGCATCAACATCCTACATAATCAATCTTGAGACAAACTTTAAAGTTATTAGATCATTTTTATGCTTCCATATTTTGTGATCATCAAAATCTTTCCTTGGGGTCAATAATTTCTTCTTTTTGACAAAATATTGAATATAAATTTTGAGAATTAAAAATGGGCTTGAGGTAATATATATTGTGTCATATACAACATTAGTGTATCGAAAGAATCTATGGTAATATTTGTTTTTATTGCTTTGGCTATAGTAATGTCATGCAAATGATCGATCAAGGGCTACAGTCTTAATACATATTATCAAGGCAATACTAAAGAAGTGCAAGAAGTATCATAGGTTTTAACATTTTTCTTTTGTTACGAGTCTCAAAAGAATTATCTTTCTATGATTTCTTCTTTCGCTTAGTGTGTGCTTTAGATGTTTCAAATTTTAATTTTGAGTTAGTTCTCCCCTTTAAAGTTTTAAGTTAGTTCTCCCTTTTAAAGTATGTCTTTTCTAAGGCTTATCAGTATGCTCAATTTTATCTCTCCCATTTTTTGTTATCAGCAAGCAAAGAGAAATCCATGCCATCAGAAAAAGAGAAGTTAAAGACATGAGACATATATATAAAAAGGATAAATATTTCATTCCAAAATTCATGTATCATACATAAGATGTATTGTATACAAAAAGGAGTCACCAACAATATAGAAAAGATACTGTTCAAGATACAAGATTTTCAAAAAAGAGAATAGCCAACATAATAGAAACTAAAGGTCTAGCCCTAAATGACCTACTCATCATCAGAAGGAAGCTCAATGTGACTTGAGGCTCCCACTCCTGATGATGAAGAAGCAATCCTATTGCTTTAGGTCCTCATAGAGGGTCCTAGGTGAAGAGAAGGAAAGTCAGTGTTAGGCCCAACTAAAGTACTAAAAGGTGGCCTAGAGGTGGGCTGTGGTTGGGGCTGAGAAGGTGTAGGCTGGGGGGGTGCAGGCTGGGGCCCCTAGGGTGAAAGATGGGCAGAAATGGTCCCAGTTTGTGACTCCAACCATCTCATAGCTGCTGTTGGGTATAAAATACCTCCCAGCCAAAGTTCATGGCAGGAGTGACCCTCCGGGGATCTAACCGACTTCCAACCTCCGACAATGTCTCTTCAAACCTCCCGGATGGCCGAGCCCCCGCAACACTCCCAAGTTTTGCTGACGGATAAGCCCCCACCAGTGTCGACGGATTCTTCGCGACAGACGGACTCCATCCAAATTTCCACGATGGTCGACCATCTTCTAGACTCTGTCCGAACTCCTACGGGAGCCGGACTTCGCCCCCAACTCTGATTGCAGGAAGACTCTGCCCGGACTCCTACGGGAGCCGGACCTCATCCCTAACTCTGGTTGTAGGAAGACTCTGCCCGGACTCCTACGGGAGCCGGACCACGTCCCCGACTCCGACTGCAGATAGACTTCGTCCGGACTCCTACGGGAGCCAGACTTCGCCCCCAACTCCAATTGTAGGTAGACTCTGTCCAGACTCCTACGGGAGCCGGATCTCGTCCCCAACTCTGGTTGCAGGAAGACTCTGCCTGGACTCCTACAGAAGCCGGACCTCGTCCCCAACTCTGGTTGCAGGAAGACTCTGCCCAAATTCCTACAGGAGCTGGACCTCATCCCCAACTCTGGTTGCAGGAAGACTCTGCTCGGACTCCTACGGGAGCCAGACCTCATCCCCGACTCCGGCTGCAGACAGACTTCGTCCAGACTCCTACGGGAGCCGGACTTCGCCCCCAACTCCAATTGCAGGTAGACTCTGTTCGGACTCCTACGGGAGCCAGACCTCGCCCCCAACTCCAATTGCAGGTAGACTATATCCAGACTCCTACGGGAGCCGGACCTCATCCCCAACTCCAATTGTAGGTAGACTCTATCCGGACTCCTACGGGAGCCGGACCTCATCCCCAACTCTGGTTGCAGGAAGACTCTGTCCAAACTCCTACGGGAGCCGGACCTCATCCCCAACTCTGGTTGCAGGAAGACTCTGCCCGGACTCCTACGGGAGCCGGACCTCATCCCCGACTCCGACTGCAGGCAGACTTCGTCCGGACTCCTACGGGAGCCAGACTCTGCCCACGACTCCAATTGCAGGTAGACTTCGTCCGGACTCCTACGGGAGCCAGACTTCACCCCCAACTCCAATTGCAGGTAGACTCTGTTCGGACTCCTACGGGAGCCGGACCTCGTCCCCAACTCTGACTGCAGGAAGACTCTGCCCGGACTCTTACGGGAGCCGAACCTCGTCCCCGACTCTGGCTGCAGGCAGACTTCGTCCGGACTCCTAAGGGAGCCGGACTTCGACTCTGACTTTGATTGCAGGTAGACTTCGTCCGGGCTCCCACGGGAGCCAGATCTCGTCTCCGACTCCAGCTGTGGAAAGACTCTGTCTGGACTCCCACGGGAGCCGGACCTCATCCCCGACTTCGACTGAAGGAAGACTTCATCCGGACTCCTACGGGAGCTGGACTCCGAGCTCCTCTCAGACGGGTAACTAGCCACCTCTCTCCGCCAGATACCCTAGCTGGACTTCGATCGACAGGCCTGGACCCTCTAGCAGGCCACAGCAATGGCTACAACTCTGCTCCACTTCCTGCGACGGATTTTGCACGGCTCCATCACTCCCTGGCGGGCCGCAGTAACGACCACGATCCTGCTTCACTTCCTGCGACGGATACCGAGCGATTCCTCCAACCTCTGACAAGTCGCGACAACAGACGCCGCTCCACTCCCTGCAACTGATTCCACATGGCGAGCCATGATGACAGCCATGACTCCACCCCATTACTCTTCATGGTAAATTCCTCCTGACCATGGGCAGCCCACTGCCAGACGGTTACAAACATCGCTATCAGTCTGTTGCTCCCTCTGCCTATAAAAGGGGGATCCCAGATACGTTATTCTCTAAGCTCTCATTTTTTTTACCTAAAAACTCTGCTAAAATTTTTGTTCGAGCACTCTATTCTTGTTGAGGCAGAGAGCTGACTTGAGCATCAGAGGGTCTTGCCGGAGCAACCCCACCTCCGGTTTAGACTTCTTTTGCAGGTTCCGGCGGCGACCGCGACTCCCTCGCCTCCAGCTTCTCTGGCGTAAGCATATTTTTGCACCAACAGGATTGGCGCTAGAAAGAGGGCCCTGTATCTTCGCAGTACCTTTGTTCTTAAAGGAGCGCTCAACGGGACCGCCTCCAGTCATCTTTTCCGACGTCCTCTCCTCCTTCCTCTACTCGGTCCTCGCCCGATGCCTCCCCGTAGGGCATCCACGCGACGATCCACGACCTCCGCGGTCAGATCTCAAGCTCCGGCCTCACCTCCAGTCTCCCAGCCTCCTCCTCCTCCGGCAACGGCGGCTGGCCCAGAGCAATTCGACCTGCTGGTGCAGCAGGTCAGAGGCCTCACTGAAGCTGTGCAGGCCATGCAACAGCAGCAGTAGCCACAGGCATCAGTGCGACTGGAAGGAGCATCACCGGAACCCCAAAATCCGGTGGTAGGATGGGCCACTTGGGCCAGCCGCCCCGTCTTTCCCAGAAAGACGAATTCGAGGGTGGAGAGCCCTCAATCAGACCATGATTCCACCCCTGGGAGATCTTTACCTCCATTCTATCAGAGGACCCTCGGGACTCGTAGTCGCAAAGATTTTCTGGACCGGAGGCTCCAAGAGATGAACCGGCGAATCGAAGAACTCCGCCATGCTCCCGCCGCTTATGGTGAGGATATTTATACTGACCCCCCTTTTCTCAAATGATCATGCAGGAACCGATCCCGCCAAACTTCAAGCTCCCTCAATTTGAGAGCTACGATGGGACCTCGGACCCGGTCGACCACCTGGAGGCCTTCCAGACCATGATGCTACTCCACGACGCACCGGATGCCATTTTGTGTCGGGCCTTCCCATCCACCTTGAAGGGCACGGCGAGAAACTGGTACTTGGCACTGAAGCTGGGTACCATTTTTTTCTTTGATCAGATGAGCCACCAGTTTGTGGCTCATTTCGTTAGCAGCCGGCATCCCCGGAAGGGCTCGGAGTCTCTCATCAACATCAAGCAGAGGGAGGGGGAGTCCATTCGGGCCTACATCAACTGTTTCAATGTCGCCGCACTGGAGGTCCGAAACTTGGACCAGTCGGTAGCGATGGCCACTCTGAAGGGCGGCCTTCAGAAGAACGACCTTTTGTTCTCCCTGGAGAAGAAGTACCCTAGGAATTTCGCTGACCTATTGGCTCGGGCCGAAGGGTATGCCCGAGCGGAAGAAGCCTTTAAAATGAAGGATGAGGAGACCACGAGGGAGCGATAGGTGGGAGACTCGAGTAAGCCTGCAGTCGAAAAAGGGCTGAGAGAAGCTCGGCCACGTTCTCGAACTCCTCCCGGGCACAAGCTTATCCAGACTCCTCCCCGAGTATGCAGGCAGGGAAGCCCGAATCGTCGGGCTCGACGGGGTTCTCTCCTAGGAAGATTCCACAACTATGCCCCCCTCAATGCATCGAAAACCCAGGTGCTGATGGAGGTCAGACAGCAGCTTCCTAGGCCAGAGAGGATGCCCACGCACCCCAGGAAGCGCAATCCGAATAAGTTCTATCTCTACCATCGTGACTACGACCACGACACGGAGGAATGCATCCAGCTCTGAGACGAGATCGAAGAGCTCATCCGACGAGGTCGGCTCGACAGATTTATTCGACGCCGGCCTGAGGGTAGAGAAGATCGGCCAAGGGCCCTGCCACAGCATGAGCCGCTAAGGAGGGAAGAGCAGCCCAGAGATCGGCCTTCAATCGGGATCATCAACTCCATCTCTGGAGGACCCCAACAGGGAGCAGGCCTTCCATAGTGCTAGGATTTGAAAACTTGTAAATGTATAACGAACGACTCTATTTTAAATCAGGATTCCTTTCAGATCTACACATGTTTTCCTTTTTGGCACGGACTTGTAACGACAGGGGACGACCCCTTCGGGCAATAAAAATAAACCCTGATGTGGGCAATGTTGAAGGCCCGATTCCTCTTAGACCGGATGGGGGGAGAGGCCAAACAGCACCCATATGCGCCCCCACAGCCATGTTAGGGACAGGAGGAGAACCTCGCCCTAACATGAGCAAAGTCGAAGGCCCGGTTCCTCTTAGATCGGATGGGGGGAGAGGCCAAACAGCGCCCATATGCGTCCCCACAGCCATGTTAGGGACAGGAGGAGAACCTCGCCCTAACATGAGCAAAGTCGAAGGTCCGATTCCTCTTAGACCGGATGGGGGAAGAGGCCAAACAGCGCCCATATATGCCCCCCAACCATGTTAGGGACAGCAGGAGAACCTCGCCCTAACATGAGCAAAGTTGAAGGTCCGGTTCCTCTTAGACCGGATGGGGGGAGAGGCCAAACAGCACCCATATGTGCCCCCACAGCCATGTTAGGGACAGGAGGAGAACCTCGTCCTAATATGAGCAAAGTCGAAGGCCTGGTTACACTCAGACTGGGTGGGAGGAGAGGCCATACAGTGCTCATATGTGCCTCCAATAGCCTCGTTAGGAACAGAAGAAGAATCTCGTCCTAACTCGAGCTGAAATCGACCACATCAGAAACAGGGGAAGAACCTCATCGCGACGATGACTAAGGCCCGACCGTTCGAGACCCGGTAAGAAAAAAAAAACTTTCACGACGACCCCTCTATGCCACCGTGACCCTCTACCCCAACGAAAAATGGAGGCTGAACTACATTAAAAACACAAAGACCTTGTCTCTATGAAGAGGGAGGAAGAGAGAGTAAGATCTATGGTCGCAAACGAAAGGCAAACCGACACGACGATGACCAGGAACCTCCAAGCGACGTCGACGCCAAACTGGAAACTCGGCAATGATGACCTAATACACAGATAACAAGGAATCCTCGAACAACATCGACATCATGCGGGACAAAAATGAAAGAAGTCTGGCACACGACAGTTCAACACAACACACGGGTAAGATGGCAAAGACCTTTTTATTTCATTAGCAAAACATGCGTTACAGAGCCTGGAAGTCTAAAGAAGAAAAACAACAAAAACAACAACGACAGTGACAACGGCGACGACAAACAGACATGCGACAAAAGAAGACACTTTGAGGAACAAAGGACAAAAAGAGCCCTAAGGGGGCCCGGCTTCCTCCGACCTCAAACTTTCGGCTTCGACCCTCGCCAGGGAGCGCCTTAAACTTGCGACTTCTGCTTTCAATTCTCTCTCTCTCATTAATATTTCCATGTATCTTTGATGAAATCGCTGGCTTTCATTCTCCACCTCTCGATGTCTTTTTCTCAGGACTTCGGACTCCACCTCCGCATCCTTGACGGCCTGCTGCTCGCATACCAGCTGGATCTTCAATTGCTGCAGCTCGGCCTTCCCCTCCCCAAGGGTGACAGATAGCTCTTCTGCGGTTCTTCTCAGAGATTGGAGTTCGCTGGAATCTCGAGCGGAAGCAAGCTGAGCCCCTCCAGCTAGCTGCCCTTGAAGGTGGGCAACCTCATCGGTCACCATCCTGAGCCTCCCCTTGTATTCGTCCACCTGCTTGTGCCAGTCGGCCCGGTATGCATCATAGTTCGCCTCGGCATCCTGGAGTTGTTGCTGAAGGTCGGAGACCTTCTTCGATCATTTTCGATTGCTGTCGGCCCAAGTCAAAAGCCGGGATGAGCTTCCTTCCAACTGACTAATCCTCTCCTGTGCTGCCGACAGCTCCACTCGGAGGGAACTGATCTTGGCAGCTTGAGTTCAAATTCGATTGCTGGCGCGCTTTTTGTGTTTCTCAAGCTCCTTCTCGAAGTTTGCCTTCCTCCGACTGTACTCCATGGTCCCCTTCACGTGGAGGTTTCGAAAGCGGATGGCCTCCACGGTGGCTTCAGAGTGGCTCTCCCTCAACCTGTGAAGCTCGCCTTCCATCTTCTTTGACCTTTTTGTCAAATGAAGAACTTCCTTCTTCAGGCGCTGGATCGTGGACTTCAGCAGAATCTCCTGGGGCAGGGAAAGCGCTTCGGCAGGACACTGCCATCGGGAGACAAAAACGTCAAGGTGCATCTCATTGCAGAAAGAAAAACAAAAAGGAGGAGGAAGGAAGAGTGGAGAAGAGTGGAAAAGCCGTCCACAAGGAGAAACTCAACTTTATTGATTGAATGTTTCTTAAAGACAAAAAGGAAAGAAAAAATTACAGTAAAAGAAAAATATAAGGTCAGAGGCCTCAGACCTCTGCAGTAGGAATTGGGGAGCTTGGTGTCCCTGGAAGGAGGGCTACAGCAGCAGTAGCAGCAGGAGAAGGACCGGTCTCATCTTCAGACTCCTCGTCCAAGAAGCTGAGATCGAGCTCGAAAAATTTTCTGACCACCTTCTCTTGGCAGAGCTCGAATCCCTTGATGAATGCTTTTTGGCCGAACCTGACGTTCAGGTCCCTCATCTCCGCAGAGGCCTTGAACTCCTCCACTGTAAGAACCCTGGCCTCCGAGACCAGGACCGGGATCTGCTCCGCCAAATTTGTGACCTCGGCCTCTGCCTTCCTCACTGTCTCCTCTGAGGTCTGCTTCTCTTCTTCCCGGGCCTGCTTTTCTTTCTCCAGGGCCTCTTGGAGGGTAACTACTTCGGCTGCCTTTTCTTTGAGGCGAGCGACTTCGGCCCGGTGACGCCCCTCCGCCTGGATGGCATCCCTCCTCGCCCGATTTGTTGCCTCGATATTGGCAAGGAGCTGGTGCCCAATCTGCAAGGGTGGCTAGGGGATCAGAACAAGGGTCGAAAAGCTAATTAAATGAAGATTTGTTTACCTCAAGAAAGGACCCTAGGGAGTCCCAAACCCGCTGCTCAGGATCGGCGCGATCAATCCTCTCGATGACTTCAGGCAGAATGCAGCCGTCGATCAACCACTTGATCAAGTCCCTGTAATTGAAGGGATTCTCCGGCTCTTCTTCAGAACCATGGGATTCTTCGATGGTGACCCGACGGCCACTTATCCTGCGGGCCACCGACTTCCTTCTCCTCCCCCTCTCGACTCCGGGTGCCTCCGTGGGACGGACCCTCGAAATAGGAGCCTCAGTGAGGGGACTCCTTGAAGAGGCCCGGGGAGCTGGGGGTTCGGCGTCTGAGGGAACCTCGACCGCAGGAGCCACCTGGGCGGGCGCGGTCGAGCTCGTCTCCTCTATTCTGGCCTTCTTTGCTGATTCGGAGGCCGCGGTGCCTTTTCTTTTGTGGGCCTTGAGGCCCCTGGCGAGCATTCGTGTTGCTTCGGCGTCCATTCCTAAAAAAAAAAAAAATCAATCAAAAATTGGTGATGGGGTGAAAAAGGAAGAAGTGATACACAAAAAAAAAAGAGAGAAGAAAAGAAGAGAAAAAGAAGAAGGATGGAAGAAAAGAAGAAAGAAAAGATGGAATACTCGCAGGATCCTGGGGACTCAAGCCAATGTTGAACAAAAATTGCTCCTTCAGAATGTTGGGAAGGGAAGGAGCGGAATAGCCAAGAAGCTTCCGGGCGGCTTGAAGGTCATCCTCCCCCAGGCTGGGAGCCTGGCGGACAGAGTCCCTCAAAGAGCCCCAAGGGGGCAAGCCCAGCCTCAAAGTCGGACAGTGGACGAAGAGGTACTTCCCCTTCCAGTTATGGATTGAAGAGGGAGCACCCTTCAGCAACTCCTTCCAGTTATGGATTAAAAACAAACTAGAAGCTCTTTCAAATTAAAAAATATTGATTCAATTTTGAGATATTTAAAATTCATTCACATGGACTTATTTGGATCAATTAGGACAACAAGCCTGGGAGAGAAAGAAATGGACTTATAATTATTGATGATTTCTATCGCTTTACTTGGATTCTATTTTTAGCACAAAAAGATGAAGCTTTTTGGATATTTTTTATTATCCAGCTAGACAACCCAAGAGAGGAGGGTGAATTGAGTTTCTCAAAATTTTAAGCAAATATTTACTATTTTGCAAAATTAACTAAGCAAAGTGCAGTGAATAGCAAATTAAATGCAATGTTCAAGAGGAGGTGCAGTGAATAGTAAATTAAATGCAATGTTCAAGAGGAGACTCAATCACATATATAAATATAAATAATTTTTATAGTGGTTTGGTGCATTCTAAGCACCTACGTCCCCTTCCTAAGTTCCAACTTGAGAATTTCACTATATTCATAAGAATGCAGCCATTTGTTTTATCAGGATTATAAACAATCTAATTGATTTTATCAGATCAACCAATCAAACCATTACAAGCCTTACTCCAAGGCTCCCAATCTAATTAATAGGTTTGAATCAAACCTTCCCTCAAGTTTCAATCCCTTTTAAACTTGTTACAGAAAATTAGAAATGAAAAACTTGACAACTCAAGAAAGCTCCTTAAAAGAGTAGATTACTATAAATATAGCTTGCTTGTAGAAGGCATAAATACTTGCTCTTAATATTCACTGACTTCTCCTTGAATGCCCTCACAAATCTCAAGAGAAAATTAGTTGAAAGTGGTTGAGCACTCTTGAATGCAGTAATGTTGAAGTTCTTAGTCTTTTTCTCTTGAAAAGTATCTATCTATTTTATTCCTTAGTTTCTCTTATGTCTCCTCTTTATTCCCTCCAAGTTTGATTATTTTGAACCCACTTCTAGCCATTTTTGATAGTTGGAGATGAAATATAATTATTGAAAAAAATTTTGGACAAAGCTAGACATCCTGTAGAACTAGCCATTATCTCTGTTAGAAGCTCAGAGTCGGCTCGAAATGATCTCGAGTTGGCTTGCTATGTGCGTGAGTCAGCTTGAGCACCTCTTAAGTCAGCTCGATCTCAGATATGCAAAAATCAGCTTTTTATTTTTTCTGAGAATTGCCTCGTGGAATAAGAGTCAGTTTGCCTACGTCCAAAAGTTGGCTCGCCTGCTTTCAAAAGTTGGCTCGATAAGGCCAAGAGTTGACTCACCTGCCTGTTCTAAAAACTTGACTCTTTGTCCTTCTAAGGGAGTTGGCCTGGGGCTTTCTCAAGTCGGCTCGCTTGCATGCCAGACCTACATGCTACACCTAGATTGTGCTAGAGTTGACTTGGTTGAGATCACGAGTTGACTCGACTTCCTCAAACTTGCTTTTCTTAAGGAATCCATCTTCAAACTGATTTCTTTAGTTTAAACTTCTTCCAAAAGACTTTAAAGCTTGTTAAAGGCATCAACATCCTACATAATCAATCTTGAGACAAACTTTAAAGTTATTAGATCATTTTTATGCTCCCATATTTTGTGATCATCAAAATCTTTCCTTGGGGTCAATAATTTCTTCTTTTTTGATGATGACAAAATATTGAATATAAATTTTGAGAATTAAAAATGGGCTTGAGGTAATATATATTGTGTCATATACAACATTAGTGTATCGAAAGAATCTATGGTAATATTTTTTTTCATTGCTTTGGCTATAGTAATGTCATGCAAATGATCGATCAGGGGCTACAGTCTTAATACATATTATCAAGGCAATACTAAAGAAGTGCAAGAAGTATCATAGGTTTTAACATTTTTCTTTTGTTACGAGTCTCAAAAGAATTATCTTTCTATGATTTCTTCTTTCGCTTAGTGTGTGCTTTAGATGTTTCAAATTTTAATTTTGAGTTAGTTCTCCCCTTTAAAGTTTTAAGTTAGTTCTCCCTTTTAAAGTATGTCTTTTCTAAGGCTTATCAGTATGCTCAATTTTATCTCTCCCATTTTTTGTTATCAGCAAGCAAAGAGAAATCCATGCCATCAGAAAAAGAGAAGTTAAAGACATGAGACATATATATAAAAAGGATAAATATTTCATTCCAAAATTCATGTATCATACATAAGATGTATTGTATACAAAAAGGTGTCACCAACAATATAGAAAAGATACTGTTCAAGATACCAAATTTTCAAAAAAGAGAATAGCCAACATAATAGAAACTAAGGTCTAGCCCTAAATGACCTACTCATCATCAGAAGGAAGCTCAATGTGAGTCGAGGCTCCCACTCTTGATGATGAAGAAGCAGTCCTATTGCTTTAGGTCCTCACAGAGGGTCCTAGGTGAAGAGAAGGAAAGCCAGTGTTAGGCCCAACTATAGTACTAAAAGGTGGCCTAGAGGTGGGCTGTGGTTGGGGCTGAGAAGGTGTAGGCTGGGGCCCCTAGGGTGAAAGATGGGCAGAAATGGTCCTAGTTTGTGACTCCAACCATCTCATAGCTGCAATCAAAATGACAACACTGCCCTACTCTGAAATGATAGGGTCTTCAATCCTCTTGGACACACATGCACCCTCTTGAGTCAACTTGGAGATGGAGTCTGGATCCATTGTCCTTTGGCTATGTGCGTGCTCCAGGGCTTCAATCCTCTGAGATAGCTAACTCATCTCTCATTTGAGCTCATCTTAATGGTGCTGCATGTTCTGTTTGAGGTCAGAGAAAAGTGAGTCCATCCTCTGAAGAATAGCATCCACTGATGCTGCAGATCTGCTGGGTGCTGCCTGAGGTGTACAAGAAGATGATGGAGAACCCTATGCCGGCTCTGCTACTACTATTGCTGGGGGAGGTGAAGGTAAACTTGGGGGCATCCTCTCATCTTGAGGTATACTTGGCCCTGCCATGTCATCATCATCTCTGATTGGCTCTTATCCCGAGCCTATGCACACCCATTGTCCATTTAGCTTGTAGTACGTCATGTGATGGAGTGACCACTCGGTGTAGTAGTTGGTGTGCAGTAATTGTCTAAAGTCCTCTCCCTCTAAATTAATCTCAGAAGCCATAAAAATCAATGTAAATATCATTCCATAGGGAAGATAAGCTTTAGATCTGCCTGCAGCTTCCTTTATCTGTTGTAACATTATAAATGGCAGATTCATCGGGGTGTCCTGAATCAAGTAATGCATCACTGCTATTTTCCACTTAGCTATCTAGTCAAAATAGCTAGTCTTCAGGAAGAGTATTTGGCTAACAATGTTGTGCAGCAAGCGCATTTCAATGGAGAGTTGGTTAGCCTTATGAAAGTCAAAGTTATATCATCTCTCTCTAGAATGCATTTTAAACCATCAACCTTGTTTTCCAATTTTGGGTTGCAAATCCTTGTCCTAGGCATAACCAAAAGATGTACTAGTTTTCTTTCACTCTAAACAATCAAAACACCCTTGACTGTTGAAGAAATGGAGTCACATCCAATCCTCAAGTGAGAAAAAAAATCTGATCAGGATCGGATCGTTAGGGTGCATCTGAAAAATTTTTCTATTCTATTAATTTATAACCTTTATAAGTTACCTTGTATGCAGTGGAATAAAGATCAAAATTCTCAGAGGTTTCTTGAATTTGATACCTTGCAAGATCTGAAAGCATAGATCCTTTACTTCGCATGCATGCCAAACCCCGCAGAAAAGAAGGATGAAGATCTTTGCATCAAACTTTAGAAGGAAAGTAGGGAAGAGAAAAGATCTGATCACACACCCTTGGGATCTACTTGAATGGGATCCTCATGCCTAGAACCAAGATGCCAAGAACCCCTACATGCCCAGAAGGATGCCTCCCTTTGTATGTCGCACAAAACCTCTCTTCTCATCATGCTCTCTTTCTCTTGTCGCATAAAATCAGATGTCATGCACTGGTGGTTAGAGGTCTCCCCTATTTATAGATGACGTCCACATGAAGTCCCATAGGGTTAGGACTCCTAATTCAAATCTAATTTGAATGAGTTCCAACCTTATCCAAGAAGGAAACCTGGATGAGATAGGATTGATGCCAATCTTGGCATCCTCACATCCTCATGCACGCACACAAGAGGAAGGGAGGAAAAACTAGTGCCCCCTCCTTCTCTTGGTCGGCCATGATGAGGGAGAATCTCATGTTTTTGGGACTCTAAGGATCTAATCAAATTGGGCTCAAATTTGACTCGATTCAAATTCAATTCGAATCTGATTCGAACCAAACTTGAAAAGTCTGTTAATTCCAATCTAATTAATCTATTTGTTCAATCAAGTCACGTACTTCAAAATTGAACGTATAGACTTAGGTGAATTCTTTCCTACATTGCCTGACTTTGTGCGTGACTCCATAGGTTTGAACACTAAGTCGGTAGTATAGGAATAGTTTTCTATACTAATTGAAGTTACCATCTAGCAATAATTTTTGACGTTTGGATAGGTCAAATATATGCAAAGTAATATTCAATAACTTATGCATATGGTTACCGCATAATTCATCCCTTTGACTCTGAATGCTCAGGACGACCTAGGATTTGCTGTCAACCCTAAAGAAGTCATCCACATTGTGTTTCAACCTTTCAAAACCATCACATGGATTATCCTGGTTAAGGCTTTACTAAATTAAAATATAGTGATGTATTATCTTCTGTAATCTAGAGGGATCAATTTCATCTTGATCCATGCACAGATTTCATAAGTACTTGACTGTACTCAGTAGTCTTCCATCATTGTATTAGAAATATAGATAGTCCGACATCAAAGCACAGTGAGTTATTTGTAAGTTATTATAGTGATCTCAGATCTGAGGGATACTTATGCCCATACACTATGCGGCTGCTCTTGACAGCAGAGCACTCAGTAGGTGAGTCTCTTATTTCATGATGATGTACTTGTACATCTCACCTGTGTGCCATATCAGTATCTCCATACTTTTTGGTTACGAGGATAATCAACCTATATGATACACAACTGTTAGAAAATCAGATAGAGTGCATGTGTAGAATTCAAAAATCTTTACTAAGAGTAGTGGAAAAACAATCGGATTAAATCCTTTAACCCCATATGCATTAGATCTTATTTAATTCTACTCAAGCCCAGAAGTAAAGACATACATATAATCTGAAAAAAAATAAGTATGAGATCAAATCTCAAAACCTTAGCGCGGATAAAAATTCATCGCTACCGATGATCTCTGATTCGAAGGTCCTCGAGCCGCATACGTGTCCGATCTCTATAGGTATCCATCGAGATCAACCTTGAATCCTTCTTCTTGTGGTAGATGCTTCTTCTCCAAGTAGATTTTTCGCCCTTTAAAACCTTGATCAACTCTTTGATCTTGACTATAGATTCAACTCTTGAACTGCTGCCCTTTTTCTCTTCTTTCTTGCTGTAGAAGAAAGCCTCCTCAACCTTGACGTGTAGAAAGGTGGGATGCCTAACCTTTGGGCATTGGAAAGAAGAGAGAGAGGGTGTGGCATGGAGAGGAGAGAGGGAGAGAGAGATCTGATTTTTAATCAAAAATAACTAACTCATAAAATCTTAGGAGATCTTCTCTTTATATAGGCCCTTTCTTGATCCAAAATAGGAACCAATTAACTTAAAAAGGTACATCCTTATCTCATAAGTGAAAGAAGAGTACCCTATAAGCCAATCACAAGTGTATTGCGATGAAACTTTTCTTTATAATTTTTCAACTCATGAAATGATATTTATTATTTGAGGTATTGATTCATCATATTAGCTGCATCTTATTATGTCTAAGATTATGATGAATCCTAAAGATTAGGATAATGATTTTAGGAGATATGAATGGGTCATGCTAGTGAGATCTAAAGCTTAATCTTAAATATTTCTGATCGTAGGAGCATTGAGTCGGAGAACAATATTCCAGATAGACTAGCACATCTTATATATGCTCGATAGAGAGGGTGGCAGATCTCACTAGCCATTTGTATAAGACACTAATACAAAGATGTGGGTGCTTATTTGAAAAATGAGTCCACTGAATTGACTCGATGAAAGAAAATATCTTATGAAAGCCTTACTTGCATGTTAAAGATAGTTTTCTAAGTGAGAGTTGTGCAAGTGATCTTTTGACCTGAGACCATCATAGAATTTTGTGCACATGAACCCATCTTTTGGTTCATATCTAGGCATGGCATTAAGGCATGTATGGGGTGTTCTGGATATGGTGTGTATATGGAGGTTGTGAGTAGGTCAACATAGAATCGATCACTCCTAGTAAAAGGAGATTGCATCCTGTGTATTCTCAATCCTAGATGACTTGAAAAAAATCTTTTGATCAAAAGCAGAAAGAAGATTAGAAAGAGTTTCTAATACTTCTTCATTGGAGTCATCATTGGTTAATTGAGAATCGATATGAATATATATTTGAGTTTGACATGATTGTATACTCATGAACATATTCAGGGTGCAGGGATGATCGAAGGATTGAATTATACCTACCAAAATTTTACATCTTCTGGGTGGTCATGATACATTGCTAGATGTCAATTTTGACTTGTATATTTTTGATCGAATTAAAGAGTTTAATTCGATCGTCAATTAGAAAGGATTATAACTGTTGAACTCGGGTTAGCTCGATTGGACCTAAATCGATTAGATTGAAATCTAATCAAATTTGGTCAACTTGCACCCAAATCTACTACTAGCTAGATGTGAAATCTAATGGGTCACACACATATAGAAATTAGCCAAGGATCCTTTTGAAAAAGTTTGATTGGAATTTTGGATTCAATCAAGACTCCGGTAAGCATGCTAGCACGTGTGGAACCCTTGCTCCTTTGGAGGTCAATTTGGTCTCATCCCTTGCTAATTAGCTAGCCCAATTTAGTGGATATTTGGTTTAGGTCATACCACCTAGAAGTAGCCCAAATTGGGGCACCACATTTTATTTTAACATCAATTATGAAGAGTCCAAGTTGTGAAGGACTCTTGGCGCAAAACAAGTTCTGCGTACAAGTGTTGGCGTGGGCAGAAGAAAAGAGTCCTTTTGGCATGGGATTAAGATATGCGTGATAGTCCATATCACCCTCCATCCTCTGATGCATATCTCAAAGTATGAGATGTATTTTTTCTAAAATTTTTGGGATGGAGAAAAATTAAAAAAATGAAGGAAGTCTCATGCGCGCAAAAGTGTCACATCTCTTTGAGATTTGAAGAGTCCTTCTCCTCATAAAATACTTTTAAATTGAAATAATTTTTAGTGATAATATTCTATATTTGACAAAATATTTTTAAATTTTTTTTTAAATTTTTTCAGACTTATCTGGATGCCAAACGGATGCCATAATTTCCTCCTCATGCCTGCACGCATGGTGATCAAACTTTGTGTGAAAAGATATGAGAACACATCCATTTGTGAAAATTTTTATCCACTCATTATATGTTCTAGAATCAAGATTGAATCTTCTATCCACATGGATTTTTAAGAATTTTTTTGATTTGAGAAGGGATACAAAAATATCCCTTCTCTGGTCGCGCATGCAGAGCAGGGTGCTGATCGACGTATCATTGATAAGAGTCCTTCTGTTTGAAGGAACTCTTATCTCTAATAATTAGATCAGATAGGCCTTATGGATGAGGTGCATCCTTCTCTTTTGGCATCCCTCTTGTGGCTATAAATTGGTCGGGGCACTGGTATCCGATGGATTTAGAATGAGTTTCTAATTTTGTCTCCGTTGCTCTTCTTTCTTTCTTACAACCTATCTTAGTTTTAGGACCAGGCTTTGGAATTTAAGACAAAGCCTTATCTGATCCTAACAAGGGTTGTGAGGGTCCTAAAGAAGGAGGATCAGAAGTTCAAAAGAGGTTCTGAGAGGGTGGAGTTAGTTTCTTAAAGAAATATGACTGGTATGAGGCTAGACGAGTTTTAGTAGCTCAAACTCTTGAAGCAAGGTGAAGGAGCACTGTCCTTGATTCAGTTTTCATGTGGATTACTATTAGAGGGTGGATATTTGGATGCCTTATGAAAATTGAGATTAGTGCTATAGATATTCTTTTTATCTTAATTTATATTTATTATACTTTGATTATTATAGTCAAAAATTTTTGGGCATTGGGGTTTTCGGTGCATCGAGTGTTTTGAATGAAAATTTTAAACACCTAATCCTTCCGCTGTATCACTAAACCTAAACAGTGGTATCAGAGTCTACCTTGATCTATATAATCAAAGATTAGAATATTGTCTTGATTGTGATCAAACATGAAATTTTGGTTTGGTTCAAGTCAGGTCAAGGATTGGACCCGATTGAACATCCAAACCCTCGCATGTCTTAGAGATATATTTTTAAATATAAAATATATGATACATGTGTAAAATCTTTTTTAGTAGCTTAGTACTCTAATTGGATTCATCACCAGATCGTCTGGTTATAAGAACAAGTAGGGTTCAGAGACCCTCTCTTCCTATTCAATAGGGTACTCTTATTGTGCGTAGGGGTACCATTGTGATGTCCTAAGAAGAAGAACCGCAAAAAAAATATTTTGTATTCATGCATGTTACTAGAACTTCATTTGCTTGAGATACTTAGTTATAATCATATTGAATAATTATGATTTCATATCTGAATAGATGCTATGATTAGTTGTTATGATTATTAAGATATAACTATAATAGTGCATCATTGTGATTGAATTAGGATGTGCTTGAGACCATTAAAGCCCTTATAAAAATTATATTAAGTCGTAGTGTTATGAATCAGTAGCTGACCTATTTCTTGAATCGATTAATCAATTGGGATCTAAGGAGTATTTCAAGTATAGTGGTTATTTAATTAGTTCTGTTGCTGGCCTGGCCAATTTTATTGGTGTCTAAGTAAAGCAACAGGGGGACCCCCATCAATCTTAACATTTTTCTGATCAATTAGATTAGTTTGAATCTTGAATGAAGGTAGCTCAGTATTTTGAATACTATATATGCCTTCCTTCATACCTAGTTAATATCCTATCAAAAATCATAGTAGGTTTGTTGTGATATCTACAAGGCTTGCTATGGAGATTGATGTAGATTTATCTTGATGCATATTATATGCTTTATAGCATATTTGGATATGTTGCTTTGTTGTGATATCCACAAGGGCATCATTTTTCAGATATGGCTGTATAGAAATAAAGGGTCTGACTTAACTGAAAGTACTATAGTTTGTTATGATATCCATAAGGCTATGAGTATTTTTAGAGATAGGTTATATTGAGAGTTGCATGAGATGCAATTGGATAGATTTTTTTACCTTTGAACTCATTGAAATTTGTTGTGATATCCATAAGACTTTATTGAGGAATTAGGATCTCAACCCTATTAAGAAATTAGATTAAGATTTCTCGTTTACCATAGGAGCGGGCTATGGTATCTGATAAAATAGTAGGAGACATAACTAGTTTAAAAGTCCTCATCTAGTTATGCATGTCAAACATGAGTGGTCTGCTTATACTATTATTTTTTATTTATGCAGATGTAAGTCTGTATTATGACTTTTTTATTTTCACTGCATAACACCATAAATTAAAATATATTGAAAAATCCAACTATGTGGATTGGTTGAGGAACTTACAAATAAGGTTCGTATCGAAGAAGAACTCCGATGTTCTGGATATTCCTGATCTTGGGATGGTCTGTAATAATGAGAAAGTAAAAGATATCCATATGGATATTAACTGTTTATTTTGTGACAAATTTGGTCATTGAGAGTATAATTGCAAGAATAATCTTGCAAGATTGAAGTGGGGTGCATGTGTAGCACCAAAAGGTGTGTATATGATACAGACCTATTTTTTATTGAGTGATTCAAACTCTGATATCTGGGTATTAGATACCACCTGTAGATCATATATTTATAATTTATTACAGTGACTCTAGAATATCAAAGATCTAAAAAGAGATGATCTCGAGCTCTATGGCACAAGTGGAGAGTCCATTAGCACAGGGGCTGTGAAAATTTGTATGCTTGATTTGCCTTCGGATAAAGTTTTAAAATTAAAAGACTATTATTACATGCCAAAGGTCATTAGAAACATTATTTCTACACCTTTGTTGTAAAAATAAGGTTATGAAATAAGGCTAATGAAAATGGATGCTCTATTTTCTTTTCTAATGAATATTATGGTAGTAGTTATATTGATAATAATCTTTTAATTCATGCACTCAATAAAAATATTTTTATATTGAAAGAAATATGAAAAGAAAGAGAGAAAATGTGAATGTCACATATCTCTGGCATTGTCGCCTTGATCATATTAGTGAGTCAAAGATTAACAAGTTATACAAAGAAAATTTTTTTGACCTATATGATTATGAATCATTGAGAACTTATAAATCTTGTCTCATGGGTAAGATGATCAAGTCTCCATTTTCTGAATATGGAGAGAGGACGAATGAGTTGTTAGTCCTAGTATATACAGATGTATGTTGACCAATGACAACTCAGGCCAGAGAAGGATACTTCTATTTTATCACCTTTATGGAAGATTTATCAAGGTTTGTATATATGTATCTTATGAAACATGAATTCGAAGCCTTTGATAAGTTCAAAGAGTATCAATGTATGATTGAAAAACAAACTGAAAAAGATATCGAGGTTTTTCGATCTGATTAAGGAGGAGAATACTTATCCAGTAAATTTCTTGATCATCTTAAAAGTAAATATATTCTTTCTGAATGGATCCCTCCTTATACACCCCAGTTAAATGGTGTAGCAGAAAGGAGGAATCACACTTTGATGGATATGGTGCAGTCCATACTATGCTTCACTGATCTTCCAAGTCTGTTGCAAGCACACCATATGAGATATAGAAGGGAAGGAAGCCTAATCTTAAACATCTTAAGACTTAGGACTGTCTTGCTTATGTCAGAAATATTTTTGGACATAAGCTTCGTGCTAGATCAAATAAGTATAGATTTGTAGGGTATCCTAAGAAAACTAATGAATACTACTACTACCTACTGAATAAAAGGTGTTTGTTAGTAGGCACATCATTTTTTAAGAAAATAAACTCATCCAAAAAGGAGGCAGTGGGAGGAATATTGAACTTACTGAAGTTCATAATCTACAATTCGATCCAGAAATACCAGTGGTTGGACCGCAAGAAGATCCTCAATCAGAAGTACCTAAAGATGAGGTACATCCATAATACACATCTCTTCTCCGAAGGTTAGATAGAGTGCATCATGCACCTCTAAGATTGATGACAATATGATCAACATCATTCAGGATGATGATCCACTGATCTATTCGGAAGCTGTCATGAGTAGAGACTTAGACAGATGGCTGAAAGCTATGAAATCTGAGATGGACTTGATGTATATCAACCAAGTGCAGACCTTGATTGATGCACCTATGGGTGTGATCCCAATGGGATGCAAGTGGATCTTCAAGAAGAAGATCGAGCAGATGGTCAAGTAAAAACCTACAAAGCTAGGTTGGTGGTGAAGGATTTTAGTCAAAGCTAAAGAATTGACTATGATGAAACTTTCTCACCAGTGGCTATACTCAAGTCCATCCAGATATTGCTTGCTATAGCGGCATACTATGACTATGAGATCTGATAGATGGATGTCAAGACAGCATTCCTCAATGGTAATCTAGAGGAAGAAGTCTATATGACTCAGCCAGAGGGATTTGTCTCAAGTGAGAGAGCAAATCAAATATGCAAACTAAAGAGATCCATCTATAGATTAAAGCAGGCTTCGAGGAACTGGAATATCTGATTTGATATGACAGTCAAAGAGTTTGGCTTTATCAAAAATAAGGATGAACCATGTATGTATAAGAAGACAAGTGAGAGTGCTGTTCTCTTCTTGATTTTGTATGTTAATGACATATTGCTCATTGAAAATGATATCCCAATAATGCAATCGATCATGACTTGGCTATCAAATAAATTTTTCATGAAAGACTTGGGTGGAGCATCCTATATACTGGATATAAAGATCTATAGAGATAGATCTAAAAGGATGTTAGGCTTATCCCAGTCACGGTACATAGATCTCATATTAAAGAGGATTAATATGGAGACAAGTAAGAGAGGTTACTTGCTTGCAAGTCATCATATACATCTCTCCAAAAAAATATATCCTAAGACACTAGAGAAGAGAAAGAGGATGAATGAAATCTCTTATGCTTCGGCTATGGGATCAATTATGTATGCCATGCTATGTACCAGACTTGATGCAGCTTATGCTTTGTGCATAGCTAGCAGATTTCAGACTGATCTAAAGGAGGATCATAGGAAAGCGGATGATAGCAAGTCGATATTAGGATATATATTTATCCTAAATGATGGGGCAGTGAGTTGGAAGAGTTTTAAGTAGCAGATAGTATTTGACTCAATTACTGAGATAAAGTACATCACTACAGGTGAGCCATTAAGGAAGCTGTCCGAATGAAGAAATATATCATGGATTTAGGAGTCATTCCTAAGAATAAAAGACTGGTGTCACTCTATTGTGATAACACTAGGGCCATTATTCAAGCTAAGGAACTTAGGTCTAATTATAGATCCAAGCACATCCTCAGACGCTTCCATCTCATTAGAGACAAGATATTATCCTTGAATGAGTAGATAGAAAGAACAATATAACAGACCCATTCATTAAGGCCATACCAAAGCAGCTATATAATTGCCATCTTGATTTTATGAGATATAAAGGCGATTGGCTTTAGTGAAAGTGGGAGATTGAAAGAAGAGTGTCCTATAAGTCAAACATAAGTATGTTGCAATAAAATTTTTCTTTATAATTTTTCAACTCATGAAATGATATTTATTATTTGAGATATTGATTCATCATATTAGCTGCATCTTATTATGTCTAAGATTATGATGAACCCTAAAGATTAAGACAATGATTTTAGGAGACATGAATGGGTCATGCTAGTGAGATCTAAATTCTTAAAATCTTAATCTTAAATATTTTTGATCGTAGGAGCATTGAGTCAGGGATCAATATTTTGAATAGACTGGCACATCGTATATATGCTCGATAGAGAGGGTGGCAGATCTTACTAGCCACTTGTGTGGGACACTAATACAAGGATGTGGGTGCTCATTTGAAAAATGAGTCCATTAAATTGACTCGATAAAAGAGAACATCTTATGGAAGCCTTACTTACATGTCAAAGATGGTTCTCTAAGTGAGAGTTGTCCAAGTGATCCTTAGATCTGAGACCACCATAAAATCTTGTGCACATGAACCCATATTTTGGTTCATACCCAGACATGGCATTAAGACATGTACAGGGTATTCTGGATATGATGGACTGTATATGGAGGTTGTGAGTAGGTCAACATGAAATCGATCACTCCTAGTAAGAGGAGATCGCATCCTGTGTATTCTCAATCCTAGATGACTTGAGAAAAGTCTTTTGGCCAAAAGCATAAAGAAGATTAGAAAGAGTTTTTAATACTTCTTTATTGGAGTCATCATTGGTTAATTGAGAATCAATATGAATATGTGTTTAAGTTTGACATGATTCCATACTCATGAACATATTTAGGATGCAGGGATGATCGAAGGATTGAATTGTATGGTAACTTGCCACTGAAGGGTATATTTGATATTTGTATCAAAATTTTACATCTTCTGGATAGTTATGATATATTGCTAGACATCAATCTTGACTTGTAAGTTTTTGATTGAATTAAAGAGTTTAATTCGATCGTCAATTAGAAAGGATTATAACTGTTGAACTCGGGTTAGCTCGATTGGATCTAAATCAATTAGATTGAAATCTAATCAAATTTGATCAACTTATATTCGAATCTACTGTCAGTTAGATATAGAATCCAATGGGTCATATATATATAAAAATTGGCCAAGGACCCTTTTGAAAAGGTTGATTGAAATTTTGGATTCAATTAGGGCTTCGGTAAGCATGCTAGCACGAGTGGAACCCTTTCTCCTTTGGAGGTCAATTTGATCTCATCCCTTGCTAATTAGCTAGCCCAATTTAGTGAATATTTGGATCAGATCATGCCACCTAAAAGCAGCCCAAATTAAAGTACCACATCCCATTTTAACACCAATTATGAAGAGTCCAAGTTGTGAAGGACTTTTGGCGCAAAACAGGTTCTGCGTATAAGTGTTGGCATGGGCAGAAGAAAAGAGTCCTTTTGGTGTGGGATTAAAATATGTGTGGTAGCCCATATCACCCTCCATCATCTAGTGCACATATCAAAGCATGAGATATATTTTTTCTAAAATTTTTGGAGCAGAGAAAAATGAGAAAAATGAAGGAAGTCTCGCATGCGTGCAGAAGCATCATGTCTCTCTGAGATTTGGAGAGTCCTTCTCCTTATCAAACACTTTTAAATTGAAATAATTTTTGGTGATAATGTTCCACATTTGACAAGATATTTTTGACAATTTTTTTAAATTTTTTCAGACTGATCTGGATGCCAAACAGATGCCATAAGTTCCTTCTCATGCCTGCACGTATGGTGATCAGACTTCACATGAAAGGATGTGAGAACACATCCATTTGTGGGAATTTTTATCCACTCATTATATGTTTTGGAATCAACATTGAATCTTATATCCACATGAATTTTGATAGTTTTTTTGATTTGAGAAGGGATGTAAAAATATCCCTTCTCTAGTCATACGTGCAGAGTAGGTGCTGATCGACGTATCATTGATAAGAGTCCTTCTATTTGAAGGAACTCTTATCTCTGATAATCAGATCAGATAGGCCTCTTGGATGAGGTGCATCCCTCTCTTTTGGCATCCCTCTTATGGCTATAAATTGATCGGGGCACTGGGTGTTCGATGGATTTAGAAAGTGTTTCCAATTTTATCTCCGTTGCTCTCCTTTCTTTCTTACAACCTATCTTAGTTTTAGGATAAGGCTTTGAGATTTAAGACAAAACCTTATCTAGTCCTAACAAGGGTTGTGAGAGTCCTAAAGAAGGAGGATCAAAAGTTTAGAGGAGGTTCTGAGAGGGTGGAGTTAGTTTCTTGGAGAAATCTGACCGGTATGAGGCTTGTCGAGTTCTAGTGGCTAGAACTCTTGAAGCAAGGTGAAGGAGCGCTGTCCTTGGTTTAGTTTTCGTGTGGATCACCATTGGAGGGCAGACACTTAGACACCTTGTGAAAATTGAGATTAGTACTACAGGTATTCTTCTTATCATAATTTATATTTATTGTACTTTGATTATTATAGTCAAAGATTTCTGGGCATTGGGGTTTCCGATGCATCGGATGTTTTGAATGAAAATTTTAAACACCTAACCCTTCTGCTGCACCACTGGAATCCGAACAATAAGAATTTTTACCTTTTTAATCTGATTTTTTTTATTAAAACTAGACTTAGTTGGTAGGACATCAACCCCTTTGGGAATCATATGAGGCGTCCTAGTCAGATAAGGCAATCTGAGTGGGTGCCCCATGGAATATAGGGCAGGTGGTTGGGGCGCCAACCTTTGGCGCCCCATTCTAGGGTTTTCATTCAAGAGAGGGGCCACAGCCCCTCTCTCTCTCCTTCCATACCAAGCCATAAGAGGGGGCAGGCCCCTTTTGCATTATCCAGGGGTTGGTGCTCCTTGATCTGGCCAAAAATGGAGGAAGGCACCACCCTTCTTTTCAATAATTTCACACACATATTAGGAGATAATGAGGAGATAATAAAGAGATAATGAGGAGATAATTTAGCCAACTTATTGACTTAATCCAATCCTCTTGGGCTCATAATTAGATGCTCAATTAAATCCAAATGGCTTTAGGTTAGGTTCAAGGCTATGGACTTGATCCAATCGAAGTGCTGAGAAGAATTAGGTTTAACCATGTGCTAGCATCGTTCTCTTAGACCCAGTAGAATTTCAATAAACCCTAACCTAATTAGAACTTCATAAGCTCAATTGAAAAATTCAAGATTAAATGCATTAATGTGTGACCTTATAGGTTCCATTCTATCTGGTAATGAGATATATTGTGATCTTCATTACAATATCATCAAAACTTCTTTTGATGGGTTGGAATAATTCCAACTCTACCCTTCGAGGATCATCGATCGTCAAAACGACACATGATGAGTCCCACAATCTACCAGTGATACCTAGTAGTATGTAGTAGCAACTTAGTAGAATGAAAGTATGAACCCCTAGGTGCAATTATCATATGATTCAGTCTTTTTATTGTGAGTTTCGACTTGACGGAGGTTATGGAGAACTCGTCAGACCCCATTGTCAGTCATATGTTAGATTGGCTTGACTTGAGTTCACTTATGAATCTCATGAAATTTTTTTTTCAGTATTTACACTTGCTTTGGCCAAATACTTTCTAAATGCAGTCTCACGAATCGTATAGGACTTCTCCTTTTCTACCAAAGTTGATAGATTCTATTTAGGTGCATCCTACTCCAAACAGCGAATCTGAACCTACTGAAGTCAACATACACAGCAAGGATCCGAATAGCTAGGGACCAAAGAAACATGCAGTCAAACTCAGTGGCCTCGCTACGAATAGCCAATGACACTGCAGGTCAAAAGATCACTCACACCACTATAGCATCGAGAAGACCACTGACGAGTGAGTAGACATTCATGTGATTTCTCATGATGGTTATGCTCAATGCAAGTTGTTCTCTAGCAACCACCCACACTCTCACCCCAGTGTTCCTATACTACAGATCCAAGACTCATCTACCCACAAGGGAGGTAAACTATACATCGATCTCGAATGGATTGATCACTGCCCTCCATGACAATCCTTTGATCGGGAGTATTTAAAAATTAACCACTAATTAATGTATGTCTCAAATTCTCAACACTTTGAGAATATACAAAAATTATCTTTGTTAACTTTTAGAATAAATCATGGACACATAAACATGATTGAAATAAAAAAATCTTTTATTGATAATAAAAAATATTACAAATATAAAATTAAGCTATGAAATTATAAAATACGTCAGCCAATAATTGACTTCTAGAGCACAAATCTAATAAACTCTCACTTGATCTAAAGCAATTGACCATATACCTAAGACCTGTCTTCTCAAAATGAGCTTCGATCTTCTACTGGCTGAGAGGCTTGGTCAGTGGGTTCGCTATGTTTAGTACGGAGTTAACTCTCTACACCTTGATGAACTTCTTTCGAGGTATTCGCGTATGATGTGAAACTGCCACTCTGTATGCTTGGACTTCTGATGAGACCTGGGCTGCTTAACGAGGGCTATGGTGCCGTTGTTGTCGCAGTGCAGTGCAATGGTATCTGATGGTATCACACCTAGCTCTGCAATGAACTTTTTGAACCAAAAAGTTTTTTTAGCAGCTTCAGAGACGACGATGTACCCAGCTTTCATGATCGAATCTGTAATGATCGACTGCTTGAAACTCTTCCAGCTAATCGCATCACCATTACACAAGAAGATACACCCCGATGTAGACTTTCTATCATCGACATCAATCATGAACTTTGAATCAGTGTACCCCTCAACTTTCAACTCCAATCCTCCACCAAAGACCAATAATAAATTTTTAATCCTTCTCAAGTACTTAAGGATGTTTTTAACAGCAATCCAGTATTCTTCATCTGGATTTGCATGATATCTACTCGTAACACTTATGGTAAGGGCTATATCATGTCATGTACATAACATGGTATACATGAGGCTCCCTATTACTGAAGCATAAGAGATCTTGATCATACGCTAGATCTCCTCAGGTGTGTCAGGATACATCTTGGAGAGATGAATGCCATGTCTAAGAGATAAAAGACCTCTCTTAGAGTTTTCTATACTGAACCTCTTTAGCACCTCCTCTATGTACATTCGCTGTGAGAATCCAATCATCCTCTTAGATCTATCTCTATAGACTTTTATACCAAGAATGTAGGAAGCTTCTCCTTGATCTTTTATGGCAAACTCTTTTGACAACCATACTTTGATCGATGTCAGTATGAAAATATTATTTTTAATTAGGAGGATGTCATCCACATACAATACGAGGAATGTGATAGTGCTCTCACTGATCCTTTTGTACACACATGGCTCTTCCTCATTTTTGATGAATCAAATATTTTGATCACATCATTAAAGCGAGTGTTCCAACTCTGAGATGCTTGCTTGAGTTCATATATGGACTTTTGCAGCTTGCAAATCTTGTGATCACTATCACTGGATATAAAATCTAAAGGCTACTCTATATAGATATCTTCTTTAAGATATCCATTTAGAAAGACAGTTTTCATATCCATCTATCAAATTTCATAGTCATGAAAGGCTGCTATGACAAGTAGAGTATGGATAAATTTCAGCATGGCTACGGGTGAAAAGATTTTATGATAGTCAATGCCTTCGTATTGACTATAACCTTTCACAACTAGTCTTACCGTATAGGTCTCTACCTTACCATCTAACTTAATTTTTCTCTTGTAAATCTATTTACACCCAATGTACAATTCCTTCAGGTGAATCTACTAAGGATCAAACCTGATTGGAATGCATGGAGTCAATTTTTGACTTCATCACTTCCATCTATTTTTCAGAGTTTATATCTAACATTGCCTCATTGTAGGTTTTGGGATCATTTCTAATGTCCTTATCTCCCACAAAGAATACTTTCTCTAAATCCTCTATACTAATACTTAAGTATCTTTTAGGAGGATGGGAGATCCTACTTGATCTATGAAGTGAAGGAGGTATAATATCTACTGGCTTATTATTGGGTTTAGATTCTGAGACTCGATGCTCTTTAGAGACTTCTCCTCAAGCTTAATCTTCCTCTACTGCCTCCATCTTGGATAAACACTTTTTCTAAGAAGACGGCATGATGGCTCACAATCACATTGTGATCCTTAAGAAGATAGAAATAGTATCCCATGATTTTCTTAGGATACCCTATAAAGCAAGTCCTAAAGGACCTAGCTTCTAACTTATCCACCTGCTATTGCTTGACATGGGTTGGACATCTCCAAATCTTGAGATACTCAAGAGTTGGCTTTTTAGCATGCCATAACTCATATAGTATGGTAGGAATAGATTTAGAGAAAATTTGATTCAAAAGATAAATCACAAAAAATAATGCATGTCCCCAGAGAAAAATAAGACGATCTGTGAAGCTCATCATGGATCGAATCATATTTAATAGTGTCTGATTTTTTGTTTTGGATATCCCATTGAGTTGAGGCATCCCTAAAGGTGTTCACTATGAGACTATGCCATTATCCTTGAGATAGGTCTGAAATTTTTTATTGAGATATTCTCTTTCTCGATCTGATCGAAGAATCTTTATGGTTTTCTGATTTATTTTTCTACTTCATGTCTGAACTTTATGAATTTTTTAAAGGCTTCAGACTTTCGGTGCATCAGATACACAAACCCATACTATGAATAATCATCAGTAAAAGTTATAAAGTAGATATAGCCACTCCTGGCTTATACATCGAATGGACCATACACGTCAGTGTGTACCAAGATTAATATCTCAGTGGCCCTTTCCCCTTGTCTCATAAAGGATAGCTTGGCCATTTTTTCTTGAAGATATGATTTACAAATCGAATAAGACTCAAAAGTCAATAGGCCAAGAAGAATATCTTTTTTTAGTTTGTTGAGTCTGTCCTCTCCAATATAGCCTAGCTTAAGGTGCCACAGATATTTTTGACTAATTCTATCTCTAAGTCTTTTAGACCCTATGGCATTCACAATTTGCTCATTAATATTTACACTCGTATCCATATGTAAATGATAAAGACCGTCAATCAAGAAAGTGTTAGATGTATATCCTAGAAGCCAATATGATTGATACATTATGATAACTCTAAAATATAATTTTGTACTTAATATATTGATTTGATCAATAAAAGGGTAAGTTTATTTTTTATTCAAGTATGATGTGTCTTTGAATCATCCATGAAATTAATTTTTGATGCATATTCTCAAGGTGTTGAGAATTAGAGACATATATTTGATTTCTAAATGCTCTCAATCATAGGATCATCATGAGGATGGTGATTGATCCGGATAGACCGATGCACAGATCGCTTTCTTAAAGATAGATGAATCTTTAGTCTATAGCATAGAGACACTGAGAGATGAATGTGGATAGTTGTTAGAGAACAACTAATACTGAGCGTGACCATACGAGAGATCATTTGGATTTCTACTTAATCGTCAGTGATCATCTTGATGCTGTAGTTGTGTGACTGGTCTTTTGATCTGAGATGGTACTACCACTCGTAGTGTGACTGCTGGAGTTTGATTGACACATAAATATGAGTCTCAATAAGCTCTTGTAGTGGATATTGATGATAGTTGATCTACTGTAGGAGTAAGGTGTGCATCAAGATGGGATCTATCGATCTTGATAGAAAGGAGTAGTTCTATGAGATTTGAGAGGCTAAGTCTGAGAATCTGTGGCCACAATAGCGTGATTGATGGAAAGAAATTTTTATAGGAATCAAATTTAGAATTGAGCTGATCGAATCTATCATACGACTGATGTTGAGGTTTGATGATTTATTCATGACCTGCCATCTAGTCGGGACTCACGATAGAGGGACTAAATCACACATCAATTACACCTAGAGGTTTATTTCAGTTCTACTGGGTTGCCACTACATACTGCTAGGTGTCACTGATGGATTGTGAGAGTTCATTAAGGTTGTTCTGGATCGACAATCTCTGATGAGTTAGAGTAAAATTATTCTAACCCATTGAAAAGAGTTTCAATGATACTTTGATACTGATCATTGTATATCTTACTATTAGATAGAATTAAATCTATGGGGTCATACAACAAAGGAATTAGATCTGAAATTAGCAATTGAGCTTATGAAATGTCAATTGGATTTAAAGAAATCTGATTGGGTTCAAGGTAACCTTGCTAGTACATGGTTGGATCCAATTTTCTCTTTGCATTTGGATTTCTTATTTGATAAGATAATTCAAACTTAATTATCTGTTAATAATCTATATGAATTAGATTTATTGGACTTCAGTAGTTGGATGTCTAAGATTTTGGATCATATTAATTAAGGGTGCAAGACCCTAATTAATTTTCTTGATAGTTATTCTTGGACGCCATCTTGATTTGATCAAGTTGGATGTGTCCCATGATTAGAGGGCTTATGAATCTCATATGGGGCATTCCTTGGGTGCAAAAGAGTGTGTGAAATAATGGGTGCAAGGGCTCTAAGAGTTGGCACCTAATAGGATTCCTAATGGAAGTTAAATAACTTAAATTATTAGGAAACCTAATGCAAGTAGGATTTGTACTATGAGATTGAATAGGATTCAATCCTTATGTCTATTTAAAGAGACCTCCCTTAAGATCTTTATAGCATCCAACCAGCAAGCCCCACGTCACTCAAAGACCCCCCGATGCCCTCTCTTCCTCTCCCTTCTTTTTCTCCCTTGGCATCCCACACGTCCCATCCTTTGGGACGTCCCATCCTTTGGGACGTCCCACCTCTTCCTCAAGCCCAAGCTATTGGGCATCCCTCCTTTACTGATTTCTAGAGCTTGGTAGTAGTACAAAGCAAGAGAGAAAGGCAAGAGAAGAAGAGAAGAAGAAGATCAAAGAAAGAGATCAAGTATTGATCGCGATCCAGGCTTCATTTAGATTTAGCAGGCTGAGTTTTCTTAGAAAAAAAAATTAATTTGAAGAGGGCTATTCTAGGCTGATCCTGAGTGGATACCTATAGAAGCTGAATACTTGTGCAGCTAGAAAAAAATCTCTTCTCTTCTAGATCCAGATTCGAAGAAAGAGATTACAAAATAGGTATATGAATTGATCACAATCTGAATTTCAGTATATGTCAACTGAATTTCAGCATATGTCAATTTCAACACATGAACTAGATCCTTATGGTTTTATATTTTTATACATGCATGATTCAGATTAAAAGTATTTTAATCTTATATTTCACTATGATATTTAGAAAATAATATTTTGAAACACACATGTGTGCTCTAAACCTCGAATTTCAACAGTGGTATCAAAGCCATGGGTTTCATATTGCTGAAATTGTCATATATATTTTGAAAAAAATTTTAAAATCTGATTTTTTCTTGATACATGAGATGTATAGATAAATCTTTGAATCTAAAATTTAATTTTGAGTTTATTTTTAGAGCATATAATTGATATGTGAAAGTATGCATAGATCTGAATTTTGATTTAGAATCGTTTCTAGTTCATGTTCACATGATATGTAGATGCATGCATAAATTTGAAATTTTTTATGACCTAATTTATAATTCATATATGTGATATGTAATTACATGTTTAAGATCATAAAATTACTTTTGATATGATCCATGATTACTATATGAGATATATGATATCATATAGTAGATCTAAATTTTATATGCATATATGTGATATATATTTATATGTTAAATCTAAAAATTATTTTTATAATTTAAACTTACTTTTATGTAAAAAATTTAGATCTAAAATTTAATTTTAGAATCTAAAATTTAAGTTTGTGTATGAGGATTTTAGTTATGAAAAAAATCATAAATTAGGTCATATAATAGGATTGCATCTAACATTTTTGATTTGAGTCATATGGGTCTAATTTGATTAAATAATTAATTAAATCGAATCAAGTGTTGATTAGAATTAGATCAATTAAGTTAAATAATTATACAATTATTGTTGATCAAATTGATTGAATCTCATATGTAGAATCGATTAATCTAAGGACCTAATTTGGCTCGATGGTTTGAGCCTGATTCGCTTGAGTTAACCTGTTTGGACTAATTAACCTATTAGTATCTAAGGCAAGTAATTAAGATATGATTATTTAATTAGTTTTATTCGCTTATCTGATCAATTTATTAGTGTTTAAGGAAAGCAATGGGGAGACCCCCATCGATCTCCACTTACCTGATCAATTTGAAAGATTGAGTATTCAATAAAGTTGCTTAGCGGTTTAGTTTAGCCAATGCTAATTAGATCGATCATATGATGACTGATTAGATAAGACCTAAACCTAAATTTTTTCACAAATATTAAGTCCATAGGTCTTCCACCATTGTAGATGTGCGGGCGTGCTACCGATGTTGATTGTTCTCGACTGATCACAATGGTTCAGTTGCATCAAAAATATGTAACCACTTTATTAGCAAAGAGTTGCTCTAGGGTAAGGATGGTGTTGAGCCCAATAGTGAGTGCTATAGGCCAAAAGAGATCCAAAGATAAATTAACTAAAAGTACTTGTGGCATCATAGACTAGGCCATATTGGAGAGGACAGGATAAACAGACTGAAGAAGGATGAGATCCTTGGCTCTCTTAATCCAAAGTTGTATCCAGCTTGTGAATCTTATCTTCAAAAAAAAATGATCAAGTTACCCTTTGTAGGACATGGGGAGAGGGCCATCGAGTTACTTGCCCTGGTACACACTGACGTATGCAGGCCATTTGATGTGCAGACCAGGGGTGATTATGCCTACTTCATTATCTTTACCAATGATTTGTCTAAGTATGGGTATGTGTATCTAATGAAACACAAGTCTGAAGTCTTTAAAAAGTTTAAAAAATTCAGACATGAAGTAGAAAAGCAAACAGACAAACCCATTAAGGTTCTTCGATTTGATCGAGGAGGTGAATGCCTTAGTCAAAAATTTTTTGGATATCTTAAGGACAATGGTATAATCTCTTAATGGGCTCCTCTTGAAATACCTCAGCTCAATGGGTTATCCAAAAGGAGAAACATGATCTTATTGGATATGATCAGATCCATGATGAGCTTCACTGATCTACCCTTATATCTTTGGAGACATGCCTTATTAACCATCATTCACCTATTGAATAGGATTTTATCGAAGTCCATTCCTATCACACTGTATGAGATATGGTTCAGTAAGAAGTCGAGTCTAGGTTACTTAAGATTTGAGGATGTTCGGCCTATGTCAAGAGACAGATGGTAGATAAACTAGAGGATAGATCTATTATAGCTCATTTCATAGGGTCCAAAAGAATCCATGGGATACTACTTCTATTTTTCACAAGATCACAATGTGATTGTGAGTCAAAATGTCATATTCCTAGAAAAATAGTTTATCTAAGATGGTGGCAGTGGGAGGATAGTTGAGGTTGAAGAGAAGGTCTCTAAAGAGCAAAGAGCTATAGATCCTCAGGAACCCATTATTCATGAGCTAGTAGTAGATGTTCTTCAACCCCCTCATAGATCTAACAGGATCTTCTGACCTCTTGAAAGGTACATGGATATGTTTACGAAGGAAGTAAAGAAAATATTTCTTATAGGAGATAAGGGTCATGTTGATGATCCTAATACCTTTGACGAGACGATGTCTGACATTGATTTCGAGAAATGGTTAGATGCAATGAAGTCAAAAATTGACTCAATACACTTGAACTAAGTATGGACCTTAGTGGATCTACCTGAGGGTATCGTACCTATTGAGTGTAAATGGATCTACAAAAAAAAAATATATGTCGATGGTAAGGTAGAGACCTATAAAACTAAGCTTGTGGCTAAAGGTTATAGTCAGTACGAGAGTATTGATGTTGCCCAGCTATGCAACCCAAGAGGGGGGGGGGGTGAATTGGATTTCTAAAAATTTTAAGCTTAACTTATGTCTTATGAAAAATGTTTGATAATAGCTCAATAAATAGGGAGAGTAAATTTGATTCAAGGCTAATGGCTAAATGCAAGAATGCAAGAGAGTAATGAAGAGTTAAAGCAGAGCAATTAAGCACAACACAGACAAAAGGATTTATAGTGGTTCGGTGCCAACCTTGCACCTACATCCACTCCCCAAGCTCCTACTTGGGAATTCCAATCCACTAACTTGTATTCAACCTGAATACAAATATCAGAAACTCCGACTCTAGCTATCCCAAGCTAGTCCACTTATTTTTTGGGTACAAGCCAACCCAATACACTCCGATACAAGGTTCGAATCAATCTTTCTTTGTTTTGGAACCCTTCCAAAATAAAAATAATAACTCAAACAGAGTATAACAATGAATAGCACAAAAAGTACAAAGAAAGCTCCTTTAATGAGCGAATAAGACTTTAAATACACTTTACTCAAAGAGAAGAAGACCCTTGTTGCCCAGCTATGCAACCCAAGAGGGGGGGTGAATTGGGTTTTAAAAATTTTAAGCTTAACTAATTACTTATGAAAAGTATTTGTTAAAAGCTTGATGAATGAGAAGAAAGACTTTAAATCAAGATTAATTACCTAAAGCAAGAATGCAAGGATATAATAAGGAAATAAAGAGAAACAATAAAGTACACCACAAACACAAAGATTTATAGTGGTTCGGTGCCAACCTTGCACCTACATCCACTCCCCAAGCTCCTACTTGGGAATTTCAATCCACTATACTTGTATTCAACCCGAATACAAACGTCGGAAACTCCGACACTAGCTATCCCAAGCTAGTCCACTTGTTTCTCGGGTACAAGCTAACCCAAAACACTCCGATTTCAGGTTCGGATCAACCTTTTCTTGTTTTAGAAACCCTCCAAAAAAAGAACAATTACTCACAAGGAGTAAGACAGTTTAGAGCACAAATTAATACAATAACAGCTCCTTAAATGAGCGAATATAACAATAAAAATACTTTACTCAAATGAAGAATCTCCTTTTGGATTTCCTCAAGGTGGATGAAAAGTTGAATGAACGCTTGAGAAGAAAGTGAACTTTGATTGAAGACTTCTTGAAGGCTTTGAAAGATCTCTTGATCAAGGTTGAACAGTTGGCTTGAAAAATCCTCTCTTTGAATACTCTTGAATGCCCTTTTGAACACTCTTGCTTTTCTCTTTCACAATCTCTCATGTATATTGTAGATCTCTTATCTCTCTTGTGTGGATTGTGGATCCCCTCTCTTTTTCTTTTGTGTATTTCATTGATCTCAATCTCTCTCGTGTAGATTTTTGGATCCCTTATGTATCTCTCCTGTATTTTCACCTTTTGAAACCTTTTATAGCATTAAGAAACAAGAGAAAACATATTAGGCAGAAAAAGAGCCGTTAGAGTATTTTTAGGGAGCATAAAAGGCAATTAAAATGGGCAAAAAACTAACCGTTGCGGACGATTTCCGTCGCAGGGGTCGACTCATGAGTCGACTCATGCTTCAGGGGTCGACTCATGAGTCGACCTCTGTTGCAAAGACCAGAGATTTGGTTTCTAAAATTTTTTTGGCTCAAATCAGCAGAGGTCGACTCATGAGTCGACTCATGCCTTGTGGGTCGACTCATGAGTCGACTCACAGGTCGTGCCAAGCCAAAAATTCAGTGTGCCAAGGGAAATTTTTGCGTGCCAATCAGCTCATTGTGCCATGAGTTGACTCATGAGTCGACTCATGCACTTCAAACCTTCATAACTTCAAAAATATAAGTCCAAATACAATGAAATTTTCACCAATAGATTACAAATCATTTGTTCTACCAAATGATACTATCAAATCAGGATTTTAGTAAAATTATGATTTTGCCCCTAAAGAGCATAAAGACTTTTTCAATTTAAAATATTTGTATCCCTTCAATCCGCTTTGTAATCATCAAAATCAATCTAGGAGCAACAATCTCCCCCTTTTTGATGATGACAAAATATTTGAACAAAAGCATTTATGTGAATCAATAATTTCAAAAGAATGCATTATAGGTGTATATGCTTGAAAAGAGTATGATTCTTTTGGCATGTGATATAAATGGTCATATACAAAAATAGTTTGTCTATTTTCTTAAAGATTTGAAGATATGCTCATTGGATTATGTGATTTTGGTGTTAGAGCAGAAAATTTATTTTTGTTATCAGAGCAAGCTGTATTTTAAAAATTTGCTCATTCTCATTTGATTTTAGTTTTAGCATCAGAGCAAAAAATAATTATGTGCTTTAATTGCTTTTGATACAAAAAATAATTATGTGTGCCAAAGCATGTTTAAGAGTTGATTTGGAATGTGTATTAGATCATTTTGAGTTTAAGATGTATCAGAGCAAGAGAAAAATAAATTTTGCAATGTATCAGAGCAAGAAAAACAATTTTACAATGTTATCAGAGAAAATTTTACAATGTATCAGAGAAAATTTTACAATGTATCAGAGTAAGTTAAAAAAAATTTTAAGATGTATCTGAGTAAGTTAAATTTCTTAAGATGTATCAAGGTAAATAAAATTTCAAAAGATGTATCAGAGCAAGTTAGAATTTTGAAGTGTATCAGAGCATATTTAAAATTTTTAAAGCAAATCAGAGCATATATAAAGAAGTAATTTTAGAAGTTACTTATTTGCATTGTACTTAGCATTATATTTTTGATATTGTTCTTTAAATTTTCCAATTCATTCATTAATTTCTCATAATTTGTAGTTTTGCTTTTGATGGTTTACTTTTTCTTTAATTGCTCATCATTTATGGTTTTGCTTTTTGTTTAATTTCTCAAATTTTTGTTTAATTTCTCTCCTTTTTTGACATCATCAAACATGGTTAACTCCTCCTTTTTCTGAAACATTCTTTAATTTCTCCTCCTTTAGGGTTTATCACAAATGTTTGCTCCCCCTTAATACAGCAATTATTAACAGCAAACAACAACAAAGAGAAGACAATATTTCAACAAGGAGAATATATATAACCAAAATATGATCGACATCATTACAAAAGGTAGAGATATAAGTAAAAATGATACCATAAAACCATAATTGTTTCATTACATAGTTCTTAATATAAAAGTCAACCAGCCAATTTGTCAATACATGGCCCCAAAATACAGATCCTAGAACAAGACACTAACACCTAGGATCTAGTAATGATCAAGACAAGTCATGGATCGGAGTCATCAGATATGGGATGAGAAGCTGATGGATCAGAAGTGCGTCCTCTACCCCGTCTGCCTCTCGCACGAGCAGGAGAGCGAGATGAACTGGGAGGCTGAGAACACTGAGAGGCTAAGGACTGAACAGAAAGGGTGAGTCTGATGGAATCAAGTACGTTCAGTGCTCTGGAAACAGACTGTAGTAGAGCAGTGAACTGAGTGGTTGCATGTTCACTCGATCCTCGGATCTCTTTCCTCAGTAACTCATATCCACCCTCTAGTGCTCCTCTGAGCCTGCCAGCCTCTGCAGTGAGGTCTGTGACCTCAATAGTTGACTCCTGTGGCTTGGGATGGGCCAAAGCAAGGACTTGCCCCTGCAAGTCAAGAACTCTGCCAGTCAGTCTCCAGACTGTGTCCTCAAGCTGCTGAATCCGGATGGACTGATCTGATATCATCTGAAACACAGTGGAGATGTGGGGAGTCATAGTCTGATCAGAAGAAGTGGCTCCAGGTGTAAAAGAAGTACTGCTCCACTGACTAGATAGCAGAGAGGCCACACGCTGTGATATATGCTCGATCTGATCATCAGCCAGTCTGAACTCTGATTGAGGTGCTCTGCTCTCTGGCTGATACACTGGTGTGGGCATCCTAGTAAACTCTGAAGGGCCAGCCTCTGTCTCAGGAATGAACTGGATATTTGGTGATGCTGCCCTGAAGTCATGGACAGGAGATGATGGACCTTCTTCTTCAGCTCTGTCTTCAGTTCTGTCTTCAGCTCTCTCCTCAGAGCCCTTGATCCAACCACCATCAGTCTTTGTAAATCCCATTCAGTGTAGGGTGTGTTGGTTGAAAGTGTCCACATGAGATAGCTTAGTAGAAGCCTCCCCCTCACAGCTAACTCCAAACCTCCTAAATACTCTAGTAAGGGCCATACCATAAGGCAAGTGTGCCTTGGATCTGTTCAAAGTTTCTCTCATGGCCTCTATCATAAGTGCAGGGAGGTTCAGGGGGGTCTGAGTGATGACATGAAACATGATACAAACATCTCTGCTGGAAAGTAAATCATGCCTACCACTCCTAGGAAAGAAGAGCTTCGTTACCATCTGATGCAGGATCCTCATCTCAATGGACAAAATCTTTGCTTCCAATTTATTTAAACTCCCTGAATAAGTTCCCCCTAAAATAACTCTGATCCCCTCTTCTTTTACTGGGAGTTCCATATAAGAGTAACCCTCACTAGGCAACTGAAGTATTTCTCCCAATATACTAGAATCCAAGCAAATATCAATACCCTTGACTGTTGAAGTCACTGACCCATTTCCATAATGTAGATTCTGGTAGAATTCTCTAACTAGGTTAACATAGGTGACTTCCTTAAGGGAGCAGTAGAGATCCCATCCTTGGTTTTTAATCTTAGTTGCAATTGTAAAGCCCTCTTTTTCAAAGAACCGAAAATCTATATTCTTCCCGGTTTCGACTTTTCTATCAGAAAGAGGATTCTTACTGGGGCTTAGGAAGGATTGAGGGGGACCTTGAGCAGATACTGAAGCTGGAGTTGGAGCAGTGGAAGACTGACCAGCTTGCCTTTTCTTTCAGACAATTTCTTCAGGCTCACGGATTGACTTTCTTCTTTGGGGAAGCTTCATCTTTGGAGCCATATTCACTATAGTAGCAGGCAAGGAGACTTGGAGGAACACGTGAATGAGTGGAGGAGGGATCACAAGAGAGTGAAGAGGGATTTTGGTGGAGAAAAGAAGTGGATTTGGAAAGAACGGTGGAGTGCTAGGGCACGCTCCAACCGTGCCAAACAATGAGAGAAAGCACAGAAAATTCCTTTCCAAGGTGGCGATTTTTGGTGGAGAGGAGGAGGGAGAAGTGCCTCGAACTAAATCCTTGGATTTGGAGCAAAAGGAATTGGAGAAGTCGACTTTTGGAAGGAAGAAGATGAGAAGATGAGTCATCTCACGAACAGGGTCCCTTTTAAAAACAATGAGCCCGTGGGAAGTTTGAGGAAATAACAAGTTTGCCATTGAGTCGACTCATGGGGGTCGACTCATGAAGTTCAGAAATTCAGAAAAAATATGAATAAATTCTAGAAAAATTTGAAATTTTGGGAGAAGGAGTTTTGCTCAAAGATAAGTTTTTAGAATGATAAATTTGAGCTTTTGGGACCAGGATAGATGTTGGAAATTGAGTTCTAAGAATTTTGACATCAATTCTTGGAAATTGAGAAAAATTCAGGCATATGGATCTAGAATTCTTAGATTTCTCCTAATTTCACAGAATCTATCCTCACTAAGGGCCTTTGTAAAGATATCAGCTAATTGATTTTCAGTGCAAACATATTCAAGAATTATATTTTTGTTTTGAACATGTTCTCTTATAAAATGATGTCTTATTTCAATATGTTTGGATCTTGAGTGTTGAATTGGATTTTTAGATAGATTTATGGCACTTGTGTTGTCACATCTTATTGGTGTTTCATTAAGTTTGATTCCAAAGTCTTCGAGTTGTTGCTTAATCCACAAGATTTGAGCACAACAACTTCTGGCTGCAATGTATTCGGCCTCAGCCGTAGACAGTGCCACCGAATTTTGTTTCTTGCTAAACCATGAGATTAGGTTAACTCTAAGAAATTGGCAAGTTCCACTTGTGCTTTTTCTATCTAATTTACATCCAGCAAAATCAGCATCTGAATATCCTAATAAATCAATTTGTGAGTCCTTAGAGTACCATAACCCTAGAGTTTGAGTACCATTTAAGTATCTAAGGATTCTTTTAACAGCATTCAAATGAGATTCTTTAGGATTAGATTGATATCTAGCACATAAACAAACACTAAACATGATATCAGGCCTACTTGCAGTTAAATATAATAATGAGCCAATCATACCTCTATAGTATTTTAAGTCTACACATTTACCTTCATCATCCTTGTCAAGCTTACATGAGGGACTCATTGGTGTGCCAATTGGTTTGCAGTTCTCCATTCCAAATCTTTTGAGTAGTTCCTTGGTGTACTTGCTTTGGGTGATGGAGATTCCCTCTTTTGATTGTTTGATTTGGAGTCTGAGGAAGAAGGTGAGTTCACCCATCATGCTCATCTCGAACTCCCCCTGCATAAGCTTAGCAAAGTCTTGACAAAGGGATTCATTAGTAGACCCAAAAATTATGTCATCAACATAAATCTGTATAACTAGCATATCATTTTGATTTCTTTTAATAAAGAGGGTCGTATCTACATTACCTCTTAAAAAACTATTATTTAGTAGAAATTTGCTTAGCCTATCATACCATGCTCTAGGTGCTTGTTTTAATCCATATAAAGCTTTATTTAATCTAAAGACATGATTAGGAAAAGCATGATTTTCAAATCCAGGAGGTTGTTCTACATATACTTCTTCAGCAATATATCCATTTAAAAATGCACTTTTAACATCCATTTGAAATAACTTGAATTTCATAAAGCAAGCATATGCAAGTAGAAGTCTAATAGCTTCTAATCTAGCAACAGGTGCAAAGGTTTCATCAAAATCAATTCCTTCTTCTTGATTACATCCCTTAGCAACCAGTCTTGCTTTATTTCTAATTACATTTCCATGCTCATCTAATTTGTTTCTAAAGACCCATTTTGTGCCAATTATTGAATAATTTTTAGGTCTTGATACTAAGGTCCAAACATTATTTCTTTCAAATTGATTAAGTTCCTCTTGCATTGCATTAATCCAATTATGATCATTTTCAGCTTCTTCAAAAGTTTTAGGTTCAAGATGAGATACAAAAGCACAATGATTAACTACATCTCTAAGTGAAGAACGGGTTTTTACCCCATGCATAGGATCACCAATAATTAACTCCTTAGGGTGGTTGTGAACATACCTCCATTCCTTGGGTAGGACATTTGTACCTTGAGGTTGTTCTTGAATTTCTTCACCTCTCTCATCTTGTTTGTCTTCTTGATCCTTGTCTTCTGGAGTTGCTGAATCTTTCAGAGTGATCTCCTTCATACCTTCTATTAGTGGATCTGCATCATCAACACCCTCATTCTTCCTTGAAGGAAGATCGTTAGATTCATCAAAAACAACATGTATGGACTCCTCAACTACTAAAGTTCTTTTGTTGAAAACTCTAAATGCTTTACTAGTGGAGGAGTAACCTAGAAAGATTGCTTCATCTGATTTTGCATCAAATTTACCAAGTTTTTCTTTGCCATTATTTAATACAAAACATCGGCAACCAAAAACATGAAAATATACAATATTTGGTTTTCTTCCTTTCCAAAGTTCATAGGGGGTTTTCTTTAAAAATTGTCTAATCAAAGCACGATTTAAAATGTAACATGCTGTGTTAATTGCTTCCGCCCAAAAATATCTTGGAAGGTTGCTTTCACAGAGCATGGTACGGGCCATTTCTTCTAAGGTTCTGTTTTTCCTTTCAACTACCCCATTCTGTTGGGGTGTCCTAGGAGCAGAGAAGTTATGGCCAATTCCATTTTCATCACAAAAATTTTCAAAGTCTTGATTTTCAAATTTAGTTCCATGATCACTTCTAATATTTTGAATTGAAAACCCTTTTTCATTAGTGACTTTTCGGTAAAATTTAGTGAAAATATGAAAAGTTTCATTTTTGTGTTCCAAAAAGAAAACCCAAGTAAAATGAGAGTAATCATCTATAATTATAAAGCCATATCATTTTCCTCCTAGACTAGTGGTTCTAGTTGGTCCAAAAAGTCCATATGCAAGAGCTCTAAAGGTCTAGAAGTTGAAACAGTATTTTTGAATTTAAATGAAACTCTAGTTTGTTTACCTAATTGGCATGCATCACAAATTCTATCCTTTTCAAAGTTCAGTTTTGGCAAACCAAGAACTAATTCTTTCTTAATTAATTTTGAAAGAGAATGCATGCTAATATGTGCAAGTCTATGATGCCACAGCCAACTAGTCTCATTAACTTTAGCATTCAAGGAAACTAGGCATTGCATGTCTAATTTGGCTAAATCATTCAAATCTACCATATAAACATTGCTATGCCTATGTCCTATAAATTTAATGCCATCGTTAATAGGACTAGTCACAATGCAAACAGATGATTCAAAAACAACTTTATACCCTTTATCACAAAATTGACTAATGCTAAGTAGGTTATGCTTTAAACCTTTAACTAACAAAACATTTTCAATGTATTTGGATGGAGTGATACCAATGTTACCTATCCCGATGATCTTTCCTTTGCCATTATCTCCAAAGGTGACCATCCCTCCATCCTTAGCATCAAGCGTGATGAATTGTGATTCATCACCAGTCATGTGTCTCGAGCATCCACTGTCAAGATACCATTTCCTGTTTCCTCCTTGGGATGCTAGACACACCTGCAAGCAAAGGTCAAGTTTCTATCTTAGGTACCCAAGCTTTCTTGGGTCCTTTTAGGTTAGTCAAAATGGTTCCTTTTGGAACCCATATTTTCTTTATAGTTGTGTTTGCATATTTGTTATTAAGGCATGTGTATGATTTATGTCCTATTCTATCACATTTGAAACAAGTAATATTTGTAGCCTTGTTGCTTGAATAATTTTCATAAATATTCTTCAGAAATTTTTGTTTCTTCAAGGGGTTATAGCCAAGTCCAGCCTTATCATATACAGCTTTTTGATTATCAAGAATCATATTTAGTTTGTTTGAACTTAAGGTGAACTTATCTACTATAGGTTTCAGCTTGTTAATTTCATTCTTAAAGCTTTGATTTTCTTGAATCAAGGTGGATTTTTCAATTGAAAGGTTTTCAGCTTGTTTCACTAAGGACTGATTTTTCAATTTCAGTTCTTTGTTTTTCATCTCTAGTTTTTTTAATTCATCAATTAAATCATAGAATGCTTCATGCAATTCTTCAAAAGTAAATTCACTAGTGGATTCAGAAGTTACCTCATTTTCGTGTGCCATAAGGCACAGGTTGGCTTGTTCTGTTGAGGTTTCCTCATCGGAGCTTGAGTCATCACTCGCACTCCAAGTCGCCATCATTGCTTTCTTTTTGAACTTTTTGGGACCTTTCTTCAGTTGTGGACATTCGGATCTGAAATATCCCGGCTGCTTGCACTCGTAGCATATAAGGGGTTGATCTTTCTCTTTCTCTTTGCTTTGTTCCCCTTTTGTGAACTTTTTTCTCATCCTCTGTTTCTTTTTTCTTAGAAACTTCTTAAATCTCCGGGTGATGAGTGCCATCTCTTCATCCTGTTCTTCATCTTCAGTGTCATCCGTTTCATCATCAGGCGAAGCTGTGGATTTGAGGGCAATGGTTCTTTTCTTTTTGACTTCATCCTCTTGATGTTGCTTCATGTTAAGTTCATGAGTCATCAAGGATCCAAGAAGCTCTTCTAGAGGTAGAGTGTTCAAGTCCTTTGCTTCTTGGATGGCAGTCACCTTGGCTTCCCAAGTTCTTGGCAATGACCTGAGAATCTTCCTTACAAGCTCACTGTTAGTATAAGATTTGCCAAGACTCTTCAAACTATTAATTATATCAGTAAAACGAGTAAACATAGCAGTTATGGACTCATCATGCTCCATTTTAAACAATTCATATTTATGCACAAGCATGTTTATTTTAGACTCTTTTACTTGACTTGTTCCCTCATGGGTTACTTCTAACCTATCCCATATTTCTTTAGCAGATGCACAAGTAGAGATGCGATTAAATTCATTTGCATCTAGTGCACAATAAAGAACATTCATCGCTTTAGCATTTAATTGTGCCAATTTCTTATCAACCTCATCCCATTCTTTCTCGGATTTGGTTGACTCCTCACCATCTATAATCTTGGTGAGTGTGTGAGGACCGTTCACTATGATACTCCACATATCATAGTCGAGTGCTTGTATGAATATCTTCATCCGAGCTTTCCAATAGGTGTAATTAGACCCATTGAAAAGTGGAGGTCGGTTTGTAGATTGCCCCTCGGCTAGAGAAGTACCGACATGGGTTGCCATAGATCTTTGGCTCTTTGATTGTTAGATCAAAGAAGGGCTAGAGCACCGGGTTCTGATACCACTTGTTGCCCAGCTATGCAACCCAAGAGGGGGGGTGAATTGGGTTTTTAAAATTTTAAGCTTAACTAATTACTTATGAAAAGTATTTGTTAAAAGCTTGATGAATGAGAAGAAAGACTTTAAATCAAGATTAATTACCTAAAGCAAGAATGCAAGGATATAATAAGGAAATAAAGAGAAACAATAAAGCACACCACAAACACAAAGATTTATAGTGGTTCGGTGCCAACCTTGCACCTACATCCACTCCCCAAACTCCTACTTGGGAATTTCAATCCACTATACTTGTATTCAACCCGAATACAAACGTCGGAAACTCCGACACTAGCTATCCCAAGCTAGTCCACTTATTTCTCGGATACAAGCTAACCCAAAACACTCCGATTTCAGGTTCGGATCAACCTTTCCTTGTTTTGGAAACCCTCCAAAAATAAGAACAATTACTCACAAGGAGTAAGACAGTTTAGAGCACAAATTAATACAATAACAGCTCCTTAAATGAGCGAATATAACAATAAAAATACTTTACTCAAATGAAGAATCCCCTTTTGGATTTCCTCAAGGTGGATGAAAAGTTGAATGAACGCTTGAGAAGAAAGTGAACTTTGATTGAAGACTTCTTGAAGGCTTTGAAAGATCTCTTGATCAAGGTTGAACAGTTGGCTTGAAAAATCCTCTCTTTGAATACTCTTGAATGCCCTTTTGAACACTCTTGCTTTTCTCTTTCACAATCTCTCGTGTATATTGTAGATCTCTTGTCTCTCTTGTGTGGATTGTGGATCCCCTCTCTTTTTCTTTTGTGTATTTCGTTGATCTCAATCTCTCTCGTGTAGATTTTTGGATCCCTTGTGTATCTCTCCTGTATTTTCATCTTTTGAAACCTTTTATAGCATTAAGAAACAAGAGAAAACATATTAGGCAGAAAAAGAGCCGTTAGAGCATTTTTAGGGAGCATAAAAGGCAATTAAAACGGGCAAAAAACTAGCCATTGCGGATGATTTCCGTCGCAGGGGTCGACTCATGAGTCAACTCATGCTTCAGGGGTCGACTCATGAGTCGACCTCTGTTGCAAAGACCAGAGATTTGGTTTCTGGAATTTTTTTGGCTCAAATCAGCAGAGGTCGACTCATGAGTCGACTCATGCCTTGTGGGTCGACTCATGAGTCGACTCACAGGTCGTGCCAAGCCAAAAATCCAGCGTGCCAAGAGAAATTTTTGCGTGCCAATCAGCTCATTATGCCATGAGTTGACTCATGAGTCGACTCATGCACTTCAAACCTTCATAACTTCAAAAATATAAGTCCAAATACAATGAAATTTTTACCAATAGATTACAAATCAATTGTTCTACCAAATGATACTATCAAATCAGGATTTTAGTAAAATTATGATTTTGCTCCTGAAGAGCATAAAGACTTTTTCAATTTAAAATATTTGTATCCCTTCAATCTGCTTTATAATCATCAAAATCAATCTAGGAGAAACAACCCTTTTTGATTTCCTCAAGGTGGTTGGAGACTTGAATGTACACTTGAGGAGTTGGTGAGCTTGAATTAAAGGCTTCTTGAATGCTTTGAGTGAGCTCTTGCTTAGGGCTGAAAAGTTAGCTTGAAATCCTCTTTTCAAAATCTCTTTTCTTAATGATTCCCACCTATTTGTCCCTTTTATAGCTTCAAAAAATGGTGAAAAATATTCTGGGCTGAAATAGAGCCATTAGACCACATTAAATGAGCATTAATAGCACTTAAAATGGATTAAAAACTAGCCGTTGTGGAATAATCCCGTCACAGGGGTCGACTCATGGGTCGACTCATGCCTGGGGGTCGACTCATGGGTCGACCTCTATGGAAGAATACTAGAAAACCACCAGAAATCCAAGGTTCTGTAAATTTGGCCTCAAAACAGCAGAGGTCGACTCATGGGTCGACTCACAGGGTGTGCCAAGTCTGTGCCGGCCAAAAATTCTGCGTGCCAATCATCTCATATGTCATGAGTCGACTCATGGGTCGACTCATATTTTTCAAACATGAATATCTTTCAAAATATAAGTCCAAAAATAATAAAATTTTCATCAATGGATCACAAATCTTTTGTTCTATCACTTGATGCTTTCAAATCAGGATTTGATAAAAATTATGATTTTGCCCCTGAAGAGCAATAAGTCTTTTTCAAGCGAAAATTATTAGTACCCCTTCAAATACTTTGTAATCATCAAAATCAATCCAAAAAGCAACAATCTCTTCCTTTTTGATGATGACAAAATACTTGAACAAAAGCATATATAAGAAATAATGAGCATGAATTTCAAAGAAATGAAATGCATTATAGGTAGTTTGAAGATAAATAAAAAATTTACTACCAACTTGAAAATTACTTATAAGTGCATTTGCTTGAAAAGAAGATTGATTCTTTTGGCATGTGATACATGTGCCCATTTGCTTGTGTTACTAATTTGCATAAACAATTTGCCTATTGCTTAATGATTTAAAAATTTGCTCATTTGATTATGTGATTTTGGTATCAGAGCAAAATTTATTTTTGTTATCAGAACAAAGCAGAATTTGCCTAAGAATTTTGAAAATTACTCATTTGAAAATATCTCATTTGCTCATTTGCTTGTTTTTCAAATTGCTTAGCATCTTGAAAATTTGCTCATTCTCATTTGATTCTTTGAATACATTTTCTCTTTTTCTTTCTTTTGATGGAATTAATTTTACTAACAGTAATTTTACTAATAGTAATTTTACTAACATTAATATTTACTCCCCCTGAATACAGCAATCAAAAAAAAAAACATACCATTGGATATCATAGATATGAAATAGCAATTCCTAGTATTTTAAGCATGCATACAATTGAAAGTGACTCAATTTGAAGGTCATACATTAAAAGTCAAAGAGTAGATATATATATATAATCAAAAAGTGACTGAAACCATAAAGTTGTTCCACTATATATACCAAAACATAAAAGTTAATCAGTCAACATCATTACATGGCCCAAAAGATAGATCCTAGAAAGAAACAAAAGTCAAGACTAACTACAAGGATCTAGTAGAGCTCATGACTGGATAGATCAGAATCAGATGTATCGGAGATAGGGTGGGGAGATGAAGGATCACGACCAAAAACTCATCCTCTACCCCGTCTGCCTCTGCCACGAGTGGAAGTGCTGGCACGAGTAGGTGGGTGAGATGATCCTGAAGGCTGAGAAGCAACAGACTGAACTGCAAGAGAGAGCTTGATGGTGTTTAGAAGGTTCAGAGCTCTCGAAACAGACTGTAGCAGTGCAGTGAACTGGGTGGATGCATGCTCACTAGAGCCTCTGATCTCTCTCCTCAGGAAATCAAATCCACTCTCCAATACTCCTCTAAGTCTGACTGCCTCCATAGATAGGTCTGAGACCTCAGTAGTGCACTCCTGTGGCTGTGGATGGGCCAGAGCTAATACTTGCCCCTGCAAGTCAAGTACCCTCCCAGTCAGTCTCAATATATAACCCTCAAGCTGCTGAATGCGAACTGACTGATCTGAAATCATCTGAAATACAGTGGAGATGTGGGGGATCAAAGTCTGATCAGATGCATCAAATGATGTGGATCCCGGTGCAAAAGCTGAAGTGCCCCACTGTCGAGAAAGCAAGGAAGCCACACACTAAGAAATCATCTCAATCTAGTCATCAGCCAATCTGATCTCTGAGGGAAGTGCTCTGCTGTCTGGCTGCTGAACTGGAGTGTGCCTGTTGCCCAGCTATGCAACCCAAGAGAGGGGGTGAATTGGGTTTCTAAAAATTTTAAGCCCAACAAATAACTTATGAAGAACAAAATAATGGCTTTAAATCAATATTAATTACCTAAAGTAGTATTGCAAGGATATAATAAAGAAATAAGATAAAGCGATAAAGCACACCACAAACACAAGGATTTATAGTGGTTCGGTGCTAACCTTGCACCTACATCCACTCCCCAAGATCCCACTTGGGAATTTCAATCCACTATCCTTTGTATTCAATCCGAATACAAAACGTCGGAAACTCCGACACTAGCTATCCCAAGCTAGAATACAAGACGTCGGAAACTCCGACCCTAGCTATCCCAAGCTAGAACACTTATTTCCCGGGTACAAGCAAACCCAAAACACTCCGATTTCAGGTTCGGATCAACCTTTCCTTGTTTTGGAAATCCTCCAAAAACAAGAGCAAAAACTCACAAAGAGTAAGAATATTTAGAGCACAGATTAATACAATAACAGCTCCTTAAATGAGCAAATATAACAATAAAAGCTTTACTCAAATGAAGAACCCCTTTTTCAGATTTTCTCAAGATGAATGAACGGTTGAACGCTTGAGAAGAGGTTGATTGTTGATTGAAGATCTCTTGAAAGCTTTGAACGATCTCTAGATCAAGGTTGAAACGATAGGCGTGAAGAATTCTCTCCTTGATAGATCTTCCTTTTCTCTTTCACAATCTCTCTGGTATATTGTGGATCCTCTCTCTTTTTCTCTATGGATATTTCGTTGATCTCAGGCTTTTTCTTGCAAATTTCGGATCCTCTCTTCTGTTCTTCTCTTTTTCCTCTCTTTCTCTTCACATTTGATTTCACGTTTGATCCGCTATTTAATCTGCAATTTCTTTCATCATTTAAAGCATTTTGTAGCATTAGAAGCAAGAGAAAATAATTTAAGCAGATAAAGAGCCGTTAGAGGATTTTTAGGAAGCATAAATGGCAATTAAAACGGGCAAAAAAATAGTCGTTGCTGACATTTCCCATCGCAGGGGTCGACTCATGAGTCGACTCATGCTTCAGGGGTCGACTCATGAGTCGACCTCTGTTGCAAAAACCAGAGAATGCTTTTCTGAAATTTCTTGGCTCAAATTAGCAGGGGTCGACTCATGAGTCGACTCATGCCTTGTGGGTCGACTCATGAGTCGACTCACAGGTCGTGCCAAGCCAGAAAACTAACGTGCCAAGGAGAATTTTTGCGTGCCAATCAGCTCACAGTGCCATGAGTTGACTCATGAGTCGACTCATGCACTTCAAACCTTCATAACTTCAAAAATATAAGTCCAAACACAATGAAATTTTCACCAATAGATTTCAAATCATTTGTTCTACCAAATGGTACTATCAAATCAGGATTTTAGTGAAATTATGATTTTGCCCTTGAAGAGCATAAGGACTTTTTCATTTTAAAATTTTGTATCCCTTCAATCTGCTTTGTAATCATCAAAATCAATCTAGGAGCAATAGTGCCTTTTCCTGGTAGACTCTGAAGGGCCAGCCTTGGGATCTGAAATGAACTGAATATCTGGAGATGCTGTCCTGAAATCATGGAGAGGTGATGAAGGACCTTCTTCTTTAGCTCTGTCCTCAACTCTCTCTTTTGCACCCTTAATCCAACCACCATCAGTCCTAGTAAATCCCATGCGGTGCAAAGTATGTTGGTTGATGGTGTCAGAGTGAGAAAGCCTAGCTGATGCCTTCCCCTCAAAACTAACTCCTAACCTCCTGAATACCAATGTGAGGGCCATACCGAAAGGCAGATGTGCCTTGGATCTATTCAGGGTTTCCCTCATGGCTTCTATCATTAATGCAGGGAGGTTTAGGGGGGTTTGGGTAATCACATGAAACATGATGTAGATGTCTCGACCTGAAAGGAGGTCATGTCTACCACTTCTTGGGAAGAAAAGCTTTGTTACCAATTGATGTAGAATCCTCATTTCAATGGATAGGATCTTGGCTTTTAGTTTATTTAGGCTTCCCGAGTAGGTTCCTCCTAAAATCATATTAATTCCTTCTTCCTTCACTGGGAGTTCCATGTTTGAGTATCCCTCACAGGGCAAATGAAGAATCTCTCCCAAAATAATAGGATCTAAACAGATATCAATACCCTTAACAGTGGATGTTACTGTTCCATTGCCATAGCACAAGTTCAGATAAAACTCTCTAACCAAATCCACATATGTAACTTCTTTAAGTGAACAGTAAAATCCCCAACCTTGATTTTTAATTTTTGAACCAATGGAGAACCCCTCTTTTTCAAAAAATCTGAAGTCAACATTTTTTCCGGGTTCTACCTTTCTAACAGATAAAAGAATTTTACTGGGGCTTAGTGGAGACTGAGAGGAACCTAGAGCAGATGCCGAAACAGGAATAGAAGCAGAAGAGGTCTGAGAAGCTTGTCTTTTTCTGCGCACGCCCTCTTCCAACTCACAGACCGATTTCCTTCTTTGAGAGAGTTTCATTTTTGGAGCCATTCTCACCACCAGAACAAGCAAGGAGACTTGGAAGATCAAATGTGTGAGGAGGTAGAGGGTTATTAGGGGATGAATAGGGATTTTTGGAGGAGAGAAACCCCATTTTGGAGGAGAATGGTGGAAGCTAGGGCACGCTCCAACCACTCCAATCAAGGGAGAAAAATGGGAATAGCTCCTTTCCCAAGGGGCGATTTGAGGTGGAGGGGTGATGGGAGAAAGATATTGGGCTTAGACCTTAGATTTGGAGAGGAAGAAGAAGAGGACTATGGGTTTTGGAGGGAGGAAGACAAAAATGGAGTGGGTCGGCTCATGAACGGATTTTTAATCAAAAAGAGAGGAACTCGTGGGACTTTGACCAAAAATTGCAAGTATGCCATTGGGTCGATCCTAGGGGGTCGACTCATGGTTCACAAAATTTCAAGAAAATGATGAATAAATTTTGAGAAATTCAAAAACTCTGGGAGAAAGATTTTTACTCTATGAACAGTTATGAGAATAATAATTTTGAGCTTTTAGTTCCAAGAGAAATGATGGGAATTTAGTTCAAAGAATTTTTGACATTGATTCCTTGGAATTAGAGAGATATTTAAGTAGATGGATCAAGAATTCTTAGCTCTCTCCTAATTTTACAGAATCTATCTTCACTTAGGGCCTTTGTAAAGATGTCGGCTAATTATTTTTCAGTGCAAACATAGTCAAGAATTATATCTTTATTTTGAACATGTTCTCTTATAAAATGATGTCTGATTTCAATATGTTTAGACCTAGAATGCTGAATTAAATTTTTAGTAAGATTTATGGCACTAGTGTTATCACATCTTATGGGTGTTTCATTAAGTTTGATACCAAAATCTTCGAGTTGTTGCTTAATCCATAAGATTTGAGCACAACAACTTCCAGCTGCAATGTATTCGGCCTCAGCCGTAGACAGTGCTACCAAATTTTGTTTCTTGCTAAACCAGAAGATTAGGTTAACTCCAAGAAATTGGCAAGTTCCACTAGTGCTTTTTCTGTCTAATCTACATCCAGCAAAATCAGCATCTGAATATCCTATTAAATCAATTAATGAGTCCTTAGAGTATCATAATCTTAGAGTTTGAGTACCATTTAAATATCTAAGGATTCTTTTAACAGCATTCAAGTGAGATTCTTTAGGATTAGATTAAAATCTAGCACACAGACAAACACTAAACATGATATCAGGTCTACTTACAGTTAAATATAATAGAGAGTCAATTATACCTCTATAATATTTTAAGTCTACATTTTTACCTTCTTCATCCTTGTCAAGCTTACATGAAGGGCTCATGGATGTGCCAATTGCTTTGGAGTTCTCCATTCCAAATCTTTTGAATAATTCTCTTGTGTACTTGCTTTGGGTGATGGAGATTCCTTCCTTTGTTTGTTTGATTTAGAGTCCGAGAAAGAATGTAAGTTCTCCCATCATCCTCATCTTGAACTCCCCCTACATGAGCTTTGCAAAATCTTGACAAAGAGATTCATTAGTAGACCCAAAGATAATGTCATCAACATATATTTGTATAATTAATATATCATCTTGATTTCTTTTAATGAAAAGGGTTGTGTCTACATTACCTCTTGAAAAATTATTATTTAGTAAAAATTTACTTAGCCTATCATACCAAGCCCTGGGTGCTTGTTTCAAACCATATAGAGCTTTATTTAATTTAAAAATATGATTAGGAAAAGCATGATTTTCAAAACCTGGAGGTTGTTCTACATAGACTTCTTCAGCAATATATCCATTCAAAAATATACTTTTGACATCCATTTGAAATAATTTAAATTTCATAAAGCAAGCATATGCAAGTAGAAGTCTAATTGCCTCTAATCTAGCAACAGGTTCAAAGGTCTCATCAAAATCAATTCTTTCTTCTTGATTATAACCTTTAGCAACTAATCTTGCTTTATTTCTTATTACATTTCCATGTTCATCTAATTTATTTCTAAAGACCTATTTTGTGCCAATTATTGAATAATTTTTAGGTCTTGATACTAAAGTCCATACGTTATTTCTTTCAAATTGATTAAGTTCCTCTTGCATTGCATTAATCCAATTATAATCATTTTTAGCTTCTTCAATAGTTTTAGGTTCAAGATGAGAGACAAAAGCATAATGATTAAATACATCTTTAAGTGAAGAACGAGTTCTTACCCCATGCATAGGATCACCAATAATTAGCTCCTTAGGGTGATTGTGAACATACCTCCATTCTTTGGGTAGGTCATTTGTACCTTGAGGTTGTTCTTGATGTTCTTCACCTTCTTCATCCTGTTTGTCTTCATATTCCTCATCATATTGAATTGTTGAATCCTTCAGAGTGATCTCCTTCATTCCTTCTATAAGAGGATCTGCATCATCAACACCTTCATTCTTCCTTGAAGGAAGATCATTAGATTCATCAAAGACAATATGTATTGACTCATCTACTACTAAGGTTCTTTTGTTAAAGACTCTAAAAGCTTTACTAGTGGAGGATTAACCAAAAAAAATTGCTTCATTTGATTTTGCATCAAATTTTCCAAGTCTTTCTTTACCATTATTTAATACAAAACATCGACAACCAAAAATATGACAATATGCAATATTAGGTTTTCTTCCTTTCCAAAGCTCATAGGGGGTTTTCTTTAAAATTTATCTAATCAAAGCACGATTTAAAATGTAACATGCTGTGTTAATAGCTTCCGCCCAAAAGTATCTTGGAAGGTTGCTTTCACATAGCATGGTACGGGCCATTTCTTCTAGGGTTCTATTTTTTCTTTCTACCACCCCATTTTGTTGGGGTGTCCTAGGTGCAGAGAAATTATGGCCTATTCTTTTTTCATCACAAAATTTTTTAAAGTCTTGATTTTCAAATTCAGTTCCATGATCACTTCGAATATTTTAAATTAAAAATCCTTTCTCATTAGTAACTTTTCGGTAAAATTTAGTGAAAACTTGAAAAGTTTCATCCTTATGTGTCAGAAAGAAAATCCAAGTAAAATGAGAGTAATCATCTATAATTACAAAATCATATCATTTTCCTCCTAGTCTAGTAGTTCTAGTAGGTCCAAATAAGTCCATGTGCAAAAGTTCTAAAGGTCTAGAGGTTGAAATAATATTTTTGGATTTAAATAAAACTCTTGTTTGTTTACCTAGTTGGCATGCATCACAAATTTTATCCTTTTCAAAATTCAATTTTGGCAAACCAAGAACCAATTCTTTCTTAATTGGTAAGCCTACGATGCTAAAGCCAACTAGTCTCATTAATTTTGGCATTCAAGGATACTAGACATTGCATGTTTATTTTGGATAGATCATTCAAATCTACCATATAAACATTACCATGTCTATGTCCAATAAATTTAATACCTTCATTAATAGGACTAGTTACAATGCAAACAAAAGATTCAAAAATAATTTTATATTCTTTATCACAAAATTGACTAATACTTAGTAAATTATGCTTTAAACCATCTACTAACAAAATATTTTCAATGTATTTGGAGGGAGTGATACCAATGTTACCTATACCGATGATCTTTCCTTTACCATTGTCTCCAAAGGTGACCATCCCTCCATTCTTAGCATCAAGAGTGATGAATTGAGATTCATCACCAGTCATGTATCTCGAGCATCCGTTATCAAGATACCATTTCTTGTTTCCTCCTTGGGATGCTAGACACACCTACAGGCAAAAGTCAAGTTTTTATTTTAGGTACCCAAGCTTTCTTGGATACTTTTTGGTTAGTCATAATGGTTCCTTTTGGAACCCATATTTTCTTTACATTTGAGTTTACAAATTTGTTAGAGAAGCAAGTGTATGACTTGTGTCCTACTCTACCACATTTGAAGCAAGTAATATTAGAAAACTTATTGTTTGAAGAGTTTACATAGATATTTTTCAGATACTTTTGTTTCTTCAAAGGGTTATAGCCAAGTTCAGCCTTATCATACACGGCCTTTTGATTTTCAAGAATCATATTAAGTTTATTAGAACTCAAGGTGAATTTTTCTACTATTGGTTTTAGCTTGACAATTTCATTCTTTAAACTTTGATTTTCTTGAAGCAGGGTGAATTTTCCAATTGAAATGCTTTCATTTTGTTTCAGTAAAGATTAATTTTTTGATTTTAGATCTTTGTTCTTTATCCCTAGTTTCTTTAGTTCATCAACTAAATCACAAAAAGCTTCATGCAGTTCTTCAAATGGAAAGTCACTAGGAGTTTCGAAAATTACCTCATTCTTATGTGCCATAAGGTACAGGTTGGCTTGTTCAGTCGAGTCTTCCTCTTCGGAGCTTGAGTCATCACTCCCACTCCAAGTGACCATCATGGTCTTCTTCTTGTACTTCTTAGGATCCTTCTTCAATTATGGGCATTCAGACTTGAAGTATCCCGATTTCTTGCATTCATAGCAGATAAGGGATTGGTCTTTCTCTTTTTCTTTGCTCTGTTCCTCTTTTGTGAATGGCCTCTTCCTCATCCCTTGTTTCCTTTTTCTTAAAAACTTCTTGAACCTATGGGTAATGAGTACCATCTCTTCATCTTGCTCTTCATTTTTGGTGTCATCAATTTTTTCATCTGGTGGAGCTATGGATTTAAGGGCGATTGTTCTCTTCTTTTTAACTTCTTCCTCTTGATGTTGTTTCATACTCAGCTCATGTGTCATCAATGATCCAAGTAGCTCTTCCAAGGATAGAATGTTCAAATCCTTGGCTTCTTGGATGGCAGTCACTTTGACTTCTCAAGTTCTTGGTAGGGACCTGAGAATCTTTCTTACAAGCTCACTGTTAGAATAGGACTTACCAAGACTCTTTAAATCATTTATAATATCAGTAAAGTGAGTAAATATTTCAGTTATGGACTCATCATGCTCCATTTTAAATAATTCATATTTATGCACGAGCATGTTAATTTTGGACTCCTTTACTTGATTGGTTCCTTCATGGGTTACTTCTAACCTATCCCATATTTCTTTAGCAGATAAGCAAGTAGAAATATGATTAAATTCATTAGTATCAAGAGCATAATATAGAATATTCATAGCTTTAGTATTTAATTGGACCATTTCTTATCAACCTCATCCCACTTTTTTCGGGTTTGGCTGATTCCATACCATCAATAATCTTAGTGGGTGTGTGAGGGCCGTTCACTATGATACTCCACATATCATAGTCGAGTGCTTGAATGAATATTTTCATCCGAGCTTTCCAATAGGTGTAATTAGACCCATTGAAAAGTGAAGGTCGGTTAGTGGACTGCACCTCAGCTAGAGAAGTGCCAACTTGAGTTGCCATAGATCTTTGGCTCTTTGATTGGTTAGATCAAAGTAGGGCTAGAGCACCGGGCTCTGATACCACTTGTTGCCCAGCTATGCAACCCAAGAGGGGGGTGAATTGGGTTTCTAAAAATTTTAAGCTTAACTTATGTCTTATGAAAAATGTTTGACAATAGCTCAATAAATAGGGAGAGTAAAGTTGATTCAAGGCTAATGGCTAAATGCAAGAATGCAAGAGAGTAATGAAGAGTTAAAGCAGAGCAATTAGGCACAACATAAACAAAAGGATTTATAGTGGTTCGGTGCCAACCTTGCACCTACATCCACTCCCCAAGCTCCTACTTGAGAATTTCAATCCACTAACTTGTATTCAACCTGAATACAAACGTCGAAAACTCTGACTCTAGCTATCTCAAGCTAGTCCACTTATTTTTCGGGTACAAGCTAACCCAATACACTCCGATTCAAGGTTCGGATCAATCTTCCCTTGTTTTGGAACCCTTCCAAAATAAAAACAATAACTCAAACAGAGTATAACAATGAATAGCATAAAAAGTACAGAAGAAGCTCCTTTAATGAGCGAATAAGACTTTAAATACACTTACTCAAAGTGAAGAAGACCCTTTTTAATTTTCTCAAGGTGGTTGGAGACTTGAATGTACACTTGAGGAGTTGGTGAGCTTGGATTAAAGGCTTCTTGAATGCTTTGAGTGAGCTCTTGCTTAGGGTTGAAAAGTTAGCTTGAAATCTTCTTTTCAAAATCTCTCTTCTTAATGATTCCCACCTATTTATCCCTTTTATAGCTTCAAAAAATGGTGAAAAATATTCTGGGCTGAAATAGAGCCGTTAGACCACATTAAATGAGCATTAATAGCACTTAAAATGGGTTAAAAACTAGCCATTGTGGAACAATCCCGTCACAGGGGTCGACTCATGGGTCGACTCATGCCTGGGGGTCGACTCATGGGTCGACCTTTGTGGAAGAATACCAGAAAACCACTAGATCCAAGGTTCTATAAATTTGGCCTCAAAACAGTAGAGGTCGACTCATGGGTCGACTCATGCCTTGGGGGTCGACTCATGTGTCGACTCACAGGGTGTGCCAAGTCTGTGCCGGCCAAAAATTATGCGTGTCAATCATCTCATATGTCATGAGTCGACTCATGGGTCGACTCATATTTTTCAAACATGAATATCTTTCAAAATACAAGTCCAAAAATAATAAAATTTTCACCAATGGATCATAAATCTTTTGTTCTATCACTTGATGCTTTCAAATCAGGGTTTGATGAAAATTATGATTTTGCTCCTGAAGAGCAATAAGTCTTTTTCAAGCGAAAATTATTAGTACCCCTTCAAATGCTTTGTAATCATCAAAATCAATCCAAGGTGCAACAATTGACTATCAAAAAATTTTTTCATTCGTAGTCATGCTGAAATCTATCCATACTTTGCTTGCTGTTGTGGCTTACTATGATTATGAAATCTGATAAATTGATATGAAAACTACTTTTCTGAATAGATATCTTGAAGAAGATATCTATATAGAGCAGCTTATGGGTTTCACATCTGGTGATGGTAATCACAGAGTCTGCAAGCTGCAAAGGTCCATATACGGATTAAAGTAAGCTTCTCGGAGTTGGAACCATCATTTTGATTAGGCAATCGAATCATTTGATTTCATTAAAAATGAAGAGAAACCATGTGTATATAAAAGGGTTAGTGAGAGTGCGATAACATTTCTCATATTGTACGTGGATGATATTCTTCTTATTGGGAATGATATTCCCATGCTGACCTCGATCAAAAGATGGTTGTCCAATGAATTCTCCATGAAAGACCTAGGGGAAGCATCTTATATTCTTGAAATAAAGGTCTAAGGGATAGACCTAAATAGATGGTAGGCCTATCACAAAAGTTGTACATAGAGAAAGTGCTGAAGAGGTTCAGTATGAAAAACTTCAAAAGAAGACTTTTACCTCTTAAGCATGGTATTAATATTTTCAAGAAGATGTATCTGACTACATCTGAGAAAGTTCAGCACATGAGTAGGATTCCTTATACCTCGACCATAGAAGCCTCATATATGCCATGCTATGTACTCGACCTGATATTACCCTTGCTGTGAGTGTCACGAGCAGGTATCAGTCAAATCCAGACGAGGAGTACTGGATAGCTGTGAAGAACATCCTTAAGTACTTAAAAAGGACTAAAGATTTATTTTTGATCTTTGGAGGCGATTTTGAGTTGCGAGTCGAGGGGTATACTGACTCAGACTCATATCTGATCCTGATGATAGAAAGTCTACGTCAGGATATATGCTCGTTTACAATGGTGGCATAGTTAGCTGGAAGAGTTTCAAGCAACCCATCATAGCAGATTTGACTACAGAGGCTGAGTATGTTGCTGCTTCAGATACTGTAAAAGAAGGCTTCTAGTTCAAAAAATTCATTACAAAACTTGAGGTTGTGACATCGGATGCCATACCATTTTACTGCGACAATAATGGAGCTATAGCACTTGCTAAAGAGTCGAGGTCTCATCAGAAATTGAAGCACATCGAGCGGTAGTATCATATCATATGTGACTACCTCAAAAAGAAACATGTCGAGGTGTGAAGAGTAGACTTTGCAGACAACGTGGCAGATCTGCTAACAAAACAGTTGAGCCAATCAAAAATGAAAGTCCACCTTGAGAAGATGGAACTTAGATTTGTGGCCAATTGGCTTTAGTTCAAGTGGAAGATTGTTAGATGTATGTCCTAGAAGCCAATATGGCTGACACATTATAATAATTTTAGGACATAATTTTATACTTAATACATTGATTTGATCAATAAAATGACAAGTTTATTTTTCAGTCAAGTGTGATGTGTCTTTGAATCATCTATGAAATTAATTTTTAATACATATTCTCAAGGTATTGAGAATTAGAGACATGTATTTAATTTCTAAATGCTCTCGATCATAGGATCATCATGAGAACGGTGATCAATCCGGATAGATCGATGCACAGATCGCTTCTTTTGGAATAGACGAGTCTCTAGTATACAGTGTAGAGACACTGGACGATGAGTGTGGATAGTTATTAGAGAATAACTAGTACTGAGCATGATCATACGAGAGATCATTTAGATTTCTACTCGATCATCAGTGATTATCGTGATGTTATAGTTGTGTGACTGATCCTTTGACTTGAGATGGCACTATTGCTTGTAGTGTGGCTGCTGGAGTTTGATTGACACATAAACATGGGTCTCAATAAGCCCTTGTAGTGGATATTGGTGACTGTTAGTCCACTGTAGGAGTAAGATGTGCATCAAGATGGAATCTATCAACCTTGGTAGAAAGGAGTGGTCCTATGAGATTTGAAAGGCTAAGTCTGAGAATCTGTAGCCACAGTAGTGTGATTGATGGAAAAGAATTTTCATAAAAATCATATTTGGACTTGAGCTGATCAAATCTATCATATGACTGATGTTGAGGTTTGATGATTTATCCATGACCTGCCATCTAGTCAGGACTCACGATAGAGGGATTGAATCACACATCAATTACACCTAGAGGTTCATTTGAGTTCTATTGGATTGCTACTACATACTGCTAGGTGTCACTGGTGGATTGTGAGTGCTCATTAGGATTGTTCTAGATCGACAATCCTTGAAAAGATAGAGTAAAATTATTTCGACCCATTGAAAAGAGTTTCAATGATACTTTGATAGAGATCATTGTATATCTTACTACCAGATAGAATTGAACATATGGGGTCACATAACAAAGGGATTAGGCCTGAAATTAGCAATTGAGCTTATGAAGTATCAATTGGATTTAGAAAAATTCGATTAGATTCAAGATAACCTTACTAGCACATGGTTGGATCCAATTTCTTTTTGTATTTAGTGTTGCCCAGCTATGCAACCCAAGAGGGGGGGTGAATTGGGTTTCTAAAAATTTTAAGCCCAACAGATTACTTATGAAGATCAAAACAAAGACTTTAATTCAATATAAATTACCTAAAGCAGGAATGCAAGAATATAATAAAGAAATAAAGTGAAGCGATAAAGCACACCACAAACACAAGGATTTATAGTGGTTCGGTGCTAACCTTGCACCTACATCCACTCTCCAAGATCCTACTTGGGAATTTCAATCCACTATCCTTTGTATTCAACCCGAATACAAAACGTCGGAAACTCCGACACTAGCTATCCCAAGCTAGAACACTTGTTTCCCGGGTACAAGTAAACCTAAAACACTCCGATTTCAGGTTCGGATCAACCTTTCCTTGTTTTGGAAATCCTCCAAAAACAAGAACAAAAACTCACAAAGAGTTAGAAAATTTAGAGCACAAAATAATACAATAACAGCTCCTTAAATGAGCGAATATAACAATAAAAGCTTTACTCAAATGAAGAACCCCTTTTTCGGATTTTTTCAAAGTGGATGAACGCTTGAATGCTTGAGAAGAGGTTGATTGTTGATTGAAGATCTCTTGAAAGCTTTGAACGATCTCTAGATCAAGGTTGAAACAATAGACGTGAAGAATTCTCTCCTTGAAAGATCTTGCTTTTCTCTTTCACAATCTCTCTGGTATATTGTGGATCCTCTCTCTTTTTCTTTTTGGATTTTTCGTTGATCTCAGGCTTTTTCTTGCAAATTTCGGATCCTTTCTTCTATTCTTCTCTCTCTTTCTCTGCTTCTCGTCTCTTTTGATTTCACGTTTGATCCGCTATTTAATCTGCAATTTCTTTCACCATTTAAAGCATTTTGTAGCATTAGAAGCAAGAGAAAACAATTTAGGTAGATAAAGAGCCGTTAGAGGATTTTTAGGAAGCATAAATGGCAATTAAAACGGGCAAAAAAATAGCCGTTGCTGACATTTCCCGTCGCAGGGGTCGACTCATGAGTCGACTCATGCTTCAGGGGTCGACTCATGAGTCGACCTCTGTTGCAAAAATCAGAGAATGCTTTTCTGAAATTTCTTGGCTCAAATTAGCAGGGGTCGACTCATGAGTCGACTCATGCCTTGTGGGTCGACTCATGAGTCGACTCACAGGTCGTGCCAAGCCAGAAAACTAGCATGCCAAGGAGAATTTTTGCATGCCAATCAGCTCACAGTGCCATGAGTTGACTCATGAGTCGACTCATGCACTTCAAACCTTCATAACTTCAAGAATATAAGTCCAAATACAATGAAATTTTCACCAATAAATTTCAAATCATTTGTTCTACCAAATGGTACTATCAAATTAGGATTTCAGTGAAATTATGATTTTGCCCTTGAAGAGCATAAGGACTTTTTCATTTTAAAATTATTTGTATCCCTTCAATCTGCTTTGTAATCATCAAAATCAATCTAGGAGCAACAATCTCCCCCTTTTTGATGATGACAAAATATTTGAACAAAAATACTTATGTTAATGCATTAATTTCAAAAGAATCCTTTATAGGTGTATATGCTTGAAAAGAGTATGATTCTTTTGGCATGTAATATAAATGCAAAAATAGTTTGTCCATTTTCTTAAAGATTTGAAAAGGGTATTAGATCATTTTGAGCAAGAGAAGATAAATAACTTTTGCAATGTATCAGAGCAAGAAAAATAATTTTTACAATGATATCAGAAAAGATTTTATAATGTATCGGAGCAAAAAAATTTTATAATATATCAGAGAAAATTTCACAGTGTATTAGAGCAAATGTCAGAGAAAATTTCACACTGTATCAGAGCAAAAAAATATATATATCAGAGAAACTTTCTCACTGTATCAGATCAAATGTTATAATTTATCAGAGAAACCTTCACACTGTATCGGATTAAATTTTATCATGTATCAGAGCAAGTTAAAAGAAATTGTAGGGTGTATCAGAGTAAAACAAATTTCTTAAGATGTATCAAGGTGAATAAAATTTCAAAAGATGTATCAGAGCAAGTTTGAATTTTGAAATATATCAGAGCATAAAAAATACTTATTTGCATTGTACTTATGATTTTGCTTTGATGGATAACTTTTTGTTTAAGTTCTGTCTGATACCAAATTTCGATACCAAATTTCTCAAAGTTTTGTTTAATCTTTCAATCCTTGTTTTTGTTTAATTTCTCCAATATTTGTTTAATTTCTTCAATATTTATTTTAATCTCTTCAATCTTTGTTTTTGTTTAATTTTTCCCTTTTTCTCATAATTTAGGGTTTTGCTTTTTGTCTAATTTCAATTTTTGTTTTTTGTTTAATTTTCTCATAATTTTTGCTTTTTCAATTTTTGTTTAATTTTGTCTAATTTCTTCCCCTTTTTGACATCATCAAACATAGTTAACTTTTCTTTTTCTTTTTCTGAAATATTCTTTAATTTCTTCCTCTTTAGAGTTTTTTTTTTTTTTTTTTTTTTTTTTTTTTTTTTTTTTTTTTTACAGATGTTTGCTCCCCCTTAATATAGCAATTATCAACAGCAAACAACAACAAGGAGAAGACAATATTTCAACAAGAAGAAAATATATAACCAAAATATGATCATTTCAGAGAGGTAGAAATATAGGTAAAAGATGATTCCATTGATATCATAATTGTTTCAATACATAGTTCTTAAAAATAAAATTCAACCAGCTAATTGTCAATACATGGCCCCGAGGTATAGATCCTAGAACAAGATACTAACTCCTAGGACCTAGTAAAGATCAAGATAAGTCAATGATCGGAGTCATCAGATATAGGGTGAGGAGATGATGGATCAGAAGTGCGTCCTCTACCCCGTCTGCCTCTGCCACGAGTAGGAGAGCGAGATAAACTGGGTGGCTGAGAACGCTGAGATGCTAGGGACTGAACAGAAAGGGTGAGTCTAATAGAATCAAGTACATTCAGTGCTCTGGAAACAGATTGAAGTAGAGCAGTGAACTGGGTGGTAGCATGCTCACTCGATCCTCGGATCTCTTTCCTCAGTAATTCATATCCACCTTCTAGAGCTCCTCTGAGCCTGCCAGCCTCTGCAGTGAGGTCTGTGACCTCAATAGTAGACTCCTGTGGCTGGGGATGGGCCAATGCAAGGACTTGCCCCTGCAAGTCAAGAACTCTGCCAGTAAGTCTCCAGACTTTGTCCTCAAGCTGCTGGATCCTGATGGACTGATCTGATATCATCTGAAACAAGGTGGAGATGTGGGGAGTGATGGTCTGATCAGAAGAGGTAGCTCCAGGTGCAAAAGAAATACTACCCCACTGGCTAGACAGCAAAGAAGCCACACGCTGAGATATATGCTCGATCTGATCGTCAGCCAGTCTGAACTCTGAATGAGGTGCTCTGCTCTCTGGCTGATACACTGGTGTGGGCATCCTAGTAAACTCAGAAGGGCCAGCCTCAGTATCAGGAATGAACTGGGTATCTGGTGAAGCTGCCCTGAAGTCATGTACAGGAGAAGATGGACCTTCTTCTTCTACCCTGTCTTCAGTTCTGTCTTCAGCTCTTTCCTCAGCTCTCTCCTCAGCTCTTTCTTCAGAGCCCTTGATCCAACCACCAACTGTCTTTGTAATTCCCATTCGGTGCAGGCTGTGTTGGTTGAAAGTGTCCACATGTGAGAGCTTGGTAGGTGTCTCCCCCTCACAGCTAACTCCAAACCTCCTGAATACTCTAGTAAGAGCCATACCATAAGGCAAGTGTGCCTTGGATCTATTCAAAGTTTCTCTCATGGCCTCTATCATAAGTGTGGGGAGGTTTAGGGGGGTCTGAGTGATGACATGAAACATGACACATACATCTCTGCCAGATAGTAAGTCATGTCTACCACTCCTAAGAAAGAAGAGTTTTGAAACTATCTGATGTAGGACCCTCATCTCAATGGACAATAGCTTTGCTTCCAATTTGTTTAAACTTCCTGAAAATGTTTCTCCTAAGATAATTCTGATCCCTTCTTCTTTAATTGGGAGTTCCATATAAGAGTATCCTTCACTAGGCAACTGAAGTATATCTCCCAATATCCTAGAATCCAAGCATATGTCAATCCCCTTGACTGTTGAAGTCACTGACCCATTTCCATAATTTAGGTTCTGGTAGAACTCTCTAACTAGATCAACATAGGTGACTTCCTTAAGAGAGCAATAAGGTTCCCATCCTTGATTTTTGATCTTGGTAGCAAAAGTAAAGCCTTCTTTCTCAAAGAACCGAAAGTCTATATTTTTTTCGGTTTCTACTTTTCTATCAGAAAGAGGATTTACACTAGGGCTTATTGAGGATTGAGAGGGACCTTGAGCAGGTACTGAAACTGGAGTGGGTACACTGGAAGACTGAGCATGCCTTTTCTTTCGGACAATTTCCTCAGGCTCTCGGATTGATTTCCTTCTTTGGGGAAGTTTCATCTTTGGAGCCATATCCAATAAAGTAGCAGACAAGGAGACTTGAATTCAGTGGAGGAGGGATCACAAGAGAATAAAGAGAGATTTTGGAGGAGAAAGGAAGCGGATTTTGAATGAACGGTGAAGTTCTAGGGCACGTTCCACCCGCGCCGAGCAATGCGAGAAAGCACGAGAAATCTCTTTTCCAAGGAGGCAATTTTTGGTGGAGAGTAGGAGGGAGAATTGCCTCAGAATTGATCCTTGGATTTGGAGCAAGAAGAGTTGGAGAAGACGGCTTTTGGAAGAAGAACGATGGGAAGATGAGTCGTCTCACAAACAGTAACCCTTATAAAAACAATGAACCCGTTGAAAGTTTGTGGGATTTACAAGTTTGCCATTGAGTCGACTCATGGGGGTCGACTCATGAAGTTCAGAAAATCAGGAAAAATATGAATAAATTTCAGAAAAATTTGAAATTTTGAGTGAAGGAATTTTGCTCAATGATAAGTTTTTAGAATGATAAATCTGAGCTTTTGGGACCAGGATAGATGTTGAAAATTGAGCTCTAATCAATTTTTTTTGGAAATTAAGAAATTTCAGACAAATGGATCTAGAATTCCTAGATTTCTCCTAATTTCACAGAATCTATCCTCACTAAGGGCCTTTGTAAAGATATCGGCTAATTGATTTTCAGTGCAAACATATTCAAGAGTTACATTTTTGTTTTGAACATGTTCTCTTATAAAATGATGTCTTATTTCAATATGTTTAGATCTTGAGTGTTGAATTGGATTTTTAGATAGATTTATGGCACTTGTATTATCACATTTTATTGGTGTTTCATTAAGTTTGATTCCAAAATCTTCGAGTTGTTGCTTAATCCACAAGATTTGAGCACAACAATTTTCGGCTGCAATGTATTCGGCCTCAGCCGTAGACAGTGCCACCGAATTTTATTTCTTGCTAAACCATGAGATTAGGTTTACTCCAAGAAATTGGCAAGTTCCACTTGTGCTTTTTCTATCTAATTTACATCCAGCAAAATCAGCATCTGAAAATCCTAACAAATTAATTTGTGAGTCCTTAGAGTACCATAACCCTATAGTTTGTGTACCATTTAAGTATCTAAGGATTCTTTTAACAGCATTCAAATGAGATTCCTTAGGATTAGATTGATATCTTGCACATAAGCAAACACTAAACATGATATCAGGCCTACTTGCAGTTAAATATAATAATGAGCCAATTATACCTCTGTAGTATTTTAAGTCTACGCTTTTACCTTCATCATCCTTGTCAAGCTTACTTGAGGGACTCATTGGTGTGCCAATTGGTTTGCAGTTCTCCATTCCAAATCTTTTGAGTAGTTTCTTGGTGTACTTGCTTTGGGTGATGGAGATTCCCTCTTTTGATTGTTTGATTTGGAGTCTGAGGAAGAAGGTGAGTTCTCCCATCATGCTCATCTCGAACTCTCCCTGCATAAGCTTAGCAAAGTCTTGACAAAGGGATTCATTAGTAGACCCAAAAATTATGTCATCAACATAAATTTGTATAATTAGCATATCATTTTGGTTTCTTTTAATAAATAGGGTTGTATCTACATTGCCTCTTGAGAAACCATTATTTAGTAGAAATTTGCTTAGCCTTTCATACCATGCTCTAGGTGCTTGTTTTAGACCATATAAAGCTTTATTTAATCTAAAGACATGATTGGGAAAAGCATGATTTTCAAATCCAGGGGGTTGTTCTACATATACTTCTTCAGAAATATATCTATTTAAAAATACACTTTTAACATCCATTTGAAATAACTTGAAATTCATAAAGCAAGCATATGCAAGTAGAAGTCTAATAGCTTCTAATCTAGCAACAGGTGCAAAGGTTTCATCAAAATCAATTCCTTCTTCTTGATTATATCCCTTAGCAACCAGTCTTGCTTTATTTCTAATTACATTTCCATGCTCATCTAATTTGTTTCTAAAGACCCATTTTGTACCAATTATTTGAATAATCTTTAGGTCTTTTCACTAAGGTCCAAACATTATTTCTTTCAAATTGATTAAGTTCTTCTTGCATAGCATTAATCCAGTTATGATCATTCTCAGCTTCTTCAAAAGTTTTAGGTTCAAGTTGAGATACAAATGCACAATGATTAAGTACATCTCTAAGTGAAGAATGGGTTTTTACCCCATGCATAGGATCACCAATTATTAACTCCTTAGGGTGGTTGTGAACATACCTTCATTCCTTGGGTAAGTCATTTGTACCTTGAGGTTGTTCTTGAATTTCTTCACCTTTCTCATTTTGTTTGACTTCTTGATCCTTGTCTTCTGGAGTTGCTGAGTCTTTCAGAGTGATCTCCTTCATACCTTCTATTAGTGGATCTGCATCATCAACACCCTTATTCTTCCTTGAAGGAAGATCGTTAGATTCATCAAAGACAACATGTATGGACTCCTCAACTACTAAAGTTCTTTTGTTGAACACTCTAAATGCTTTACTAGTGGAGGAGTAACCTAGAAAGATTGCTTCATCTGATTTTGCATCAAATTTACCAAGTTTTTCTTTGCCATTATTTAATACAAAACATCGGCAACCAAAAATATAAAAATATGCAATATTTGGTTTTCTTCCTTTCCAAAGTTCATAGGGGGTTTTCTTTAAAAATTGTCTAATTAAAGTATGATTTAAAATGTAACATGCTGTGTTAATAGCTTCTGCCCAAAAATATCTTGGAAGGTTGCTTTCACAAAGCATGGTACGGGCCATTTCTTCTAAGGTTCTGTTTTTCCTTTCTACTACCTCATTCTGTTGGGGTGTCCTAGGAGCAGAGAAGTTATGGCCAATTCCATTTTCATCACAAAAATTTTCAAAGTCATGATTTTCAAATTCTGTTCCATGATCACTTCTAATATTTTGAATTGAAAACCCTTTTTCATTAGTGACTTTTCGATGAAATTTAGTGAAAATTTGAAAAGTTTCATTTTTGTGAGCTAAAAAGAAAACCCAAGTAAAACGAGAGTAATCATCAATTATTACAAATCCATATCATTTTTCTCCTAGACTAGTGGTTCTAGTTGGTCCAAATAAATCCATATGTAAGAGCTCTAAAGGTCTAGAAGTTGAAACAGTGTTTTTGGATTTAAATGATACTCTAGTTTGTTTACCTAATTGGCATGCATCACAAATTCTATCCTTTTCAAAATTCAGTTTTGGCAAACTGAGAACTAAATCCTTTTTAATTAATTTTGAGAGAGAATGCATGCTAATGTGTGCAAGTCTATGATGCCACAGCCAACTAGTCTCATTTATTTTAGCACTTAAGGAAACTAGGCATTGCATGTCTAATTTAGTTAAATCATTCAAGTCTACCATATAAACATTGCCATGCCTATGTCCTATAAATTTGATGCCATCATTAATAGGACTCGTCACAATGCAAACAGATGATTCAAAACTTACTTTATATCCTTTATCACAGAATTGACTAATGCTAAGTAAGTTATGCTTTAAACCTTTAACTAATAAAACATTCTCAATGTATTTGGAGGAAGTGATACCAATGTTACCTATCCCGATGATCTTTCCTTTGCCATTATCTCCAAAGGTGACCATCCCTCCATCCTTAGCATCAAGCGTGATGAATTGTGATTCATCACCAGTTATGTGTCTCGAGCATCCGCTGTCAAGATACCATTTCCTGTTTCCTTCTTGGGATGCTAGACACACCTGCAAGCAAAGGTCACGTTTCTGTCTTAGGTACCCAAGCTTTCTTGGGTCCTTTCAGGTTAGTCAGAATGGTTCCTTTTGGAACCCATATTTTCTTTGTGTTTGCATATTTGTTAATAAGACATGAGTATGATTTATGTCCTATTCTTCCACATTTAAAACAAGTAATATTTGTAGACTTGTTACTTGAATAATTTACATAAATATCCTTCAGAAATTTTTGTTTCTTCAGGGATTTATAACCAAGTCCAGCCTTATCATATATAGCTTTCTGATTTTCAAGGATCATATTTAGTTTGTTTGAACTTAAGGTGAACTTATCTACTATAGATTTCAGCTTGTTCATTTCATCCTTTAAGTTTTGATTTTCTTGAATCAAGGTGAATTTTTCAATTGAAAGATTTTCAGCTTGTTTCACTAAGGACTGATTTTCAATTTCAGCTCTTTGTTTTTCTTCCCTAGTTTCTTTAATTCATCAATTGAATCATAGAATGCTTCATGCAATTCTTCAAAAGTAAATTCACTAGTGGATTCAGAAGTTACCTCATTTTCATGTGCCATCAGGCACAGATTGGCTTGTTCTGTTGAGGTTTCCTCATCGGAGCTTGAGTCATCACTCGCACTCCAGGTCGCCATCATTGCCTTCTTTTTGAACTTCTTTGGACCTTTCTTCAATTGTGGACATTCGGATCTAAAATGTCCTGGCTTCTTGCACTCGTAGCATATAGGGGGTTGATCTTTCTCCTTTTCTTTGCTTTGATCTCCTTTTGTGAATTTCTTTCTCATCCCCTGTTTCCTTTTTCTTAGAAACTTCTTAAATTTCTGGGTGATGAGAGCCATCTCTTCATCCTGATCTTCATCTTCAGAGTCATCCGTTTCATAATCAGGCGAAGTTGTGGATTTGAGGGCAATGGTTCTTTTCTTTTTGACTTCATCCTCTTGATGTTGCTTCATGCTAAGTTCATGAGTCATCAAGGATCCAAGAAGCTCTTCTAGAGGTAGAGTGTTCAAGTCCTTTGCTTCTTGGATGGCAGTCACCTTGGCTTCCCAAGTTCTTGGCAGTGACCTGAGAATCTTTCTTACAAGTTCACTGTTAGTATAAGATTTGCCAAGACTCTTTAAACCATTGATTATATCAGTAAAATGAGTAAACATAGCAGTTATGGACTCATCATGCTCTATTTTGAACAATTCATATTTATGTACAAGCATGTTTATTTTAGACTCTTTTACTTGATTTGTTCCCTCATGGGTGACTTCTAACCTATTCCATATTTCTTTAGCAGATGCACAAGTAGAAATACGATTAAATTCACTTGCATCTAGTGCACAATAAAGAACATTCATGGCTTTGGCATTTAATTGTGCCAATTTCTTGTCAACCTTATCCCATTCTTTCTCGGATTTGGTTGACTCCTCACCATCTATAATCTTGGTGGGTGTGTGAGGACCATTCACTATGATACTCCACATATCATAGTTGAGTGCTTGTATGAAAATCTTCATCCGAGCTTTCCAATAGGTGTAATTAGACCCATTGAAAAGTGGAGGTCGGTTTGTTGATTGCCCCTCGGCTAGAGAAGTACCAACATGGGTTGCCATAGATCTTTGGCTCTTTGATTATTAGATCAAAGAAGGGCTAGAGCACCGGCTCTGATACCACTTGTTGCCCAGCTATGCAACCCAAGAGGGGGGGGTGAATTGGATTTCTAAAAATTTTAAACCCAATAGATTACTTATGAAGATCAAAACAAAGACTTTAATTCAATATAAATTACCTAAAGCAGGAATGCAAGAATATAATAAAGAAATAAAGTGAAGCGATAAAGCACACCACAAACACAAGGATTTATAGTGGTTCGGTGCTAACCTTGCACCTACATCCACTCCCCAAGATCCTACTTGGGAATTTCAATCCACTATCCTTTGTATTCAACCCGAATACAAAACATCAGAAACTCCGACACTAGCTATCCCAAGCTAGAACACTTATTTTTCGGGTACAAGTAAACCCAAAACACTCCGATTTCAGGTTCGGATCAACCTTTCCTTGTTTTGGAAATCTTCCAAAAACAAGAACAAAAACTCACAAAGAGTTAGAAAATTTAGAGCACAAAATAATACAATAACAGCTCCTTAAATGAGCGAATATAACAATAAAAGCTTTACTCAAATGAAGAACCCCTTTTTCGGATTTTCTCAAAGTGGATGAACGCTTGAATGCTTGAGAAGAGGTTGATTGTTGATTGAAGATCTCTTGAAAGCTTTGAACGATCTCTAGATCAAGGTTGAAACAATAGGCGTGAAGAATTCTCTCCTTGAAAGATCTTGCTTTTCTCTTTCACAATCTCTCTGGTATATTGTGGATCCTCTCTCTTTTTCTTTTTGGATTTTTCGTTGATCTCAGGCTTTTTCTTGCAAATTTTGGATCCTTTCTTCTATTCTTCTCTCTCTTTCTCTGCTCCTCATCTCTTTTGATTTCACGTTTGATCCGCTATTTAATCTGCAATTTCTTTCACCATTTAAAGCATTTTGTAGCATTAGAAGCAAGAGAAAATAATTTAGGTAGATAAAGAGCTGTTAGAGGATTTTTAGGAAGCATAAATGGCAATTAAAACGGGCAAAAAAATAGCCGTTGCTGACATTTCCCGTCGCAGGGGTCGACTCATGAGTCGACTCATGCTTCAGGGGTCGACTCATGAGTCGACCTCTGTTGCAAAAACCAGAGAATGCTTTTCTGGAATTTCTTGGCTCAAATTAGCAGGGGTCGACTCATGAGTCGACTCATGCCTTGTGGGTCGACTCATGAGTCGACTCACAGGTCGTGCCAAGCCAGAAAACTAGCGTGCCAAGGAGAATTTTTGTGTGCCAATCAGCTCACAGTGCCATGAGTTGACTCATGAGTCGACTCATGCACTTCAAACCTTCATAACTTCAAGAATATAAGTCCAAATACAATGAAATTTTTACCAATAAATTTCAAATCATTTGTTCTACCAAATGGTACTATCAAATCAGAATTTCAGTAAAATTATGATTTTGCCCTTGAAGAGCATAAGGACTTTTTCATTTTAAAATTATTTGTATCCCTTCAATCTGCTTTGTAATCATCAAAATCAATCTAGGAGCAACAATTAGATTTTTTATTTGATAAGATAATTCAAACTTAATTATATGCTAATAACCTATATGAATTAGATTTATTGGACTCCAATTATTGGATGTCTAAGATTTTGGATCATATTAATTAAGGGTGCAAGATCCTAATTAATTTTCTTGATAGTTATTCTTAAGCGCCACCTTGATTTGATCAAGTTGGGTGTGTCTCATGATTAAAGGGCTTATGGATCTTATATGAGGTGTCCCTTGGGTGCAAAAGAGTGTGCGAAACAATGGGTGCAAGGGCTCTAAGAGTTGGCGCCTAATAGGACTCTAAATGGAAGTTAAATAACTTAAGTTATTAGGAAACCTAATGTAAGTAGGACTTGTATTATGAGATTGAATAGGATTCAATCTTTATGCCTATTTAAAGAGACCCCCCCTAAGATCCTTATAGCATCCAATGACCAAGCCCCACACCACTCAAAGACCCCCCCACGCCCTCTCTTCCTCTCCCTTCTCCTTCTCCCTTGGCATCCCACACATCCCATCCTTTGGGACGTCCACCTCTTCCTCATGCCCAAGCTGTTGGGCATCCCTCCTTTGCTGGTTTTTAGAGCTTGGTAGCAGCACAAAGTAAGGGAGAAAGACAAGAGAAGAAGAGGAGAAGAAGATTAAGGAAAGAGATCATGTGTTGGTCACGATCCAGGCTTCATTCAGATTTAGCAAGTTAAATTTTCTTAGAGAAAAAAATTTAATTTGAAGAGGACTGTTTCAGGCTGATCCCAAGTGGATATCCGTAGAAGTCGGACACTTGTGTGGCTAAAAGAAAATCTCTTATCTTTCAGATCCAGATTCGAAGAAAGAGATTAAGAAACAGATATGTGAATTGATTACTATTTGAATTCAGCATATGTCAATTTCAGTACATAAACTAGATCCTCATAGTTTTATATTTTTATGTGTGCATGATTCAGATTAAAAGTATTTTAATCTTGTATTCCACTACGGTGTTTAAGAAATAATATTTGGAAACACACATGCATGCTCTAAACCTCGAATTCCATTAGAAAGCACGTGCAACAATTTTATTTCTGAAATAAATCGAACACACATCTTTATTGAAATGAAAATTATAATTATCCTATACCAGCACAGATATGAAAATCAAATTTCTACTGGCTATGGTACATAATAACAATCTTTAAGTATTAAACTAACTCCTATCAATAATCGTAGAGGGTAGGTTTCGATGGCCACAGCAGCAACTCTTGCTCCATTGCCGATTCGGAGAGTGATCTCGCCTTCCCTCAGCCCTCTCACTTCTTCAAGATCCTGCATAGAAGTGCACAAATGAGTACTTGATCTAGAATCTAGAATCCAACTAGAAGAAGAGAAAACCATTAGATTAGTTTCAATAACGAGCATATCAGATGTACCTTTAGAAGGCCCATCCTTCTTCCTGCTCTTGACAATCGCCAGATAGGCCGGACAGTTCCTCCTCTTGTGACCTTTGATGTTGCAATGGAAATATTTTTCTTTGTCATCGGCCTTCTTCAGAACCTGTTTCTTGAGTTTGACCTCATTTTTTTGCTTCTTTATAGACTTTTTCTTCTTTTTGAAAGAAGACTTTCTTCTGGAGGAAGCCCACTCCACAGCCAGGACTGTATCCCTTGAACTCTTCAAGATGCCTTCTACTGTTACCAGCATGTTCAGTAACTCGAACAAAGTTCTATCAATTTTATTCATATGGTAGTTCATGATGAACTACCCATATGAATCAGGAAGAGACTGGAGGATCAGATCCACCTACAATTTCTTATCTATGTTCATATCGAGCTTCTGAAGCTCCTCGATGTTCTTGATCATTATCAAATAATGATCATTAATGGACTACCCATCATACATTTTTACTTTGAATGATCTTCGGAAGACCTCAAAGTGAGTTATGCGACTCTGCTCACTGTACAACTCTTGCAGGTGAGTCAGCATCTCTCTGACAGTCCTCAAGTCTTTATATTGTTGCTGAAGATCATTGGATATGGATGCTAAAATATAACACTTTACTTTGTTATCTTCATCTATCTACTTCTCAAGTATGGCTTATTGATCAGGGGATGGATGAGCAGGCAACACAAGCGCATCCTGGTCAAGGATAGGAGTAAGTTTCTCAAAATTGAGAATGATTCTCAAATTCTGAAACCAATCTTTATAGTTCATACCGATCAACCTATTGGTATTTAGGATATAGGCTAATATTGGAAAATGTATCCCAAAAAGCCAATCGTCAAGCTGTTGACGGTTGAGCAACCAAGTATTGTAATTGATTTGTTAATAAATAAAATATATTTGGTATTTTCATCATAAGCTTTCATCTTCTAACGAACTTCATTGTTATGATGAAGTCCTTAGGACTATTTAAGTTCGATAAAGAGAAGATTTATCGATTAGTCCTTAAAACTGTTCATGACCAAATGATAAGTTGTTAATAAGGACGACAGCTTCTATCGAGCATAAGTCGCTGTAGGCCATATGGGTTGGTTGTCCTCTTAACCAAAGAGTGTGGAGACACTGGTATGGCATACAGATGAGATGTAAGGGTACATCATCATTGAACGTGACCAACTCCAGAGTATTCTACTTTCGAGAATGTCTCTGATGGGATATAGGTATAAGTATCCCTTAAACTTGAGATCGCCTCAGTGACTTGCAAGCAACTCACTGTGCTTTGGTACTGGACTAATTGAATTTTTAATTCAGGGATGGAAGGCTTCTGGGCACAGTTAAGTACTTGCAAAGTCAGAGTGTGATCGAGATGGGATTGACCACTCCAAGAGTTGGAGAAGAATGAGTCGCTGTATTTCAATTTAGCAAAACCTTGGCCAGGGTAATCCATCAGATGGATTTGATATTTTGAAATACAATGTGGACAACCTGATCAGAGTTGACAGTTGAACTCTGGGGTATCCTATGATCATTTTGGTCAAGGGGATGAATTATATGAAAACTATATCCACATGGGTTCTAAGGATGTTGTTCTACACATTCGACCTATCCGGTCATCGTGTACCATTGCTAGATGGTCACTTCGATTGGTATAAAAATTTATTTCTGTGCTACCGACTTAGGTTCGAACCTATGAGGTCACACATATTAGAGTTCATGATCCATTCGGATGGTTGATCAACGATTAAGAATCATTCTAGGGTTAAATGATCAATACGATTGACATTTAACCCAGTGCAAGTGTTGCAGGAGGATCGATTAGTAATTCGATTGCTAATTGGCTTAATTTGATTAAGCCAATGGACTGAGATTAAGTCTAATTAAATATAATTTAATTAGATTTAGTTTAGGCTTGATTGGATCAAATCCAATTGATTTATTGGATAAGCCAAGTGCAAGAAAAAACTAGTCCTAGTTCAACTAGGACTTGGATCAATCTAATTTCTAATTTGATTAAAAAATTAAATCAGATTTAAATCTAATTTAATATGATTAAATTAGATTCTTAATTGGGTTAAGACCTATTTTAATAGGGTTGATCTAATTTTAATTTGATTTGATTTGAGAAACCAAATTAAAACAAGTCATAAGATAGAATCCTAGTAAGACTAGGATTCCACCTTGCACCACATAAGCCTTCCCCACGCCCTCACTCTCATTCAACGCCAATCTCCTCTTATTTTATGTGACAAAAGCCCTCTCCCAGGTCTCTCCCACGTTCACAAAAGGTCTCCTCTCTTCTTTCTTACATGGAAGGTGGTTTGGATCAAATCAAAAAGGAATAAGTTTGGATTTCGAATTCTATGAGATAGAGTTTTAGAAATCCAAAACTCTTTCAATTTTGCTCCGAATCTATCCAATTTTTTTTTGAAATTTTTGTGACTTTTAGGGTACATATTATGCACCCTTTTCTGATCATCCATGCACGAAAATAAGGAGGAGATACTCAAGAGTTGGGCGCCCCTTAACTTGCCATGTTTGGATAAGCCTTGACTAGGCATTTGACCTAGACAAGGACTCTATCATATCTCTTTGTATAAAATGAGTTTTTTCATGAAAGTTTTGGAGAAGATATAAATTTAAGAGACCTTTGGGCCATCCAAAAATCAAAGAGAAAGACCTTTGGGTTGTGGAGATATAAAAGACACAAGTTAAGGTGTGTAGAGAGAGAAACAAGAAGAAGAAGAGGGTCTTCTTCTAGGGTTGTTTGTTTTCATATCTTTCCTCCCTCCATCTTGAGTTTTCTGAGAGTGTCTCAGATGTGAAACTCCTCCTTCTACTTTCCATCTTTGGAAGAGTTCAAATCAAGAAGAAGGAGGCACCTGATCAACCATCAAAGAAGGATCAGCGCGTACTAGCATACTGTGCTGATTTCCTGAAGCAGGACTTCTGATCGAGATTCGTGGGCTCGTGTGGATGACTCCTAGAGACCGGATGCATGTGTGGCTTGCAACATCATCCTTAAGCCTGGATCTATGAGGTTAGAAGGTCTAACTTGCAAGGTAATAGATCTGATCTATTGTTTAATACATACATTAGATGTAGTATAGAAACATGTTGATATGATCAACATGTAATTCATGCTATATTTATATATTTTAATTTTTGATTTAATGCTATATAATAATCATATAATAGGATCTTAGATCTAAGAATTCTATAATTTTAGAAAATAAATTTTGATTTATTTTAGTCTTCCGCTGTATGATCTTGAAAAAGTTTCAAGATCTAACCCTGAAACCCTAGATCTGGTTCCTAGAATTGGTATCAGAGCCTAGATTCTTTATTACATGATTATTTATACATGCTTAGATTATTTTTTAGATTACATCTAATTTATAATCTAATTATTAAATCTGAAATTAAAATTTTAGATCAATCACAAACTGCAAGGTTGTCCTGCTGTAAGGTTTACCCCTTACAGTGCAAAGGTTGTCTTAGTTTGTGTAGATCTATCTTTAATCATAAATTTGTTAGATATGATCTAGATTAAATTTATAATTTATTAGATTTAAAAGATATTTAAATCTGAAATAAAATCTCTTTGTTAATAATTTTTTGTGCAAAAAAATTGTTTAAAGTTGAAATTATTTCAATTACATGAACCTGTTTAGATTAGATCTAAAGTAGTTTCATGTTTATTTCACTTGTATCTTGATTATGAATCAAACATGCAATATGGTTGGGAGAATCATATTGTAAAATTATTTTACAAATATGAAAATTAATTTTTGAAAAGCCGAACCCAACCCTAAGCCCAAAACTTAATTAAGAATTAAGAAGTTGTTTGATTAGGTTCTAGGATTGTGAATTGAAGAACCTAAGACACAAACCATAACACATTGGGTTAATGGGTTAGTGGGAATTAGGTCCATTAATTAGGTTAGACCTATGGTTAGATTGAAGATGGACTTAATTAGAGAATTGACTAAATCTAATCAATTATTGTCTTAGATTAGGTCAAGGATTCTCTAGATCAATTACAATAGTTGTAGTTGGTCAAGTCCATGTATTTAACGAGAATCAAATGGACTTGATTCTTGGCTAAGCGGTCTAGCACGAACTGTTAGGTTGATCTAATCGAAACTAATTAAACCTGTTGGTGTCTAAGGTAAACCAGACCGGTGGTTTTTAATTGGGAGCCCGCTTACCTGGCCATTTCTGATGGTGTCTAAGGCAAGCTTTGGCAGACCCTCCCACTGATCGAACTTACCTGGCCTCTTGATGAAATTATGTTTTGATCGGATCACTTGACTATTCGAGTTGACCCATGTCAGCTAGGTAAATCAGTGTGACTGATTTAGGTGCTCCTAGACCTGCCCTTTTAATGGTATCTCTTAAGCTGACTTGGTGAAGCCAGTGGGAGGATCATGATAAGCTGGTTCATCTGACCTCATTTTCTATATTATTTAAATCTTTTAAAATTATTAGGTCCTTAAAATGATAAAGTTGTGGAGATAACTGAGTCATAGCCTCCCATTAAGGTGTTTGATAATGAGTCCATTAACTCAATAATCATTGCAGACCCAAAGGCGTGGTGCTTGTTGACTAATGAAATTATCACTCATCATATGATGACTTGGAAATGTCTCTCTAATGGTGGTTAGGTGAGCCAACCAAAGTTGGGCTTAATCATTCGTTGGTTAGATACACCAAGTATGATCATGTTAATGGTTGGACCTAATCGGATCCTTACAGTGGAGGCCAAAGCCTATTGATTAGGTTTCTGGGGCAAAATTAATATTACTAGAAATTGTTTAGAGAAACAATTGGTTATGAACCTACCCTTAGATGTACATGGGTTGGCCAACCAAAGTTGGGCTTGTGTGCAGTCTAAGTGGATTCTAGTACCCACTAAGGAATTAGGGTAATTCCTCGAATTGGAGGTAGAGGCTACCAATTCGAATAAAATAGTGGGAGAAACCTTTTGATTAAAGTCCAAATCTTTAGGTTTAATGAATCAATTACTAATTAGGTTATGGTTCTCCTTTGTGCAAATATGGCCACTTCCCTATCGCTCCGATCATTATTGGACAATGATAAGTTGGTGGGACCCAACTTCGGTAGCCGGTACAGAAAGTTGAAGATAGTCCTGGAGCATGAACGGATCCTATATGTGATAATGGATCCTGCACCTGAGGAGCCAGCTGTCAATGTACGTGGAACAGTCAGAGACACTTACCAGAAGTGGCTCAATCACCGGACCATGGTGTGCTGTATCATGCTGGCTGCCATGAGCGACGAGTTCAGTCGCAGATTTGAGATGGCTCAGTCAAAGGACATGCTTCAAGTGTTGGAGGATGCCTTTGGCACATCCGATGATGTAGAGAGGCACAAGACTAGTTGTGCCATCTTCAATGCCAAAATGTGGGATGGTGCCTCTGTCACTGATCATGTATTGTACATGATCGAGCTGATGGAATGATTGAGCAAGCTCGGCTTTCCCTTGCATGAGCAGCTTAGGAAGGATGCAATACTGAACTCGCTGCCCAAGTCTTATCTCCCATTCCTCACTTATTATAGAATGACAAAGCCTGAAGAGAACTGTTGCTCCTAGATTAATTTTGATGATTACAAAGCAGATTGAAGGGATACAAACAATTTTAAATTGAAAAAGTCCTTATGCTCTTCAAGGGCAAAATCGTAATTTCACTAAAATCCTGATTTGATAGTATCATTTGATAGAACAAATGATTAAAACTATTGGTGAAAATTTCATTATTTTTGGACTTATATTTTCGAAGTTATGAAGGTTTGAAGTGCATGAGTCGACTCATGAGTCAACTCATGGCACTATGAGCTGATTGGCACGCAAAAAAAATTCCCATGGCACGCTGGATTTTTGGCTTGGCACGACCTGTGAGTCGACTCATGAGTCGACCCACAAGGCATGAGTCGACTCATGAGTCGACCTCTGCTGATTTGAGCCGAAAAATCCAAAAATCAAGACTGTCTGGTCTGTGCAACAGAAGTCGACTCATGAGTCGACTCCTGTAGCATGAGTCGACTCATGAGTCGACTCCTGCGACGGAAAATGTTAGCAATGGCTATTTTTTTGCCTGTTTTAATTGCCTTTTATGCTTCCTAAAATTGCTCTAACGGCTCTTTATCTGCCTAAATTGTTTTCTCTTGCTTCTAATGCCATAAAATGCTTCAAATGGTGAAAGAAATTGCAGATTAAATAGCAGATCAAACGTGAGATCAAAAACAGAAGAGAGGATCCGAAATCTGCACGAAAAAGCCTGAGATCAACAAAATATCCAAAAAGAAAAAGAGAGAGGATCCACAATATACTAGAGAGATTGTGAAAGAGAAAAGCAAGAGCATTCAAAGAGAAGATCTTTCAAGCCTATTGTTCAACCTTGATCAAGAGATCTTTCAAAGCTTTCAAGAGATCTTTAATCAACGATCAACCTCTTCTCAAGCATTTGTTCAAGCATTTATCCACCTTGAGAAAATCCGAAAAGGGGTTCTTCATTTGAGTAAAATTTTTATTGTTATATTCGCTCATTTAAGGAGCTATTATTGTATTAATCTGTGCTCTAAATTTTCTTACTCTTTGTGAGTTTTTGTTCTTGTTTTTGGAGGATTTCCAAAACAAGGAAAGGTTGATCCGAACCTGAAATCGGAGTGTTTTGGGTTTACTTGTACCCGAGAAACAAGTGATCTAGCTTGGGATAGCTAGTGTCGGAGTTTCCGACGTTTTGTATTCAGGTTGAATACAAGCATAGTGGATTGAAATTCCCAAGTAGGAGCTTGGGGAGTGGATGTAGGTGCAAGGTTGGCACCGAGCCACTATAAATCCTTGTGTTTGTGGTGTGCTTTATTGTTTCTCCTTATTTCTCTATCATATTCTTGCATTCCTGCTTTAAGTAATTAATATTGAATTAAAGTCTTTGTCTTGTTCATCATAAGTAATCAATTAATTCCAAAATTTTTAGAAACCCAATTCACCCCCCCTCTTGGGTTGCATAGCTGGGCAACAAGTGGTATCAGAGCTCGGTGCTCTAGCCCTTCTTTGATCTAACAATCAAAGAGCCAAAGATCTATGGCAACCCATGTTGGTACTTCTCTAGCCGAGGGGCAATCAACAAACCGACCTCCACTTTTCAATGGGTCTAATTACACCTATTGGAAAGCTCGGATGAAGATTTTCATACAAGCACTCGACTATGATATGTGGAGTATCATAGTAAATGGTCCTCACATACCCACCAAGATTATAGATGGTGAGGAGTCAACCAAACCCGAGAAAGAATGGGATAAGGTTGACAAGAAATTGGCACAATTAAATGCCAAAGCCATGAATGTTCTTTATTGTGCACTAGATGCAAGTGAATTCAATCGCATTTCTACTTGTGCATCTGCTAAAGAAATATGGGATAGGTTAGAAGTAACCCATGAGGGAACAAATCAAGTAAAAGAGTCTAAAATAAACATGCTTGTACATAAATATGAATTGTTTAAAATGGAGCATGATGAGTCCATAACTGCTATGTTTACTCATTTTACTGATATAATTAATGGTTTGAAGAGTCTTGGCAAATCTTATACTAACAGTGAACTTGTAAGGAAGATTCTCAGGTCACTGCCAAGAACTTGGGAAGCCAAGGTGACTGCCATCCAAGAAGCAAAGGACTTGAACACTCTACCTCTAGAAGAGCTTCTTGGATCCTTGATGACTCATGAACTTAGCATGAAGCAACATCAAGAGGATGAAGTCAAAAAGAAAAGAACCATTGCCCTCAAATCCACAACTTCGTCTGATTATGAAACGGATGACACTGAAGATGAAGAACAGGATGAAGAAATGGCACTCATCACCCAAAAATTTAAGAAGTTTCTAAGAAAAAGGAAACAGGGGATGAAAAAGAAATTCACAAAAGGGGATCAAAGCAAAGAAAAAGAGAAAGATCAACCCCTTATATGCTACGAGTGCAAGAAGCCGGGATATTTCAGATCCGAATGTCCACAACTGAAGAAAGGTCCCAAAAAGTTCAAAAGGAAGGCAATGATGGCGACTTGGAGTGCGAGTGATGATTCAAGCTCCGACGAGGAAACCTCAACAGAACAAGCCAACCTGTGCCTGATGGCACACGAAAATGAGGTAGCTTTTGAATCCACTAGTGAATTTACATTTGAAGAATTGCATGAAGCATTCTATGATTCAATTGATGAATTAAAGAAACTAGGGAAGAAAAACAAAGAACTGAAATTGAAAAATCAGTCCTTAGTGAAACAAGCTGAAAACCTGTCAATTGAAAAATTCACCTTGATTCAAGAAAATCAAAACTTAAAGGATGAAATTAACAAGCTGAAATCTATAGTAGATAAGTTCACCTTAAGTTCAAACAAACTAAATATGATTCTTGATAATCAGAAAGCTATATATGATAAGGCTGGACTTGGCTATAAACCTCTGAAGAAACAAAAATTTCTGAAGGATATTTATGTAAATTATTCAAGTAACAAGTCTACAAATATTACTTGTTTCAACTGTGGTAGGATAGGACATAAATCATACACATGTCTTATTAACAAATATGCAAACACAAAGAAAATATGGGTTCCAAAAGGAACCATTCTAACTAACCTAAAAGGACCCAAGAAAGCTTGGGTACCTAAGACAGAGACTTGACCTTTGCTTGCAGGTGTGTCTAGCATCCCAAGAAGGAAATAGGAAATGGTATCTTGACAGTGGATGCTCGAGACACATGACTGGTGATGAATCACAATTCATCACGCTTGATGCTAAGGATGGAGGGATGGTCACCTTTGGAGATAATGGCAAAGGAAAGATCATCGGGATAGGTAACATTGGTATCACTCCCTCCAAATACCTTGAGAATATTTTACTAGTTAAAGGTTTAAAGCATAACTTACTTAGCATTAGTCAATTCTGTGATAAAGGGTATAAAGTAGTTTTTGAATCATCTGTTTGCATTGTGACTAGTCCTATTAACGATGGCATTAAATTTATAGGACATAGGCATGGCAATATTTATATGGTAGATTTGAATGACTTAGCCAAATTAGACATGCAATGCCTAGTATCCTTGAATGCTAAAATCATTGAGACTAGTTGGCTGTGGCATCGTAGACTTGCACATATCAGCATGCATTCTCTTTCAAAATTAATTAAGAAAGATTTAGTTCTCGATTTGCCAAAACTGAATTTTGAAAAGGATAGAATTTGTGATGCATGGCAATTAGGTAAACAAACTAGAGTATCATTTAAATCCAAAAACACTGTTTCAACTTCTAGACCATTAGAGCTCTTACATATGGACTTATTTGGACCAACAAAAACCACCAGTCTAGGAGGAAAATGATATGGCTTTGTAATTATAGATGATTACTCTTGTTTTACTTGGATTTTCTTTTGGACACACAAAAATGAAACTTTTCAGATTTTCACTAAATTTCACCGAAAAGTCACTAATGAAAAAGGGTTTTCAATTCAAAATATTAGAAGTGATCATGGAACTGAATTTGAAAATCAAGATTTTGAAAATTTTTGTGATGAAAATGGAATTGGCCATAACTTCTCTGCTCCTAGGACACCCCAACAAAATGGGATAGTTGAAAGGAAAAATAGAACCTTAGAAGAAATGGCCCATACCATATTGTGTGAAAGCAACCTTCCAAGATATTTTTGGGCGGAAGCAATTAACACAGCATGTTACATTTTAAATCGTGCTTTAATTAGACAATTTTTAAAGAAAACCCCCTATGAACTTTGGAAAGGAAGAAAACCAAATATTGCATATTTTCATGTCTTTGGTTGCCGATGTTTTGTATTAAATAATGGCAAAGAAAAATTTGGTAAATTTGATGCAAAATCAGATGAAGCAATCTTTCTAGGTTACTCCTCCACTAGTAAAGCATTTAGAGTTTTCAACAAAAGAACTTTAGTAGTTGAGGAGTCCATACATGTTGTTTTTGATGAATCTAACGATCTTCCTTCAAGGAAGAATGAGGGTGTTGATGATGTAGATCCACTAATAGAAGGTATGAAGGAGATCACTCTGAAAGATTCAGCAACTTCAAAAGACAAGGATCAAGAAGACGAACAAAATGAGAGAGGTGAAGAAATTCAAGAACAACCTCAAGGTACAAATGACCTATCCAAGGAATGGAGGTATGTTCACAACCACCCTAAGGAGTTAATTATTGGTGACCCTATGCATGGGGTAAAAACCCGTTCTTCACTAAGAGATGCAGTTAATCATTATGCTTTTGTATCTCATCTTGAACCTAAAACTTTTGAAGAAGCTGAAAATGATCATAATTGGATTAATGCTATGCAAGAGGAACTTAATCAATTTGAAAGAAATAATGTTTGGACCTTAGTAACAAGACCTAAAGATTATTCAATAATTGGCACAAAATGGGTCTTTAGAAACAAGTTAGATGAGCATGGAAATGTAATTAGAAATAAAGCAAGACTGGTTGCCAAGGGATATAATCAAGAAGAAGGAATTGATTTTGATGAAACCTTTGCACTTGTTGCTAGATTAGAAGCTATTAGACTTCTACTTGCATATGCTTGCTTTATGAAATTCAAATTATTTCAAATGGATGTTAAAAGTGCATTTTTAAATGGATATATCTCTGAAGAAGTATATGTAGAACAACCCCCTGGATTTGAAAATCATACTTTTCCTAATCATGTCTTTAGATTAAATAAAGCTTTATATGGATTAAAACAAGCACCTAGAGCATGGTATGAAAGGCTAAGCAAATTTCTACTAGATAATAGTTTTTCAAGAAGTAATATAGATACAACCCTATTTATTAAAAGAAATCAAAATGATATGCTAGTTATACAAATTTATGTTGATGACATAATTTTTGGGTCTACTAATGAATCCCTTTGTCAAGACTTTGCTAAGCTTATGCAAGGGGAGTTCGAGATGAGCATGATGGGAGAACTCACCTTCTTCCTCGGACTCCAAATCAAACAATCAAAAGAGGGAATCTCCATCACCCAAAGCAAGTACACCAAGGAACTACTCAAAAGATTTGGAATGGAGAACTGCAAACCAATTGGCACACCAATGAGTCCCTCATGTAAGCTTGACAAGGATGATGAAGGTAAATGTGTAGACTTAAAATGCTACAGAGGTATGATGGGATCATTATTATATTTAACTGCAAGTAGGCTTGATATCATGTTTAGTGTTTGCTTATGTGCTAGATACCAATCTAATCCTAAAGAATCTCATTTGAATGCTGTTAAAAGAATCCTTAGATACTTAAATGGTACACAAACTCTAGGGTTATGGTACTCTAAGGACTCAAAAATTAATTTATTAGGATATTCAGATGCTGATTTTGCTGGATGTAAATTAGATAGAAAAAGTACAAGTGGAACTTGCCAATTTCTTGGAGTTAACCTAATCTCATGGTTTAGCAAGAAACAAAATTCGGTGGCACTGTCTACGGCTGAGGCCGAATACATTGCAGTCGGAAGTTGTTGTGCTCAAATCTTATGGATTAAGCAACAACTCGAAGATTTTGGAATCAAACTTAATGAAACACCAATAAGATGTGACAACACAAGTGCCATAAATCTATCTAAAAATCCAATTCAACACTCAAGATCCAAACATATTGAAATAAGACATCACTTCATAAGAGAACATGTTCAAAACAAAAATATAATTCTTGAATATGTTTGCACTGATAGTCAATTAGCTGATATCTTTACAAAGGCCCTTAGTGAGGATAGATTCTGTGAAATTAGGAGAAATCTAGGAATTCTAGATCCATTTGCCTAAAATTTCTCAATTTTCAAAGAATTGATTAGAGCTCAATTTTCAATATCTATCCTGGTCCCAAATGCTCAAATTTATCATTCTAAAAACTTATCTTTGAGCAAAATTCCTTCACCCAAAATTTTGAATTTTTTTGGAATTTATTCATATTTTTTTTGAATTTCTGAACTTCATGAGTCGACCCCCATGAGTCGACTCAATGGCAAACTTGTAAATCCCACCAACTTCCATCGGGTTCATTGTTTTTATAAGGAACCCTGTTCGTGAGATGACTCATCTTCTCATCGTCCTCCTTCCAAAAGCCATCTTCTCCAACTCTTCTTGCTTCAAAACCAAGGATTTATTCCGAGGCAATTCTCCCTCCTCCTCTCCACCAAAAATCACCACCTTGATAAGGATTTTTTTTTGTGCTTTCTCGCATTGCTTGGCTCGGTTGGAACGTGCCCTAGCACTTTACCGAACTTCCAAAATCCACTTCTTTTCTCCACCAAAATCCTTCTTTACTCTCTTGTGATCCCTCCTCCACTCAATTCAAGTCTCCTTGCCTGCTATTATAGTGGATATGGCTCCAAAGATGAAGCTTCTCCAAAGAAGAAAATCAATCCGTGAGCCTGAAGAAATTGTCAGAAAGAAAAGGCAAGCTGCTCAATCTTCAACTGCTCCCACTCCAGTTTCTGTACCTGCTCAAGGTCCCTCTCAATCCCTCCTAAGCCCCAGTAAGAATCCTCTTTCCGATAGAAAAGTAGAAACCGGGAAAAATATAGATTTTTGGTTCTTTGAGGAAGAAGAATTTACTTTTGCCACCAAAATTAAAAACCAAGGATGGGAACTCTATTGCTCCCTTAAGGAAGTCACCTATGTTGACCTTGTTAGAGAATTCTACCAGAACCTTCTTTATGGAAGTGGGTCAGTGACTTCAACTGTAAAGGGAATTGATATCTGCCTGGATTCTAGGATATTGGGAGAAATATTACAGTTGCCTAGTGAAGGATACTCATATATGAAACTCCCAATTAAAGAAGAGGGGATCAGAATTATTCTAGGAGAAAACTATTCAGGAAGTTTAAACAAATTGGAAGCAAAGATTTTGTCCATTGAGATGAGGGTCCTGCATCAGATAGTATCAAAGCTCTTCTTTCCTAGGAGTGGTAGACATGACTTACTTTCCAGCAGAGATGTATGTGTCATATTTCATGTCATCACTCAGACCCCCCTGAACCTCCCTGCACTTATGATAGAGGCCATGAGAGAAACTTTGAACAGATCCAAGGCACACTTGCCTTATGGTATGGCCCTTACTAGAGTATTTAGGAGGTTTGGAGTTAGCTGTGAGGGAGAGGCTGCTACTAAGCTCTCTCATGTGGACACTTTCAACCAACACACCCTGCACCGAATGGGATTTATAAAGACTGATGGTGGTTGGATCAAGGGATCTGAGGAGAGAACTGAAGAGAGAACTGAAGATAGAGCTGAAGTCAGAACTGAAGAGAGAGTAGAAGAAGAAGGTCCATCATCTCCTGTCCATGACTTCAGGGCAGCATCACCACATGTCTAGTTCATTCCTGATACTGAGGCTGGCCCTTCAGAGTTTACTAGGATGCCCACACCAGTGTATCAGCCAGAGAGCAGAGCACCTCATTCAGAGTTCAGACTGGCTGACGATCAGATCGAGCATATTTCACAGCGTGTGGCTTCTTTGCTGTCTAGTCAGTGGGGTAGTACTTCTTTTGCATCAGGAGCCACCTCTTCTGATCAGACCATTACTCCCCACATCTCCACTGTGTTTCAGATGATATCAGATCAGTCCATCAGGATACAGCAGCTTGAGGACACAGTCTGGAGACTGACTGGCAGAGTTCTTGACTTGCAGGGGCAAGTCCTTGCTTTGGCCCATCCCAAGCCACAGGAGTCAACTATTGAGGTCACAGACCTCACTGCAGAGGCTGGCAGGCTCAGAGGAGCACTAGAAGGTGGATATGAATTGCTGAGGAAAGAAATCCGAGGATCGAGTGAGCATGCTACCACTCAGTTCACTGCTCTACTTCAATCTGTTTCTAGAGCACTGAACGTACTTGATTCTATCAGACTCACCCTTTCTGTTCAGTCTTTGGCCTCTCAGCGTTCTCAGCCACCCAGTTCATCTCGCTCTCCTGCTCGTGCCAGCACCTCCACTCGTGGCAGAGGCAGACAGGGTAGAGGACGCACTTCTGATCCATCATCTCCTCACCCTGATGACTCCGATCATTGACTTATCTTGATCATTTCTAGATCCTAAGTGTTAGTGTCTTGTTCTAGGATCTATACCTTGGGGCCATGTATTGACAATTAGCTGGTTGACTTTTATTTTTTTAAAGAACTATGTATTGAAATAATTATGTTTTTTTTTAATGGAATCATCTTTTACTTATATTTCTACCTTTTGTAATGATGTTGATCATATTATGGTTATATATATTCTTCTTGTTGAAATATTATCTTCTCTGTTGATAATTGCTATATTAAGGGGGAGCAAACTTCTGTGATAAACTCTAAAAGGGGAGAAATTAAAGAATGTTTCAAAAAAAGAAAGAGTTAACCATATTTGATGATGTCAAAAAGGGGGAGAAATTAAACAAAAATTTGAGAAATTAAACAAAATTTGAGAAATTAAATATCTGGAGAAATTAAACAAAAATTTGAGAAATTAAATATCTGGAGAAATTAAACAAAAATTTGAGAAATTAAATATTTGGAGACATTAAACAAAAATTTGAGAAATTAAATATTTGGAGAAGTTAAACAAAATTTGAGAAATTAAACAAAATTTGAGAAATTAAATAAAATTTGAGAAATTAAATATCTGGAGAAATTAAACAAAAATTTGAGAAATTAAATATCTAGAGAAATTAAACAAAAATTTGAGAAATTAAATATCTGGAGAAATTAAACAAAAATTTGAGAAATTAAATATTTGGAGACATTAAACAAAAATTTGAGAAATTAAATATTTGGAGAAGTTAAACAAAAATTTGAGAAATTAAACAAAATTTGAGAAATTAAACAAAAATGGTATTTTAAGAAATTAAACAAAAATTTGAGAAATTTGATATCAGACAGAAATTAAATAAAAAGCCATCCAAAGCAAAATCATAAGTACAATGCAAATGAGTAATTTTTTTTATACTCTGATATATTTCAAAATTCAAACTCGCTCTGATATATCTTTTAAAATTTACCTTGATATATCTTAAGAAATTTGATTTACTCTGATACACCCTAAAATTTCTTTTAACTTGCTCTGATACATGATAAAATTTAATCTGATACAGTGTGAAAGTTTCTCTGATATATTATAACACTTGCTCTAATACAGTATAAAATTTTTTCTGATATATTATAAAATTTACTCTGATACATTGTATAATCTTTTCTGATAACATTGTAAAAATTATTTTTCTTGCTCTGATACATTGCAAAATTTATTTTTTCTCTCTTGCTCTGATATATCTTAAACTCAAAATGAGCTAATACACTTTCAACTCTTAAACATACTTTGGCACACATAATTTTTTAGGCACATAAGTATTTTTTGCTGTGATGCTAAAACTAAAATCAAATGGGAATGGAATTTTCAAAATACAGCTCAATCTGATAACAAAAATAAGTTTTTCCGCTCTAACACCAAAATCACATAATCAAATAAGCATATCTTCAAATTCTTAAGCAAATGGACAAATTATTTTTGCATATGACTATTTATATTACATGCCAAAAGAATCATACTCTTTTCAAGCATATACACCTATAATGCATTCTTTTGAAATTAATGCATTCACATAAATGTTTTTGTTCAAATGTTTTGTCATCATCAAAAAGGGGGAGATTGTTGCTCCTAGATTGATTTTGATGATTACAAAGCAGATTGAAGGGATACAAACAATTTTAATTGAAAAAGTCCTTATGCTCTTCAAGGGCAAAATCATAATTTCACTAAAATCCTGATTTGATAGTATCATTTGATAGAACAAATGATTTGAAAACTATTGATAAAAATTTCATTGTTTTTGGACTTATATTTTCGAAGTTATGAAGGTTTGAAGTGCATGAGTCGACTCATGAGTCAACTCATGGCACTATGAGTTGATTGGCACGCAAAAAAAATTCCCATGGCATGCTGGATTTTTGGCTTGGCACGACCTGTGAGTCGACTCATGAGTCGACCCACAAGGCATGAGTCGACTCATGAGTCGACCTCTGCTGATTTGAGCCAAAAAATCCAGAAATCAAGACTGTCTGGTCTGTGCAACAGAAGTCGACTCATGAGTCGACTCCTGTAGCATGAGTCGACTCATGAGTCGACTCCTGCGATGGAAAATGTCAGCAACGGCTATTTTTTTGCCTGTTTTAATTGCCTTTCATGCTTCCTAAAATTGCTCTAACGGCTCTTTATCTGCCTAAATTATTTTCTCTTGCTTCTAATGCCATAAAATGCTTCAAATGGTGAAAGAAATTGCAGATTAAATAGCAGATCAAACGTGAGATCAAAAATAGAAGAGAGGATCCGAAATCTGCACGAAAAAGCCTGAGATCAACGAAATATCCAAAAAAAAAAGAGAGAGGATCCACAATATACTAGAGAGATTGTGAAAGAGAAAAGCAAGAGCATTCAAAGAGAAGATCTTTCAAGCCTATTGTTCAACCTTGATCAAGAGATCTTTCAAAGCTTTCAAGAGATCTTCAATCAACGATCAACCTCTTCTCAAGCATTTGTTCAAGCGTTTATCCACCTTGAGAAAATTCGAAAAGGGGTTCTTCATTTGAGTAAAGTTTTTATTGTTATATTCGCTCATTTAAGGAGCTGTTATTGTATTAATCTGTGCTCTAAATTTTCTTACTCTTTGTGAGTTTTTGTTCTTGTTTTTGGAGGATTTTCAAAACAAGGAAAGGTTGATCCGAACCTGAAATCGGAGTATTTTGGATTTACTTGTACCCGAAAAACAAGTGATCTAGCTTGGGATAGCTAGTGTCGGAGTTTCCGACGTTTTGTATTCAGGTTGAATACAAGCATAGTGGATTGAAATTCCCAAGTAGGAGCTTGGAGAGTGGATGTAGGTGCAAGGTTGGCACCGAACCACTATAAATCCTTGTGTTTGTGGTGTGCTTTATTGTTTCTCCTTATTTCTCTATCATATTCTTGCATTCCTGCTTTAAGTAATTAATATTGAATTAAAGTCTTTGTCTTGTTCATCATAAGTAATCAATTAATTCCAAAATTTTTAGAAACCCAATTCACCCCCCCTCTTGGGTTGCATAGCTGGGCAACAAGAACTACCACGGGTTACTGGGGTTGCTTCAGAACTTTGAGAAGAATCACCAACTTCACAAGGAGTCGGTGAACTTAGTGGGAGGTTCGTCTTCTGGTTCTCGACCTTTTAAGAAAGGGAAGAAGAATAAGAAGAAGAAAGTGAAGAAGGTGCATGTTCAGGCTGGGACATCAGTGTAGGGCCAGACCAGAAAGATCAAGCCTGATAAGAGTCTATTCTACTGGCAAGCACCCTAGATGAGATAGTGTGTCAGATATCTACTTATGGCACTGTAGGCTAGGTCATATAAACAAGAACAGAATAAACAGGTTGACTCAAGAGAGAATCCTCGAAGTCAGTGATTGTGAATCACTTCCAACCTGTGAGTCCTGTCTTCTTGGTAAAATGACCAAGTCATCTTTTACTGAAAAAGATGAAAGAGCTACTGAGCTCTTGGGCCTAGTACATATTGATGTATGCGGGCCCATGAGCACCAGTGCTAGAGGTGGATATTTCTACTTCATAACTTTCACGGATGACCTATCCCGATATGGATATGTCTATCTGATGAAACATAAGTCGGATTCATTCGAAATGTTCAAACGATTCTGAAGTGAAGTAGAAAAATAAACTGGGAAGAGTATTAAAACTCTTTGATCTGATCGAAGAGGAGAATACCTTTCTAGTCAATTTCTCACATATCTAGGAGAGAATGGGATTCTCTCCCAATGGACTCCTCCAGAAGCACAACAGTATAATGGTATGTCTGAAAGGAGGAATCAGACTCTATTAGATATGGTCCAATCCATGATGGGTTTTGCTAGCTTGCCGATATCCTTCTGGGGATATGCACTCGAATCGGCTTGTTATTTGTTAAATAGGGTTCCAAGTAAGTCTGTAATTAAGACTCCATATGAGATATGGACGGGACGTAAGCCAGCACTTTCACACCTTAGGGTCTGGGGGTGCCTGGCCTATGTCAAACGATTAGTCACAGACAAACTTGGACCTAGGTTTGACAAATGCTCATTCATAGGGTGCCCCAAAGAGACAAAAGGATATTTTTTCTACCATGCTGATGAACAAAAGGTGTTCATCAGCCTTAAGGCAATCTTTTTAGAAAAAGAGTTCCTTGGTGAAGGAACCGTTGCTTCTAAAGTTGAACTTGATGAAGTTCAACAGGTAGAAGGACCGACACCAATAGCTGAACCTGAGTCGGATATGATTAGATCAGATCCGGAGCCCAATGTACCTGCACCATTAAGGTGATCCGATAGAGTACCGCATCAGTCGGACAGATACAATGATTTCTTGATCCGGGATGGTGATCCCATCGAACTTGATGAGAATAATGAGGATCCGATCACCTATATGGATGCAATGCAGAGACCAGATTCCGAGAAATGGCTTGAAGCCATGAAATCCAAAATGGAGTCCATGAAGGTCAACGATGTATGGACATTGGTTGACCCACCTGAAGGGGTTAAACCTATTGGATGTAAATGGGTCTTCAAAAGGAAGAGGGGCACAGACGGAAAGGTGGAGACCTATAAAGCCCATCTGATCACCAAGGGGTATCGTCAACGTTATGGTATTGACTATGACGAGATGTTTTCCCCTGTGGCAATGCTCAAATTCATTCGGATAATGCTTGCAATAGCTGCCCATCTGGATTATGAGATCTGGCAGATGGATGTAAAGACAGCTTTCCTGAATGGAGAGCTGACCAAAGAGGTGTATATGATACAACCTGAGGGGTTTACATCCACAGATGAGTCCAAGGTGTGCAAGCTTCAGAGATCCATTTATGGATTGAAGCAAGCTTCTCGGAGTTGGAACATACATTTTGATAAGGTAATCAAAACATATGGCTTCATTAAGAATGGAGAAGAGCCCTGCATCTATAAATGGGCAAATAGTCCAGTTGTGGTATTCCTTGTCTTGTATGTGGATGACATTCTCTTAATCGAAAATGACATCCCCACACTACAGGGAATAAAAGTTTGATTGTCATCACAGTTCTCCATGAAGGACTTGGGTGAAGCATCCTACATCCTAGGGATGAAGATCTATAGGGATAGATCTAAAAGGATGCTTGGGTTATCCCAGTCCATGTACATAGACACTGTGCTGAAGAGGTTCAGTATGGAGAATTCCAAGAAGGGCTATCTACCGATAGACCAAGGAATTTCTCTCTCTAAGAAAGATTGTCCGACAACTCCTGAAGAGAGAGAGCGTATGAGTAGAGTCTCATATGCTTCAGTCGTGGGATCTATCATGTACGCCATGACATGTACAAGACCAGATGTAGCATACTCACTAGGAGTAGTGAGTAGATACCAATCTGATCCTGGAGAAAATCACTGAAAAGTGGTTGAAGCCATCCTTAAGTATTTGAGAAATACTAAGGACAAATGGTTGGTTTATGGCGAGTCAGATCTGAAACTTGTGGGGTTCACAGACTCTAGCTTCCAATCTGACCATGATGACAGCAGGAGCGTGTCGGGTTATATCTTTACTCTGAATGGTGGAGCCATCTGCTGGAAGAGTTTCAAGCAACATACTGTGGTAGACTCTGTTTGTGAAGCGGAGTACATCGGAGCATCGGATGTCGCGAAGGAAGCTGTGTGGCTGAGGAAATTCATCAACGAGCTCGGAGTAGCACCCTCCCTCGATGGTCCGGTCCTGCTCTACTGCGACAGCACTGGTACCATAGCTCAGGCGAAGGAACCCAAAGCATATCAGCGGACGAAGCACATCTTGCGTCGCTTCCACCTGGTCCGAGAGATCATGGATCGAGGTGACGTCGACCTTCAGAAGATCGATGGAAAGGAGAACCTGGTCGACCCCTTCACTAAAGCCCTGACGATAAAGGAGTTCGACAACCAGAAGTCGAAGATGGGTATTAGATACAGTGCCGAGTGGCTTTAGGATAAGTGGGAGTTGTTGGAAAATGTGTCCCAAAAAGCCAATTGTCAAGCTGTTGACGGTTGAGCAACCAAGTATTGTAATTGATTTGTTAATAAATAAAATATATTTGATATTTTTATCATAAGCTTTCATCTTCTAATGAACTCCGTTGTTATGATGAAGTCCTTGGGACAATTTAAGTTCGATAAAGGGAGGATTTATCGATTAGTCCTTAAAACTGTTCACGACCAAATGATAAGCTGTTAATAAGGACGACAGCTTCTATCGAGCATAGATCGCTGTAGGCCATATGGGTTGGTTGTCCTCTTAACCAAGGAGTGTGGAGACACTGGTATGGCATACAGGTGAGATGTAAGGATACATCATCATTGAACGTGATCAACTCCAGAGTATTCTGCTGTCGAGAATGTCTCTGATGGGATATAGGTATAAGTGTCCCTTAAACTTGAGATCGCCTCAGTGACTTGCAAGCAACTCACTGTGCTTTGGTACTAGACTAACTGAATTTCTAATTCAGGGATGGAAGGCTTCTGGGCACAGTCAAGTACTTGCGAAGTCAGAGTGTGATCGAGATGGGATTGACCACTCCAAGAGTTGGAGAAGAATGAGTCGCTGTATTTCAATTTAGCAAAATCTTGGTCAGGATAATCCATCAGATGGATTTGATATTTTGAAATACAATGTGGACAACCTGATCAGAGTTGACAGTTGCATTCTGGGGTGTCCTATGATCATTTTGGTCAAGGGGATGAATTATATGAAAACTATATCCGCATGGATTCTAAGGATGTTGTTCTACACATTCGACCTATCGTCGTCGGGTACCATTGCTAGATGGTCACTTCGATTGGTACAGAAATTTGTTCCTGTACTACCAGCTTAGGTTCAGACCTATGAGATCATACACATTAGAGTTCATGATCTATTCGGATGGTTGATCAACGATTAAGAATCGTTCTAGGGTTAAATGATCAATATGATTGACATTTAACCCAGTGCACGTGTTGCAAAAGGATCGATTAGCAATTTGATTGCTAATTGGCTTAATTTGATTAAGCCAATGAGCTGAGATTAAGTCTAATTAAATATGATTTAATTAGATTTAGTTTGAACTTGATTGGATCAAGTCCAATTGGTTTATTGGATAAGCCAAGTGCAAGGAAAAACTAGTCCTAGTTCAACTAGGACTTGGATCAATCTAATTTCTAATTTGATTAAAAAATTAAATCAGATTTAAATCTAATTTAATCTGATTAAATTAGGTTTTTAATTAGGTTAAGACCTATTTTAATTGGATTGATCTAATTTTGGTTTGATTTGGTTTCAGAAACCAAATTAAAACAAGTCATAAGATAGAATCCTAGTAAGACTAGGATTCCACCTTGCACCACATAAGCCTTCCCCATGCCCTCTCTCTCATTCAATGCCAATCTCCTCTTATTTTGTGTGACAAAAGCCCTCTCCTAGGTCTCTCCCACATTCACAAAAGGTCTCCTCTCTTCTTTCTTACATGGAAGGTTGTTTGGATCAAATCAAAAAGGAATAAGTTTGGATTTCGAATTCTATGAGATAGAGTTTTAGAAATCCAAAACTCTTTCAATTTTGCACCGAATCTATCCAAATTTTTTTTAGAATTTTTGTGGCTTTTAGGGTACACATTATGCATCCTTTTCTAATGATCCATGCATAAAAATAAGGAGGAGGTGCTCAAGAGTTTGGCACCCCTTAACTTGCCATGTTTGGATAAGCCTTGACTCGGTATTTGACCTAGATAAGGACTCTATCATATCTCTCTGTATAAAATGAGTTTCTTCATGAAAGTTTTGGAGAAGATATAAATTTGAGAGACCTTTGGGCCATCCAAAAATCAGAGAGAAAAACCTTTGGGTCGTGGAGATATAAAAGACACAAGTTAGGGTGTGTAGAGAGAGAAACGAGAAGAAGAAGAGGGTCTTCTTCTAGGGTTGTTTGTTTTCATATCTTTCCTCCCTCCATCTTAAGTTTTCTGAGAGTGTCTCAGATCTGAAACTCCTCCTTCTACTTTTTATCTTTAGAAGAGTCTAAATCAAGAAGAAGGAGGCACCTGATCAACCATCAAAGAAGGATCAGCGCAGTACTAGCATACTGTGCTGATTTCCTGAAGCAGGACTTCTGATCGAGATTCGTGGGCTCGTGTGGACGACTCCTAGAGGCCAGACATGTGTACGGCTTATAACATCATCCTTAAGCCCAGATCAGCGAGGTTAGAAGGTCTAACTTGCGAGGTAATAGATCTGATCTATTGTTTAATACATACATTAGATGTAGTATAGAAACATGTTGATATGATCAACATGTAATTCATGCTATATTTATATATTTTAATTTTTGATTTAATACTATGTAATAATCATGTAATAGGATCTTAGATCTAGAGATTCTCTGATTTTAAAAAATAAATTTTGATTTATTTTAGTCTTCCGCTGTATGATCTTGAAAAAGTTTCAAGATCTAACCCTGAAACCCTAGATCTGGTTCCTAGAATTGGTATCAGAGCCTAGGTTCTTTATTACATGATTATTTATACATGCTTAGATTATTTTTTAGATTAGATCTAATTTATAATCTGATTATTAAATCTGAAATTAAAATTTTAGATCAATCACAAACTGCAAGGTTGTCCTGCTGTAAGGTTTACCCCTTACAGTGCAAAGGTTGTCCTAGTTTGTGTAGATCTATCTTTAGTCATAAATTTGTTAGATATGATCTAGATTAAATTTATGATTTATTAGATTTAAAAGATATTTAAATCTAAAATAAAATCTCTTTGTTAATAATTTTTATGCAAAGAAATTGTTTAAAGTTGAAATTGTTTCAATTACATGAACCTGTTTAGATTAGATCTAAAGTAGTTTAATGTTTACTTCACTTGTATCTTGATTATGAATCAAACATGCAATATGGTTGGTAGAATCATATTGTAAAATTATTTTACAAATATAAAAATTATTTTTTGAAAAGTCGAACCCAACCCTCAGCCCAAAACTTAATTAAGAATTAAGAAGTTGTTTGATTAGGTTCTAGGATTGTGAATTGAAGAACCTAAGACACAAACCATAACACATTGGGTTAATGGGTTAGTGGGAATTAGGTCCATTAATTTGGTTAGACCTATGGTTAGATTGAAGATGGACTTAATTAGAGAATTGACTAAATCTAATCAATTGTTGTCTTAGATTAGGTCAAGGATTCTCTAGATCAATTACAATAGTTGTAGTTGGTCAAGTCCATGTCTTTAATGAGAACCAAATAGACTTGATTCTTGGCTAAGCGGTCTAGTACGAACTATTAGGTTGATCTAATCAAAACTAATTAAACCTGTTGGTGTCTAAGGTAAACCAGACCGGTGTTTTTAATTGGGAGCCCGCTTACCTGACCATTTCTGATGGTGTCTAAGGCAAGCTTTGGCAGATCCTCCCACTGATCGAACTTACCTGGTCTCTTGGTGAAATTATATTTTGATCGGATCACTTGACTATTCGAGTTGACTCATGTCAGCTAGGTAAATCAGTGTGACTGATTTAGGCGCTCCTAGACCAGCCCTTTTAATGGTCTCCCTTAAGCTGACTTGGTGAAGCCAGTGGGAGGATCATGATAAGCTGGTTCATCTGACCTCATCCTCTATATTATTTAAATCCTCTAAAATTATTAGGACCTTAAAATGATAAAGTTATGGAGATAACTGAGTCATAGCCTCCCATTAAGGTATTTGATAATGAGTCCATTAACTCAATAATCATTGCAGACCCAAAGGCCTGGTGCTTGTTGACTAATGGAATTATCACTCATCATATGATGACTTGGAAGTGTCTCTCTAATGGTGGTTAGGTGAGCCAACCAAAGTTGGGCTTAATCATTCGTTGGTTCGATACACCAAGTATGATCATGTTAATGGTTGGACCTAACCGGATCCTTACAGTGGAGGCCAAAGCCTACTGATTAGATTTTTGGGGCAAAATTAATATTACTAGAAATTATTTAGAGAAATAATTGGTTATGAACCTACTCTTAGATGTACATGGGTTGGCCAACCAAAGTTGGGCTTGTGTGCAGTCTAAGTAGATTCTAGTACCCTCTAAGGAATTAGGGTAATTCCTCGAATTGGAGGTAGAGGCTACCAATTCGAATAAAATAGTGGAAAAAACCTTTTGATTAAAGTTCAAATCTTTAGGTTTAATGAATCAATTACTAATTAGGTTATGGTTCTCCTTTGTGCAAATATGGCCACTTCCCTATCGCTTCGATCATTGTTGGACAATGATAAGTTGGTGGGACCCAACTTCGGTAGTTGGTACCGAAAGTTGAAGATAGTCCTGGAGCATGAACGGATCCTATATGTGATAATGGATCCTGCACCTGAGGAGCCAGCTGTCAATGCACGTGGAATAGTCAGAGACACTTACCAGAAGTGGTTCAATCATCGGACCACGGTGCACTGTATCATGCTGGCCGCCATGAGCGACGAGTTCAGTCACAGATTCGAGACAGCTCAGCCAAAGGACATGCTTCAAGTGTTGGAGGATGCCTTTGGTACACCCGATGACGTAGAGAGGCACAAGACTAGTTGTGCCATCTTCAACGCCAAAATACGGGATGGTGCCTCTGTCACTGATCATGTATTGTACATGATCGAGCTGATGGAATGATTGAGCAAGCTCGACTTTCCCTTGCATAAGCAGCTTGGGAAAGATGCAATACTGAACTCACTGCCCAAGTCTTATCTCCCATTCCTCACTCATTATAGAATGAGAAAGCCTGAAGAGAACTACCACGGGTTACTGGGGTTGCTTCAGAACTTTGAGAAGGATCACCAACTTCACAAGGAGTCGATGAACTTAGTGGGAGGTTCGTCTTCTGGTTCTCTACCTTTTAAGAAAGGGAAGAAAAATAAGAAGAAGAAAGTGAAGAAGGTGCATGTTCAGGCTGGGACATCAGTGTAGGGCCAGACCAGAAAGATCAAGCCTGATAAGAGTCTATTCTACTGGTAAGCACCCTAGATTAGATAGTGTGTCAGATATCTACTTATGACACTGTAGGCTAGGTCATATAAACAAGAATAGAATAAACAGGTTGACTCAAGAGGGAATCCTCGAAGTCAGTGATTGTGAATCACTTCCAACCTGTGAGTCCTGTCTTCTTGGTAAAATGACCAAGTCATCTTTTACTGAAAAAGGTGAAAGAGCTACTGAGCTCTTGGGCCTAGTACATACTGATGTATGCGGGCCCATGAGCACCAGTGCTAGAGGTGGATATTTCTACTTCATAACTTTCACGGATGACCTATCCCGTTATGGATATATCTATCTGATGAAACATAAGTCGGATTCATTTGAAATGTTCAAACGATTCCGAAGTGAAGTAGAAAAATAAACTGAGAAGAGTATTAAAACTCTTCGATCTGATCGAGAAGGAGAATACCTTTCTAGTGAATTTCTCATATATCTAGGAGAGAATGGGATTCTCTCCCAATGGACTCCTTCAGAAATACCACAGTATAATGGTATGTCTGAAAGGAGGAATCGGACTCTGTTAGACATGGTCCGATCCATGATGGATTTTGCTAGCTTGCCGATATCCTTCTGGGGATATGCACTCGAATCCACCTGTTATCTGTTAAATAGGGTTCCAAGTAAGTCTGTAATTAAGACTCCATATGAGATATGGACAGGACGTAAGCCAGCACTTTCACACCTTAGGGTCTGGGGGTGCCCGGCCTATGTCAAACGATTAGTCACAGACAAACTTGGACCTAGGTCTGACAAATGCTCATTCATAGGGTACCCCAAAGAGACAAAAGGATATTTTTTCTACCATGCTGATGAACAAAAGGTATTCGTCAGCCTTAAGGCAATCTTTTTAGAAAAAGAGTTCCTTGGTGAAGGAACCATTGCCTCTAAGGTTGAACTTGATGAAGTTCAACAGGTAGAAGGACCGACACCAATAGCTAAACCTGAGTCGGATATGATTAGATCAGATCAGGAGCCCAATGTACCTGCACCATTAAGGCGATCTGATACAGTACCATTTAGTCAGACAAATACTACGATTTCTTGGTCTGAACGGTGATCCCATCGAACTTGATGAGAATAATGAGGATTCCATCACCTATATGGATGCAATGCAGAGATCAATTTCGAGAAATGGCTTTGAAGCCATGAAATCCGAAATGAAGTTCATGAAGGTCAACGATGTATGGACATTGGTTGACCCAAACTGAATTAAACCCATTGGGTGTAAATTCTTCAAAAGGAAAGGGGCAACAGACGATAAAGGTTGCAGACCTATAAATCATATCTTGTCGCCAAGGGTATCATCAATGTTATGGTATTGACTATGACGAGATGTTTTTCCCCATGTGGATGTTGCTCCTAGATTGATTTTGATGACTACAAAACAGTTGGAAGGGATACAAATAATTTTTATGTGAAAAAGACCTTATGCTCTACAGGGGCAAAATCGTAATTTCATCAAAACTCTGATTTGATAGCATCATCGTGTAGAACAAATGATATGTAATCTATTGGTGAAAGTTTCATGGTTTTTGGACTTATATTTTTGGAGTTATGAAGGTTTGAAGTTCATGAGTCGACTCATGAGTCAACTCATGAAACTATGAGCTGATTGGCACGCAAAGATTAGCCATGGCACGCTGGTTTTCTGGCTTGGCACGACCGGTGAGTCGACTCATGAGTCGACCCACAAGGCATGAGTCGACTCATGAGTCGACCTCTGCTGTTTTGGGCCAAGAAAATCCAGAAACCCAATCTCTGGACTTTGCAACAGAGGTCGACTCATGAGTCGACCCCTGAGGCATGAGTCGACTCATGAGTCGACTCATATGACGGGATTTGCCTGTAACGGCTAGTTTTTGGCCAGATTTGGTTGCTTTTAATGCTCACTTTTTGTGCTCTAACGGCTCTTTTTCTGCCTAGTTTGTTTTCCCTTGTCTCTTAAGGCTATAAAGGTTTCAAAAGGTGGAAAACAAAAAGAAGGGAGATCCAAATATCCAAGAGGCATTCAAGTGATTTGAAAAGAGAAAATCAAGAGCATTCAAGAGGGCATTCAAGTGCATTCAAGAGAGAGTTTCTCAAGCCAACTTCTCAACCTCATTCAAGAGCTCATTTACAGCCTTCAAGAAGCCTTCAATCAAGCTCACCAACTCCTCAAGCATTTACTTCATCTCTCATCCACTTTGAGGAAATCCAAGAAGGGCTTCTTCATTTGAGTAAAGCGTATTTATTGTTATATTCGCTCACTTAAGGAGCTATTCTTGTACTTAATTTGTGCTCTAAACTGAGTTTATCTTGTGAGCAATTGTTTTTGTTTTGGAGGGTTTCCAAAATAAGGAAAGGTTGATCCGAACCTGAAATCGGAGTGTGTGGGTCGGCTTGTACCCGGAAAACAAGTGGACTAGCTTGGGATAGCTAGTGTCGGAGTTTCCGACGGTTGTATTCGGGTTGAATACAAAGTTTAGTGGATTGGAATTCCCAAGTAGGAGCTTGGGGAGTGGACGTAGGTGCAAGGTTGGCACCGAACCACTATAAATCATTGTGTTTGTGGCATGCTTTATTGTTTCTCTCTAATTCTCCATTATATCCTTGCATTCTTGTTTTAAGTAATTAATCTCAAACCAAAGTATCTCTCTTCATTCATCAAGCTTTTGATATATAATTTTTACAAGTAATTAGTTAAGCCTAAATTCTTTAAAACCCAATTCACCCCCCCTCTTGGGTTGCATAGCTGGGCAACAAGTGGTATCAGAGCCCGGTGCTCTAGCCCTTCTTTGATCTAACAATCAAAGAGCCAAAGATCTATGGCAACCCACGTCGGCACTTCTCTAGCCGAGGGGCAATCTACCAACCGACCTCCACTTTTCAATGGGTCTAACTACACCTATTGGAAAGCTCGGATGAAGATTTTCATACAAGCACTAGACTATGATATGTGGAGTATCATAGTGAACGGTCCACACACACCCACCAAGATAATAGATGGTGAGGAGTCAACCAAACCCGAAAGAGAATGGGATGAGGTTGATAAGAAATTGGCACAGTTAAATGCTAAAGCTATGAATGTTCTTTACTGTTCACTTGATGCAAATGAATTTAATCGCATTTCTACCTGTGCATCTGCTAAAGAAATATGGGATAGGTTAGAAGTAACCCATGAGGGAACAAATCAAGTAAAGGAGTCTAAAATAAACATGCTTGTACATAAATATGAGTTATTTAAAATGGAGCATGATGAGTCCATAACTGCTATGTTTACTCGCTTTACTGATATAATTAATGGTTTGAAGAGTCTTGGCAAATCTTATACTAACAGTGAACTTGTAAGGAAGATTCTCAGGTCATTGCCAAGAACCTGGGAAGCCAAGGTGACTGCTATCCAAGAAGCAAAGGACTTGAACACTCTACCTCTAGAAGAGCTTCTTGGATCCTTGATGACTCACGAGCTTAGCATGAAGCAACATCAAGAGGATGAAGTCAAAAAGAAGAGAACCATTGCCCTCAAATCCACAGCCTCTCCTGATGAAGAAACTGACGATACAGAAGATGAAGAACAGGATGAAGAAATGGCACTCATCACCCGAAGATTCAAGAAGTTCCTAAGAAAGAGGAAACAGGGGATGAGAAAGAGCCTTTCACAAAAGGGGAACAAAGCAAAGAGAAAGAAAAAGATCAACCCCTTATATGCTATGAGTGCAAGAAGCCGGGGCATTTCAAATCCGAATGTCCACAATTGAAGAAAGGTCCCAAAAAGTTCAAAAAGAAGGCAATGATGGCCACATGGAGTGCGAGCGACGACTCAAGCTCCGATGAGGAGACCTCAACAGAACAAGCCAACCTGTGCCTTATGGCACACATAATGAGGTAAATTCTGAAACCCTAGTGATTTTACTTTTGAAGAATTGCATGAAGCCTTCAATGATTTAATTGATGAATTGAAGAAACTAGGAATGAAAAACAAAGAACTAAAACTGAAAAATCAGTCTTTAGTAAAACAAGCAGAAAATCTTTCAGTTGAAAAATCTACTTTGCTTCAAGAGAACCAAAGCCTAAAGAATGATATAAATAAGCTGAAACCTATAGTAGATAAATTCACCTTAAGTTCAAACAAACTAAATATGATTCTTGAAAATCAAAAGGCCGTATATGATAAGGCCGGACTTGGCTATAACCCCTTAAAGAAACAAAAATATCTGAAAAATATTTATGTAAATTATTCAAGTAAAAGCCTACCAATACTACTTGTTTTAAATGTGGTAGAATAGGCATAAATCTTACACTTGTGCAAACATAACTGTAAAGAAAATATGGGTTCCAAAAGGAACCATCTTGACTAACCAAAAAGACCCAAGAAAGCTTGGGTACCTAAAACAAAAACTTGATATTGTTTGCAGGTGTGTCTAGCATCCCATGGAGAAAACAGAAATGGTATCTGGACAGTGGATGCTCGAGACACATGACTGGTGATGAATCACAATTCATCACGCTTGATGCTAAGGATGGAGGGATGGTCACCTTTGGAGATAATGGCAAAGGAAAGATCATCGGGATAGGTAACATTGGTATCACTCCCTCCAAATATATTGAAAATGTTTTGTTAGTTAAAGGTTTAAAGCATAACTTACTTAGCATTAGTCAATTTTGTGATAAAGGGTATAAAGTAGTTTTTGAATCATCTGTTTGTATTGTGACTAGTCCTATTAATGATGGCATCAAATTTATAGGACATAGACATGGCAATGTTTATATGGTAGATCTAAATGATTTAGCCAAATTAGACATGCAATGCCTAGTATCCTTAAATGCTAAAGTTAATGAGACTAGTTGGCTTTGGCATCGTAGACTTGCTCACATTAGCATGCATTCTCTTTCAAAATTAATTAAGAAAGAATTAGTTCATGGCTTGCCTAAACTGAATTTTGAAAAAGATAGGATTTGTGATGCATGTCAATTAGGTAAGCAAACTAGAGTTTCATTTAAATCCAAAAACATTGTTTCAACTTCTAGACCATTAGAGCTTTTACATATGGATTTATTTGGACCAACTAGAACCACAAGTCTAGGAGGAAAACGATATGGTTTTGTAATAATAGATGATTATTCACGTTTTACTTGGGTTTTCTTTTTGGCACACAAAGATGAAACTTTTCATATTTTCACTAAATTTCATCGAAAAGTCACTAATGAAAAAGGATTTTCAATTCAAAATATTAGAAGTGACCATGGAACTGAATTTGAAAATCAAGACTTTGAAAAATTTTGTGATGAGAATGGAATCGGCCATAACTTCTCTGCTCCTAGAACACCCCAACAAAATGGGGTAGTTGAAAGGAAAAACAGAACCTTAGAAGAAATGGCCCGTACCATGCTTTGTGAAAGCAACCTTCCAAGATATTTTTGGGCGGAAGCTATTAACAAGCATGTTACATTCTAAATCATGCTTTAATTAGACAATTTTTTAAGAAAACCCCCTATGAACTTTGGAAAGGAAGAAAACCAAATATTGCATATTTTCATGTTTTTGGTTGCCGATGTTTTGTATTAAATAATGGTAAGGAAAGACTTGGTAAATTTGATACAAAATCAGATGAAGCAATCTTTCTGGGTTACTCCTCTACTAGTAAAGCTTTTAGAGTTTTTAATAAAAGAACTTTAGTAGTTGAGGAGTCCATTCATGTTGTCTTTGATGAATCTAACGATCTTCCTTCAAGGAAGAATGAGGGTGTTGATGATGCAGATCCATTAATAGAAGGTATGAAGGAGATCACTCTGAAAGATTCAGCCACTCCAGAGGACAAGGAACAAGAAGACAAACAAGATGAGATAGGTGAGGAAATTCAAGAACAACCTCAAGGTACAAATGACCTACCCAAGGAATGGAGGTATGTTCAAACCACCCTAAGGAGTTAATTATTGGTGATCCTATGCATGGTGTAAAAACTCGCTCTTCACTTAGAGATGTGTTTAATCATTGTGCTTTTGTATCTCATTTTGAACCTAAAACTATTGAAGAAGCTGAAAAAGATCATAATTGGATTAATGCAATGCAAGAGGAACTTAATCAATTTGAAAGAAATAATGTTTGGACTTTGGTTTCAAGACCTAAAAACTGTTCAATAATTGGCACAAAATGGGTCTTTAGAAACAAATTAGATGAGCATGGTAATGTAATTAGAAATAAAGCAAGATTGGTTGCTAAAGGATATAATCAAGAAGAAGGGATTGATTTTGATGAAACCTTTGCACCAGTAGCTAGATTAGAAGCCATTAGACTTCTACTTGCATATGCTTGCTTTATGAAATTCAAATTGTTTCAAATGGATGTTAAAAGTGCATTTTTAAATGGATTTATTGCTGAAGAAGTTTATGTAGAACAACCCCCTGGATTTGAAAATCATGCCTTTCCTAATCATGTCTTTAAATTAAATAAGGCATTATATGGATTAAAACAAGCACCTAGAGCATGGTATGATAGACTAAGCAAATTTTTACTAAGTAATGGTTTTTCAAGAGGTAATGTAGATACAACCCTCTTTATCAAAAGAAATCAAAATGATATGTTAGTTATACAAATTTATGTTGATGACATAATTTTTGGGTCTACTAATGAATCCCTTTGTCAAGACTTTGCTAAGCTTATGCAGGGAGAGTTCGAGATGAGCATGATGGGAGAACTCACCTTCTTCCTCGGACTCCAGATCAAACAATCAAAGAGGGAATCTCCATCACCCAAAGCAAGTACACCAAGGAACTACTCAAAAGATTTGGAATGGAGAACTCCAAACCCATTGGCACACCAATGAGTCCCTCATGTAAGCTTGACAAGGATGATGAAGGTAAATGTGTAGACTTAAAATACTATAGAGGCATGATTGGATCATTATTATATTTAACTGCAAGTAGGCCTGATATCATGTTTAGTGTTTGTTTATGTGCTAGATATCAATCTAATCCTAAAGAATCTCATTTGAATGCTGTTAAAAGAATCCTTAGATACTTAAATGGTACTCAAACTTTAGGGTTATGGTACTCTAAGGACTCACAAATAGATTTATTAGGATATTCTGATGCTGACTTTGCTGGATGTAAACTAGATAGAAAAAGCACAAGTGGAACTTGTCAATTTCTTGGAGTTAACCTAATCTCATGGTTTAGCAAGAAACAAAATTCGGTAGCACTGTCTACGGCTGAGGCCGAATACATTGCAGCCGGAAGTTGTTGTGCTCAAATCTTGTGGATTAAGCAACAACTCGAAGACTTTGGAATTAAACTTAATGAAACACCAATAAGATGTGACAACACAAGTGCCATAAATCTATCTAAAAATCCTATTCAACACTCAAGATCCAAACATATTGAAATAAGACATCACTTCATAAGAGAACATGTTCAAAACAAAAATATAATTCTTGAATATGTTTGCACCGAAAATCAATTAGCTGATATCTTTACAAAGGCCCTTAGTGAGGATAGATTCTGTGAAATTAGGAGAAATCTAGGAATTCTTGATCCATTTGCCTGAATTATTTTTCAAATTCCAATGATTTATGGTCAAAATCTCCTAAGAGCTCAATTTCCAACACCTTTCTTGATCCCAAAAGCTCAAGTTTTTCATTCTAAAAACTCATCTTAGAGCTAAACTCCTTCTCCCCAAAATTCAAATTTTTCTGGAATTTATTCACATTTTTCTGATTTTCTGAACTTCATGAGTCGACCCCCATGAGTCGACTCAATGGCAAACTTGTAATTCCCAGCAACTTCCAACGGGCTGAAGGGTTTATATGTTGAATTACTGTTCGTGAGCCGACCCTCACGCTCGTCTTCCTCCTTCCGAAATCCATTCTCCCTTCTCCCATTTGCTCCATTTCCTAGGCTTGAGCTAGTGGAACTCCTCCCGCCTCCTCTCCACCGCAAATAGCCACTCCGGGAAAGGTTCTTTTGTGACCTCTTCCCTTGTTCTTCACGGTTGGAGCGTGCCCTAGCACTCCACCGTCCCTCTCAAATCCACTCATTCTCTCCTCCAAAACCTCAAATCACTCTCTTATAATCCTTCCTCCACTCCTTCACTTGCTCCTCAAGTCTCCTCGCCTGCTATTGAAGAGGGTATGGCACCAAAAATGAAACTTCCCCAAAGGAGAAAGTCTGTCCGGGAACTTGAAGAAAGTGTCAGAAGGAAAAGACAAGCGGCACAGTCCACCTCTGCTCCCGTTCCAGATTCAGTTCAAGGTCCTTCACAGTCTTCTCAAACTCCCTGTAAGAACCCTCTCTCAGATAGAAAAGTAGAAACCGGGAAAAACATTGACTTCCGGTTCTTTGAAAGTGAGGGATTTTCTTTAGCAAGTAAGATCAAAACTCAGGGATGGAGCTTTTACTGTTTACTCAAAGAAGTCACCTTTGTTGACCTTGTTAGGGAGTTTTATCAGAATCTTATTTATGGAAATGGGTCTGTAACTTCAACTGTGAAAGGGATTGATATCTGTCTGGATCCTGTCATTTTAGGGGAGATTTTACACTTACCTAGTGAAGGTTATGCATACATGGAACTCCCCGTGAAAGAAGAAGGTATAAGTGTTATACTTGGAGGAACCTACCAAGGGAATTTGAATAAACTAGAGGCCAAGATTTTACCTATAGAAATGAGAATCTTACATCAAATGGTCACAAAACTTTTCTTCCCTAGGAGTGGTAGGCACGATCTTCTGTCAGGCAGGGACATATGCATTATGTTTCACATTATCACAGAAACCCCCCTAAACCTCCCAGCACTTATGATAGAGGCCATAAGAGAGACTCTGAACAGATCTAAGGCACATTTGCCTTATGGTATGGCCCTGACTAGAGTTTTCAGGAGGTTTGGAGTTAGTTTGAGGGGGAGGCTCCCACCAAACTGTCTCATGTTGATACCTTCAACCTTCACACCTTGCATCGAATGGGGTTCACAAAAAGTGGTGGTGGTTGGATCAGGGGAGCTGAGGAGAGAGCAGAAGAAAGAGCAGAAGAGAGAACAGAAGAAAGAGCAGAAGAGAGAGCAGAAGAAAGAGCTGAGGATACAGCAGAAGTCAGAGCTGAAGAAGAAGAAGGTCCATCATCTCCTGTTCATGGCTTCAGGGCAGCTTCACCAGATATACAGTTCTTTCCGGATCCAGAGGCTGGCCCTTCTGAGTTTACCAGGATACCCACACCTGTGCATCAGCCAGAGAGCAGAGCACCTCCGCCAGAGTTCACACTGTCCGATTATCAGATTGAGCGGATTGCACAGCGTATGGTCTCTTTGATGTCGAGTCAGATGAGCAGTACTTCATTTGTACCAGGGGCTACTTCTACTGATCAGACTTTGACTCCCCACATCTCCACAGTATATCAGATGATGGCAGATCAGTCCATGAGGATTCAGCAGCTTGAGGACACTGTTCTGAGATTGACTGGCAGAGTTCTCGAGTTACAGGGGCAGGTCTTCGATTTGGCACACCCTCAGCCTCAGGAGTCTTCGATTGAGGTCACTGATCTCACTGCAGAGGCCGGCAGACTCAGAGGAGCTCTTGAGGGCGGTTATGAGTTACTGAGGAAGGAGATCAGAGGATCAAGTGAGCAAGCTACTACTCAGTTCACTGCACTTCTCCAGGCTGTCTCCAGGGCACTGACTGTACTTGACTCCATCAGACTTACCCTTTCAGTTCAGTCCCTAGCTTCTCAGCGTTCTCAGCCACCCAGTTCCTCCCGTTCGCCTGCTCGTGCCAGTTCTTCCTCTCGTGCCAGAGGCAGACGGGGTCGAGGACGCATCTCAGATCCAGATCCATCTGATCCTTATCACATTTCTGATGATTCTGATCATTGATCATTTCTAGATCCTAGGTCTTAGTATTTAGTCCTCTCTAGGATCTGTATTTTTGGGGCCATGTATTGACATGAGCTAGTTGACTTTGTATGTTACTTTTTATGTTACAATCTATGTACTGAAACAATTATGGCTTTACCTTTGGAATGATGATTATCTTACTTTGGTCATATATTCTCTTTTGTGAAATATTGTCTTCTCTTTATGGTATTATCATTTTATGATTGCTGTTAATAGTTGCTTCATTAAGGGGGAGCAAACTCTACAAGAAGAGAAATTAAAGAATGCTTCAGAAAAAAGGACTTAACCTTGTTTGATGATGTCAAAAATGGGGAGAAATTAAACACAAAGAAATCCATCAAAAGCAAACACTACAAATTATGAGAAATTAGTACATTGACAATTTTAAGTACAAATGCTAAATATACTGCAAATAAGTACCTTTTAAAATTACTTATACTCTAATTTGCTGTAAACCATTGAATATGCTTTGATAGGCTTTGAAATTTCAAACCTACTCTGATATATTGAATACATTGCTCTAATACTTTGACAATTTTACTACTCCGATACATTACTCAATTTTACTCTGATACATTGAAAAACTGTTTTTATTACTCTGATACTTTGTAAAATTATTTTCCCTACACTGATACATTGCAGGATTTTCATTTCTCTTGCTCTGATACATCTTAAACTTAAATGATCTAATACTCTTTCCAAATCAACTATTCAATATGCTTTGGCACACATGACTAGTTTTGAGAATTGAAAATTTTTTTCAAAATACAGTTTGCTCTGATAATAAAATCAAATTTTCTGCTCTAACACCAAAACAATAATCCAATGAGCATATCTTCCAATCTTTAAGCAAATGGGCAAACTACTTATGCATATAACCATTTGTTTCACATGCCAAAAGAATCATACTCTTTTCAAGCATATGCTTTTGAAATTTATGATTCATATAAATGCTTTTGTTCAAATATTTTGTCATCATCAAAAAGGGGGAGATTGTTGCTCCTAGATTGATTTTGATGACTACAAAACAGTTGGAAGGGATACAAATAATTTTTTATGTGAAAAAGACCTTATGCTCTACAGGGGCAAAATTGTAATTTCATCAAAACTCTGATTTGATAATATCATCGTGTAGAACAAATGATATGTAATCTATTGGTGAAAGTTTCATGTTTTTGGACTTATATTTTTGGAGTTATGAAGGTTTGAAGTTCATGAGTCGACTCATGAGTCAACTCATGAAACTATGAGCTGATTGGCACGCAAAGATTAGCCATGGCACGCTGGTTTTCTGGCTTGGCACGACCTGTGAGTCGACTCATGAGTCGACCCACAAGGCATGAGTCGACTCATGAGTCGACCTCTGCTGTTTTGGGCCAAGAAAATCCAGAAACCCAATCTCTGGACTTTGCAACAGAGGTCGACTCATGAGTCGACCCCTGAGGCATGAGTCGACTCATGAGTCGACTCATATGTCGGGATTTGCCTGTAACGGCTAGTTTTTGACCAGATTTGGTTACTTTTTAATGCTACTTTTTG